>NC_056560.1:13693728-13755680 GCF_013358625.1 Macadamia integrifolia
TTTTTTTTTTTTTCTCTGATTCCCTCCATGAACAACTTTTACTTCACTGAGCTGGCTGTTAGATCTCATGGACACTGGTTAAAATGTTTTGAGTGGTATTATGAGTTTCCTGTTTGATTGGGGAAAGAAAGGACCTCCAAAATTTTTACATTCTTACCGCCAACCCCAGTAGAATTGTGAATGTAAAACTTTAATTGTTTCTTAGCTTAAAAGTTCTCGAATACTGCTTGTATAACTGTGATACAGATGCTCAGAAAATTCACTACTGTAATTTGAGAATATTATAATATAACATTTTTCTACAAATATTCAATTTATAGAAGTTTTGAGTTGCTTTGCTGGAGGGTAACTGCTTTTGAGCTTGTTGCACGATATGATGTTCATTTGAGTGTGAGAGTGGTGACAGAATCACTCTATATACTACAATTGTTTACTGCTCTCTCTTTCTCTCTCTCCCCTACAAGCAAGCATGCACTGACGTGTGTATACTACTTGAAATATAAAGACTTACTTAATGTTTAAGTTCTCATCGGCAGTTATCTTTAATTAATATTTTTTATTTCGGCATAATTCTCTATTTTCTGTCCATCTGTTCCTGATCATTGGATGTGTCTCTGCTGGGGTTTCTAGAGATCTGGAATGCTCAACAGATCCCTCTCTTCCGAGCTACTCTGGTTATTTTTGCACGGGCAAACAAACAGATGTTGACAGTTCAGTGCAAGAAGGTGGTGCCATGAATGAGTTGAGCAGAAATGCATGCCTGAGGCTACAACTAGGTGGGCAATACTCGTACCCACCTTACAGTCTCAATTTGCTGAGTGAAAAGAAATATAAGCATGACGCAGAGATGAACATACAAGGAGACCCAGTGGATTATCAAGTTAATAATGGCTTTGAACCTGCTAGGCCAGGTTATGACCCCAATCAGGGAAGTTGGGCTTCTACATCTGGTTCTTGTCCTGATGGCATGTTCGATGGCCATTCTTATCCACAGGTAAGCATTTTGGTGCTATTCTCCATTTTCACAAAAAGGGTTCCAGCCTCTTTATTTTTGGTGAAGTGTTCGTTGTTCCTCTGAGTTCTACTAAACTCCTTAGTCTATTTAAAATTGTTAGGGCTTCCTGGGTAAAGATGACATCCCAAACAATCATAGTATACAAAACTGCAGTACATTGGCTTTCTGTCGGAATTCATACTGTTAGTGGTAGTTTCCTTAATATTCACACTGCTAATATTCTACGTTTAGCTTTCCAAACATCGAGATGAAGCAACTGAGAAGAAAATCTATGTCAGGTAAAAGGAAACAACCACAAATGTTCAGTGCATCAGATTTTTCTTCATTTTAATATCTAGGTCAGAGGTGATCAGTTTGGATGATTGATTTGATAGATTCATGTAGAGATATGGTGGCTTAGAATGCTAGATTCATGTGAGTTAGCTATCTGATGGATGATTCATTATTCTCTGACAAAGCCCAAAAGACTAACCTTAGAAATGTATTTAATAGATCAAATAATAGACTCAACTCTTTGTCAATATTTCCTTGGTGAAGATCTAATATGGGACCAGCCAAACAGCTTGCCATATGTTTCTAATTTGTTATGCTATTCGTGCCCTTGCCACTTCCTAGCTATTAGGTAGCTGAAGGTCACCTTCCAATATTAAAGATGCTCTTACTTGAATCTTGCAGCAGCCAAATGGAGTTTAGAAGTCATGTTCATTTATGACTTTGAGTTGTGTAGCCCAAGGACATACTTCTCCACCAAAATTGGGTATATGGAACCCAAAGACCAAGCGGTTGTTGATGTTGAAAAAGGCTCTCAATCATCAGAGACAGCATATGAAATTATGGGCAGCTAGTGCAACTATTGTACGTGTACATTTATCTAGTGCAGCAGAGACCAAAAGGGTGCCAATTTGGTCTTTTTGAGCCACCAAATCTGGAATATTGTATAGTAACTCATATATAACAGAATTTTCAATCAATTTTTGTCATCATTTTCTTTACAATTTTACTTATAACAGAGGAGGTAGAGGTTGTTCCCTCCTTCATTCTTTCTCATTAACATGAGCTGTAAATTGGATTCATAGTAATAACAGTGACTCAGATAATTAAATATTTGCATTCTTTTAGTTTTCTTGTAAATTTGTGTATTTTGTTCCTTCTGTTTCAGAACCCAAGTGTTAAAACTTAGTAGAGTAGTAGCAGAAACATGAATATGGATAGAATTGAAGTAATAATACATTCTTAGTTCCCCTGTACATAGAAGGTTTTGTGTTGCTACATTGAAGCTCATCTCCACTCAAATCTATTCACTCATGATTACAGATGTAACAGAATCATCATTTCCTCTCCAATTTGATTTAGTTGCCCGCAAATGTTTGGACAATTGTGTTGTGCCATGGGTCAGAGAGGTGCTGTAGGAGGTTGTCGAAGGGTCCTTTCCCTGTCACATTGTATTGAACAATGAAACCCAAGAATGCCAGCATCGCCAACCTCCCTGCAAAAGAACCACAGAGATTAGCATAGTTTCAGGAATTTTTGAAACATAAATGGTGGTGTAGTGAAGTGTAAATGGGTACTCAGGATGTTACCATTAGCAAGCTCCTTCTCCTTGGCCTCCACAGTTGGTTCAAAATTAAGGGGGTTGAAGATTCCACCTGGGTATCCAACCTCATTGGGAGGCAAGCTGTAGTTCTTGAAGATAGGATCTTGGTTGACACATCCAGGGTTCTTGATATCTTGCCACCTTCTGATCTCCACGTAGTGGAACAAGATGAACTCAATCACAAAGAGGGTGGATGAAGAAGCAAAGTATTCAGCTTTCCCTGCATCGTACCATTTTGGAACATTGATGATACCGATTGTTGTGAAGACTTCTGGCAGCAGCATCCCTACTACACCCAACATGGCCCAACGACTATTAACGAGCTCTGCCTGGATATACCATTTCAAGTTCTCAGGGTCCTCTGCAAGTCCAAGTGGATCAAATCCATTGTCACCTGGGAGGCTGTATACAATAACAACAATTTCTTGTCAGTCCATCCATATTTAAATTATAACTCATATGATCATCATATTACAATAATAAATCTATAAAGTTACCTGCCATTTAGATACCCTGGAGACGCCAAACCCGGCAACCACTCGCCCTTGGCTTCAATCTTGAACGAATTTGGAGCCGATGGAGCAGCTTTTCGGATTGAGATTTCTCTGGTAAGTTTACCAGAAGACCCAGATAGGAACTTCGATTTAGACTGGCATGGCCGGAGACCTGCCAGAGAAGCCTGTGTTGTGACGGTGGCCATGTGTTTCCGACCTGAATTGAGAAATTTGGATCTCCAACTCCTCAAAAGACAATTGAGAGGGAATGGCAGTGGGAGTGGTAGCGGCTCTCAGTATCCTTTTTGTAATTCTCCAGTGATGATCTTGTGGCCCAAAGCCAATGTTTTAGATAAACGGTTGGTTTGAGGTATCTGTGGGAGTCCAACGTCTGAGATTCAGTTATGGGTTTGTGGCAACCAATGGGGAGCTCTCGCTCCTTATCCTTAACTTATCTCTGTGCCATATCCACAAATCTGTTATTTTGTTGCTATTGGTCAAACAAAAATCTTGTGGGTCTTACTGACACGTAGGCAGATTTTTTTCCAAATCTCCAATACGTTTCTGACAAATGGCTGGATGCAGTTTTTCAATCTCTTGCTCGTCTATGTTCCTTCTTAACCCACGGACCACGGTGAAGAAAAACTCGGTCCTTCGCCTTCAGTGAGGAGGTCCTCTAACTGCCTAAATGGGTTTAGTTTTGAACCCATTTCTCTAATGGGGAGACCATATTGTGTTCAGCATGCGGCCCAATTAGGTTGCAGGAGGGGCTCGTGGGGTTTCCAATAATTGTGGGCTCCTCTAGTCACTTAGGTTGTGTTTGCTATATTTTTTTGGGAAAGATTATGAGTCTAGAACCCATTCTGAAACCGATTCTCCTCTATTTTCTTTCTTTAGAATATATTTTTAGTTCCAAAATAAATCTATTTAGAAAATGAATACCAATCACAACCTTAGACTTCATTTGTTCCAACATAATAAATTTTCCAAAAATATTGATGTTTTTACTTAATAAAATTAAAAATTATATATATTTATTTATTTATTTGTTAATTGTGTAGTTTATGATTTCAATATCCAGAAGATAATATATTATGATTTCGATATTGATGTATTTGCGTTTGTAATATCCACTATGATTATAAACCTAATATTATCTATAATTATTTAAGAACTTGGTACATATGTATTATATATATTGTACATTTATTTATATAGTAAAATAATTGTGCAATATTTTGATATTATTTTATTTATATTTATAATTAAAATGTTTATTTTATTTATATTTATAATTAAAATGTTTATTTTATTTATATTTATAATTAAAATGTGTAATCAGATATTATTGGATTTGAATTCGGATATCTGACTCCTTGGCAGATACACATTCGGATAATCAAAATACAAAATCGGATATTAATGTATTTGTTTTGAGTTCGCTGAATTTGTTCTGCCAACTGGGAGGTTTCGGACATAAATTTTGAAATCAAGTTCTTTTCCATTGGGTTTGAGCCCATCGTCAAACCCAGCCCATTCAAAAATCGGTATTTACAAAAAGAAGACAATAATAAATTGGGTTAACAGGCCTCCATTGTAGGAGTCCAAATTATCTACAACAAGAGGTGAGGTGCAGTGAATATTTAACGGCTGGGAGGACCCAATCATATACCCCAGTCATTGGATGCTATGCACCCTCAGCCGTTGGATGCTCACTACACATCAACCACCTCACTGTAGACTAATTTGATGCCCATTGTAGTCAGATGTCGTTTTATTATATTTAAAGCTTTACAAAGAGAAGATTGCATATGTAAATATTGAAATCCAAAGTTAGTGGGACTGAGAGTTCATCCCTTGGTGTTAATATCATTAGGGGATAGGAACCCAGAGGGTATGGGGGAGTAGTAGCTTTACTTTATTACCTTAATGGCCTCTTGAGAGGGGTTGGGTATTTTGAATGAGATATATATATATATATATATATAGGCTTAAGATTTTAAAACAATTGATTAGGTTGGATGGGATGAGTTACATGGAAGGGAAGGGTATTCAATTCCCAGCAGGTGAAAGAGTTGCAGGCACTGACAACATCTGGTGTCTACGCCCATTTTAAGTAAGAATCTGTCCAAACGATAATGATATGAATGAAATGAACCACTCCCTCTGTGCAATTAATGGCCTTTTATAGTTTTCAAGTTCTTCACCTACGTCAGAATTCCCCAAATATCTTGATTCAAACTTCAGAATGAATTATTAATTGAAGGGAAACATAGATCTGAGATCATATATAGATTCCTAGCTATTTTCACTTGTCACCATCGAAGTGGGCCTCAATCATTGAATGGGACAAGTGTGCATGAGAGGTGGGTTCAGGTTCACGGATGCATGGTTGCTGGAAAAGTTTTTGAGTAACAACAACAGAGGAGATGGAAATTAAGCCAGTCATCTTATGGTGATGTGTTGAATTGAGATGGGCTTAGTATAAGGACAAATGCTTTGGGGAAAAGGGTTTGTGTCTGTCCAAAGTAGCAAGCAATGCAATGCAACCAACCGTTGTGCAGATTGATTCAAACATCAAAATAAATTAATTGGGCCATAATTTTTCAAAAACCTCAAGAGTAGTAGTAGTCTTTTTATTATTATTTTTTAACCAAAGGTTTCCGTCCTAACCATATGGGCAACCCACGGGTGGGTATAGAATAAATAAGAAAACACACACACATTCACTCAATACGTACGATAGGGTTCGATCCCATGACCTCATCCCCTAGGTGCCAGCTCAGCTCCACAAGCCGAAGCTACCACCACTAGGCTATCCTAGTGTTCGTAGTAGTTATCTACCGTTGAGCTAAAAGCACATCTCCAAATTTAAGAGATTTAGATATAAAGTGAAGTGGATTTTAGGAAAAAAAAAGCTTGAAAGGTATGGTGACGCTATGATGCCGTGACGTTGTGATCCATGTGCCCAAACATAGATGAGGCAAAATAACCACCTTGCCCCTCCCCTCATAAAATGAAGAAATCTTGATATTGTTGATGCTTCCCTATGCGTTCTCATTGACCCCCACATAAGTGTAAGGGCTATGCTACCTTTCAGAGAACACTCTCTTAAAAATTAATAATTGAATTTAAAATGATTTAGAGTTAGTAAAATAATCATATAACTATATAAGGTTAGTTTCTATTTTTTGTCTTAAAACTTTCACTTCGTTTCCTGTACTCTCTTGCAATTGAACGTAACCTAAGGAGGGAGTTAAAGAGTATTTCAGAAAAATGAAAGCGGGTAGTCCCCTGATTCTAAACTTTGAATCTCTGGTTTCACTTCAACACGTATAATGGGCCAAGACGCCAAGTACGGGTGAGTCATAAATCATTGCGGGTCCATGCCAACCCTCAACCATCGATAACGGATGGTCGGATCATTGTTGTCATACCGCACACGGATACGACTAAGTTACACACGATGATACTTCTATATAACTTCAGGCATTGGGGTTAGCATGTAGTGTTGGTCTTTGGAGTTCGGACGTTCGGTGAGAAAAACCAACAAATCCTGCACCAGGCGGAGTTGCAGAGGTTTCGAAACACAACCTCATCCACTTGCTTTTTGTGTCGGATCATATACTGAAGGTAGCATCTTGTTGTGGAAGCTAATGAATCGGTCTAGGGTTTTCGACACGATGAGCGGATTTGGATTATTTATTCTAACTGTAAGGCTTCTCTCATCTGGCCCTCAATCCCTTCGTTTTGACCTTCAATCTGATTTCACGAAATGCATCTCGGAAGATATCAAGAGCAACCATGACTGTCGGGAAGTACAGTGTTGTTAATTTGAACGAGGGGTATCCGTTACCCGATTCATTCATTCATTCATCACATTTTCAATTGGATCTTTTAATGTAGGACTTGGCCTTATTGATATTTGTCTGATAGTCCTTAAAAAAAAAAAAAAAAAGTCATTTCTTGGTTAGTAAATATGCATATGAGACTAAACATTTAAAATATAGTTTTATTTATTTATTTATTTGTGAGATTATTTGAAGTTGGCAGCATGCTCAACTCTTTTCCTTTTACATTATATATAGATGTAATCATGAAAATTACAATGTCATGTCCTTGGTTAGTAAATATGCATATGATGCTAAACATTGAAATGAGGTTTTTTTATGAGAATATTTTGCAAAAATAAAAATAAAAAGTAGTAGAAGGATCTCTGACTGGTTTGGTATAAGGAACACTCAGACACACCCTTATTTTCAAGGTGGTATGGGTGTTTTTTCGCGAGTCCCTTGGAAACAAGGGATGTATTTGGACATCCTATGGTAGACCAGCATAGTTATTTTTCCTTTAAAAAATAGACATTTTAGTCATATAATCTCCCTTATGAACCAATTTTTTCTTCTGATTGAGGTAGGGGTGGAAGGGTTGACGGAATCACAATCCCATAGTTCTGGTTATATCGCTGAGGTAGCTATGGTTAAGACTTCACTATCACCGCTTAAGAGAGGATCCTGTTAGACTATGTTAATGCATACCGTAAAAAGTTTAAAGTATTATAGAATAAAAGGTTACCCATTGTCTGTCTTACAAGGTTTAAACTCCAAACCAGGCAAGCCCTCATGCAGTTATTGTTTTTTGTGTGTTTGTGACAGGTTGTAAATAAAAACGGTCTTGCTGTCAGCCCTCTTCAGTTGTTTTTGCGTCTCCAACAAAGTAATGTAGACTTGTATCCTTAGTCGAATATATATAATCGAAAGGCGGTAGAGGGCTATGTGGTAAAAAGTATGTAGACTTGTATCATTAGTCAAATCGAACCAAGGATTAATCAATCATATGAGAGAGAGAGAGAGAGAGAGAGAGAGAGAGAGAACGATTAACATATAAAAGATACAAGTGGCCTGTGGGTAAAATTAAAAGCTAGTAAATATTTAGTTAGTGGGTGGGTGGGCGGGCAATTAATGTTGTGATTGTGATTTGAACAGTAAACATTAGCAATATACCTTAGAGGCTGAGAATAAATAGTAAATATCATCACAGTTGAATGACGAAGACCCTTAGCAAATGTAAATCGTGAGGAAAAAGAAACTGTCATAAGTTGCTTGTGTGGGGGAGTCCCCCCTTAATAAATGTATATAGTGAGGAAAAAGAAACTGTCATGGAGTCCCCCTTAATAAATGTATATAGTGAGGAAAAAGAAACTGTCATAAGTTGATTGTGTAAATGTACATAGTGAAGAAAAAGAAACTGTCATAGGGTCATAGGTTGGTTGTTTTGGTTTGGGGGGGGGAGTTGGGAGTCCCAATATTTTCCAAACTATTATTTTAAAACCTTATCCATGTACGTAACTTCACTTCAATTCTGAGACTTGACGAAATTTACACCCATACCATTAAGAAACACCCCTACGATTCAGCATACTAGTATAGAACGGTGTTGAAATGTAAAAAGGTAACCTACCATTTGGAACAAACTCCTACCGGAGCCGCCTGTAAGGCTCACTTCAATTTATTCACTCAGCAACAAATGTCCATTACTGCACATCTACTCGACAATGACATGAAAATATTCAAGTGATGCTAAAGCTAGTGCTTTGCCCAGAGTGCCCAGACTTATCCTATGTCAGACTTTTATTTCATTCTCATTTATTTAATGACAACCTTCATTTAAATTTCTGCCAAGATCCACCATTAGCTTAAAAATGATATTTTTTAGAAATCAGATCCCCTCTAGTGTCATTGGAGGCCCAAGCCGCATCTAATGGAGTCATGGGCCACTTTGTTAGCCTTTTAAAATAACGAAAATGTGACATTAAAATGAGATCTCTATCACATCAGGCGATTATGTAACGATTTTCAATCTATTATTGTTTATTATTATTAAATAATTATTGTATTCAAAACTCATGTACCATTTGTTTGGCATTAACAAGAAAAAAACCGTGTAATAAAATATTTAACAGTTTCATATCTCTACCTGACAAGAGTTGTCCATTTATTCATCATATTTTCAATTGTATCTTTTAATATAGGACTTGGTGTTACTGACATTTGTCTGATAACTTAAAAAAAAATAAATAAATAACAATGTCATGTTCTTGGTTAGTAAATATGCATATGATACTAAACCATGTGGAATAAAGTTTTATTTATTTATTTATTTGTGAGATTATTTGAGGTTGGCAGCATGCTCAACCCTCTTCCTCTATATAACGATAGAATCATGAAAGTAACAATGTCATGTCCTTGGTTAGTAAATATGTATATGATAACCAAACATTTGAAATAAGGTTTTTTTTTTTTTTTTTGAGAGATTTGCAAAAAAAAAAAAAAAAATAGTAGAAGGATCTCTAACAGGTTTGGTATAAGGAACACCCATACACAACCTTTATTTTTAGGGCATTATGGGCATTTTCTCACGAGTCCCTTGGAAACAAGAGCTGTGTTTGGACATCCTTATGCTAGACCGACATAGTTATTTCTCCTTTAAAAAATAGACATTTTAGTCATATAATCTCCCTTTTGAACCATTTTTTTTTTTTATTGAGGCAGGGGTGGAAGAGTTGACAATCCCATTGTGCGAAGGCAGAATATGCGCAGCATACCCGATAAGAATCCGAAAAACGATACCTATGAACCCATATTACAAAGTAAAGAGAGAAAAAAAATGCCATGTGAGAAACAATAGTACTTTTTTTTTTCCCTCCATCTCTCACCCTCCAAGGAGGGTTTTATCTTTACCAGTCCGCCACCGCGGCACCGCCATCTTTAGTTTCAACTGAGCTCTGAGAATAGAAAAGATTATGTAGCTTCAAAGAGGTATGCAATCTTTGTTTAGTAGTGATTGATGAGTTAGAGATAGATGATGAAGGGTTTATTATTTTTCCGAGTTTTTACTTGTGTGATTGAATCGGAATGTGTTGTAAAAAAAATTGAGGTGCTTGTTATGATTGAAAGAAAGATTCTGCAATGTCTCTGCATGTCTGTGTGGGTCGCTTTGCATCCCTCCCTTATCAGGTCAATTTTCTTTTATTTTATTGCTCTCTAGAGATATCTTTTTATCCATCTTCTAGTTATCATATCAACAAAATTATAGATCGATTTGCCCTCAAATTTTGGGGTTAAAATTCTCTACGAGTTCCTTTACTAGTTCTGGTTATATCGCTGAGATAACTATGATTAAGACTTGCGCGATCACCTCTTAAAAGAGGATCCTGATCCATTAAACAATGTTAATGCATACCGTAAAAGGTTTAAAGTATTATAGAATAATAGGTTACCCATTGTCCGTCTTACAAGGTTTAAACTCGAAACCAGTCAAGTCCTCTGCCAAAGTAAGCTTTGTGGGTTTGATACTTTTATGGCGGAGAATGATCTCAAAGGTGAAAATTTGTGGTCTTACTGAATATCATGCTGTTCAGTTGGGTCTTTAGGCTTGATCATGATTTGGGTTTTCCTTAATTTGTGGATTTAATGTGTGTATTATTTATTTGGCTAATTGGGTTTTCTGTGTTATTTGCGTTCTCTTGATTCTGCTAAGGGATCATCTTGTTCTGTTACCTGCTAATAATAATTCACAAGCTTCCGCTTCTATGCTTTCTACTGAACTCAAGGTTTCAGTTTTGGGGTTCCTTTTTTTCAGAGTTTGCAAATCCAAATCAAAATCCAAATCCAAATCCATGGAGCACAGTCGAGGAACAAATATTCATACTTCAATCTCTTCAATCTTGGGGTTAGTGATATGGGTTTCTCTTAATTTTTTTCTCAGATGGGTTCTTTTGGCTTCCTAATCTGAACGATTTGGGTTGAGAGGCAGACGATCGAATGATCAAGGAGAGATTAGGTTTCAGCGAGTCTCTCCCAACTCTTTCAGGAGTGAAAGGAGAGGGATGGGTCAAATGAACGCTGGCTGTTGGATTTAGTGTAGAACACGTGTCATCATTTGGAAGAGTTGTTGGACGCTCGTTGGAGCGTGTCGCCAACGACTCCGATCCGTAAGACAACTATGGATAACCACCTCAAGACTATAGATAATAGTCCCAAATTTATCCAAATGATATCAAACAACCACCACAAATCATATATTAATTCAGAAGACAAACATCCATAACCAATAATTCAACAAATTGGGGCTATCTATACAAGCATATCATACACTATCTTTTGGCATAGGCCACGCAACTTGGGGGGCTGACCAACATCTAATTGACCGTGCGACTCATATTTATGTGAGGTTAATATTTTCATCTTGGTGTAGGTGGTCCTCAGTTTTAATGAGGGGAGAAAAACATGAAATAAACCATCAGAAATTGTTCTCTACAAATTTGGCCTTTTTGATTGATTAGAACTTAGAAGAGTTAGGTCTCCCATTTTGGACCCAACTTTAGCTTCTGACTCAGATGGGACATCTTATCTTACCTTATTTTTTTTTTTTTTCATTAATGTAATGTCATAAGGAAGGATTAAGGCACTTCCATTTTAAAGTTCAAGAAGTCATTCCTGCAGAAAAATAAAAAAAAAAATCTGGTTTGATTTTCTTCTTTCATTCAAATCTCAATTTGTATATATGCTTCCTTGTCATGTTTAGTAAAAAATTAAAAATTGTAGAAAAACAAAATATTAGTTTAATAGATATGTCCAAGGGAAACAATAAAAAAGAAGTAATGAAGAGGTTATGGCGCTCTTTTTGCCTCATTCCTAGAGGAAAAAAGATGAGAAAAAGAGCAAAAGTCGAAAAAGAGAGATCCGGCTTAGAGTACAAGCCCAATCTATTTAGAGGATGAAATTTGAAAATGTAAGTAATGATCAGATTTTTATTAAAAGGTTTTGAGTTGCTTCCATGAACAGATGATCGCACGGTAGAAAGCCTCCCATATAGTTTCAAGATCATGGTTTCAAGTGGTATCAGTGACCTATTTGAATTAGTTATTCGTAGTGTTTCAGGGGTAAAACAGTAAAAAAATGATACATTTTTTGAGAAAGCAAAGACAATCCACCAATACTCACCGATTGGATTGGTATCTGTGTCGGAAGGTCCCTAAATTCTTGTTCAAGTCAAAAGTAAAAAGGAGGAAATTGACGGACAAATATAAAATAAAATTTATAAATAATATCAAAATTTTCAAGTCAACCAGCTGCCCTGTTTTATTGTGAATCACAAACCTCCTCTTAAACCCTACACCTAGCTTTAGTCAACATAACAAAATCTCAACCTTGGTTGACAAAAAGGAACGAAAACAGGAATCATCATCCCACATGGGTTCTCACACGGGGAGAGAGAGAGAGAGAGAGAGAGAGAGAGAGAGAGAGACGCACCTTGGCAAAGAAATTTCAAATTATTCAATGTTTCTAGATGGCGAAAGTTTAACTTGGTGCGTTTTTTCAACGAACCAAAAAATTTTCCCCTGTACCTCTGGAAAAAACTTGGACCATGACCAGCAGCTTAAATCTATTGGAAGTTTGAGGGCTCCATATCATCTGAACGTGATCAATGGTTAATATATCTGTCACATAGATTGATCTCTAGAGATATTCGTGAGTTATGGTTAGCAGATGCCAGGCTTGTGATCCTCTAAGAGATATTGGGAGCTGGCGGCCCAATATGATCATCAATGGCTAAGAAAATGGTTACAGAGATTGATATGTAAAGAGATTATTAAATCTAAAGGATGAGTAGATCATTTGAAGAGTTGCGGAGATATCATAGGGGTTGCGTGGGAAGGAGTAAATAAAAAGAAAGAAAGTGGAATATATGGGATTGCATTGCGGAGTGCGGACAGGGATTTTTATCTATTACAGAGAACTTTTCGAGTATTCTACATCAAAAATGGAAAAAATATCTTATTACTGGATTGATAGGAATTGAATTCGTATTGGGGATCCGGAGATTTGATCGATCCAATCCAATTTTTAAACCATAAAATTTTGTATGAGAACATATGTATATAGGGGTATGTCTAAATGTAACCGACCCGGTTACAAAAACTTTGTAACCTTAACTACTGTGTCCCTATTATTTTGTCATTTTGTCATTATTTTTAAGGTAATTTACAATGCCACCCCCTGGAGAATGCCAATATTATAGGGACACCCCCTCTCTTTCATCAAATTGGACTCGGACCCCCTGCCGTCAGTCAGTGTTACAAAATGCTTTGAAATGACGTTTTTGCCCTTATGAGTAAAACACTGGTAAGTTACCCATTTAAATCGTTACTTTGATTTAAACGGCAAAATGAGGGGTATTTTTGATAATGAATACTCCTTCTCTCCTCTACCAAAGGTTCAGATGAGTTCCAGCCAAGATAAACAGGACAGTCGCCGGCGAGTTTTGCCGTGCTAAGGTTCTCTCTCTCTTTCTCTCTCTGTTTTTCCACCAGGAGTCAGGTAAATGCTCTCTTTCTTCTTGGCGTGTCCAATGCTTTTTTAAGTTTTAGGGTTAAAAACTTCTGGTGGACTTCATTTTTGTTTTTTGAAGTTTAGAAAACAAAATCTCTTCCCAGAAATTCATATATCAATTATATTGCAATAATTTCTATTGTTGTCCATTAGAGAGGAGGTCGATAAGATAGTTCTAATCATGTCTCTCTATCTCTCTTCAAAGAAATCAACTGTATTAAATCTGCTAGTGTTTTCAAGAAAGTCAAAATCCAGGAAGATGACAAATGGCAATATTGTAGGTTTTTTTCTTTTTTTTCGTAAAGCAATACCATAGGCTTGGTACTACTATAATGATGACATGTGAAATTTTGTAATTATAATATATTTTTTAGGTTGATTCTAAGGGTTTTGAGATTGATTCTGGTCAATTCCAATTTGATTTGGATTTGGATTGGCATTGGCAGCTACTGATTCGATCTCTGATTTCGTGTTTAAAATCGATTAAAATGTTTATAGGACTAGATCATGGGTCATAAGATTTGAGGGCGATTCTAGGGTTTTTTTCGGTCCGATTTTGATTTGATTGGATCAAAATTTATAGGAATCAGTTCCAAGGATGTTGGGGACGGTATCAGTATTGGTCTCTGTCGATGCCGATTCGATACAGATCCAAATTGGATGGGATCGGTGGGTATCCGTCTATTTTAACCCTGATTTTTATAAAATGTACTACTTTTTACCTATTTTATCCCTGAAACGATCCGAATAACCGATCTAGATCGAGGATCGGTCTCAGCCAATACGATTGATCGCAGACCGATACTTGAAACCATGATCAGTTCGATCTCCAATTCCAAGTTTAAAATCCCTAGTTGATTTGGCTAGTTCAGATCAATCCCAATTCCAATCATTATAAAATGGCATATCTAGGGTTTTTGGGATTGGGCTGTTGGTTTTTAGAATTTAGTGTCAATTCTAGCATTTTTGTGATTGATTCAGATCTGATCCAGACTGGAATCATTAGGGACTAATTTACTCTTTGATTTTGAGTTAAAATTCTGGTATTAGCCGATTTGGATTAGAATTGGTCATGAACTATTCAACTCCGGCAGTTCTAGAATGATCAATTTAGAATTGGAATCACTAGAGGAATTGTTTTAATACTCAATTTCGAGTTTAAAATCACTGGTTGAATAAACCAATTTCGATCCAAATTGACCATAGTAATACCTATCCAGCTGTTTCAGAATGACTGATTATAAGGCTCTTGTGATTGATTCGATCCATTTCCGATTTTGGTCACTTTGATCTAGATTTTATCTAGTATTAGGTCAAACTGAAATCAAAGTTCAATTTCAATTCAGACCAGTTCTATTTTTATTGAGTTGACTTAGTGGCCTCTTGTAGGTAATATGTTCTCTTTTAGTAATTTTTTAAAGTTGTTATAAGGTTTTTTACGGTTTCGATTGGCTTGATCTGGTCCAATTCAATTTTTTACCGATTTGATAAAACCCAAATCAATAAAGGTTCGTTTCACGTTTCTCTTGATTAGTCCAACCCGCTTGGACTGAAAATAGACACCCTTACTCAAAGCAATAGACCCAATCATCCAACGGTTAGTATAAATTTTTTTTTTTTTCAATCCCATGTTGAACTTTAGAGAGACGAGGAATTGAGATTTGATATTCCAAACGTAGTGATGGGTCTATTTGAGGATAAAATTCCATTTCTACCCTTTTTTTTTAAACATTTTGTCATAAAAAGTGGTGCAACAGCTTTTAAGTTTTTATTGGGAATATAAACCCATGCAATTACTTTTTGAATCCTCTTGAACCAATCATTTCTTTCACATTATAGGACTTTTAGGTAACTAAAAGTGGGTTACAAGCCTTTTGTTACCTACCTAGGTTACAACTAGACAAACTCTTTATATGGTTACTAGTAAAAATTGCATGTGCACATATAGTCATATGTTTGGGGTGAAAGAGAAAGGATTCAAAAAAGGGTGAGTTTGAGATATAAAAAAAAAAGTTGGAGAGGGGAAAATTGTGGAGAAAGTAATAAAAATCTAGATGTAACCATGATAATGCCATTGAGATTAAAATGAAAGTATGGATAAGGGATTTGATGGATTCGAACCACCATCCTCTTGAAGTACAGAACCATTTCCCACACCACAAATAATCTACCAATTGAACTAAAGACCATATTTAAATAATGAAAACTATGAACAAAGAAAGAGGAAGGAATCCAAACTGAAATATAATATTCAAATTGGCTCCTTCACAATCTAATAGAGGTTAGATGATATGACCAATCTAAATTCCTTTGAACCATGCTTGAACCTGAAACATCATAGATCATTTTCTTTTCTTCCTACTCAATTTTTTCATTGTGAGGTGATTTCCTTCAAGAGAATAGCTTGCCAACAATGTGAGAGAATCTTGTGACTCTTGTCAGAATAATAGATAAATCACCTTAGAAAGGATTTCTATAATGCGTTTCCTCTTCCTATTCCTCCAATCCTTATTTCTTTGGTGCTTCTTAATCTTATTAAGCTACTTTGACAGCAACATATTTTTTTCCTCCCATGAACTTGTTTGATTTGTTACAAGTAGTACTTTTGGGGGGGCCAATATTGATTTTTTTTTAGTTCAATATATAAAATTACCTGTAAGTCCTACAATATATTTATACAAGAGAGATGTAGACACTTGGAGTTTCCATTTCATAATAAAATAAGCCAAACAACCAAATATATATTCACATATTGAAAGGAAAAAAAGATCAATGTAATTTGTGACCCAAAACTTAATTACAACATCCATAAAAATAAGTATTCAACTATTTTTGATAATTTCCAATGAAATTGATTTGCTGAATCACATCCAATCATTTTCATGTCTCTTGTTGTTGACCCAGTCACAATTCACTCCTTTCCAATAGCCCAGCCAAGCTTCCCAACCCTACATCAGGAGTGATAGAAAGAAAAATGTAAATGAAGGGAGGAAGGCAACTGTAACTATTTCAAAAATGACCAACAAAAACTGATTAATTATCGGTTTTTTTTTATCAGTTTATCTAAATGGTTATTATCAGTTTCAGTTTAGACTAAACGGTTCAGCCGAAGACCAGACCAAGCCTTGGCATAAATGATCCAGAATTCTGGCCTCAATGGGGAACCTATGTTTGAATGGATGAAAGCCCATTACTCCCTAGTTGGGCATGAAGCAAATCAGACATCTAGGCACAAATTCCTTGGCTTAATAATCATTTAATTTATTTTACATGATTTAGAAATTAGAACCAACAGGTTTTTAATCAATTCATTTTGTTTAAACGGTTTAATGATGTATCGCTTTTAATCAGTTTAGAAACGATGGTTTATTGGTTCAAAATTGAACCAATTGAACCAAACATATTATTATTTGACTTCAAATTTCAAAATCAAAATCAAATCAATTGCTAATTGGTTTACAACCCCTCCGTGCCTCAAATTTTTCTACTAGCCATTTATCAGATAATTGGATATCGGATACAAATTGGGATGAATTTCAATTTCCAGAAGATGGTAGATTATGATTTTGATATTGATGTATCCACTTTGGTAATACCCAATATGATTATAAACTTAATATTATCTATAATTATTTAAGAACTTAGGTAGTTAAGTACATATGTATTATATATTGTACCTTTATTTATATAGAAAAAATAATTGTGCAATATTTTGCTATTATTTTATTTATATTTATAATTAAAATGTGTAATAAGATATTATTGGATATGAATTCGGATTTCCGACTCCTTGGCAGATATACATTCGGAAACTCAATCAAAATACAAATTCGGATATTGATGTATTTGTTTTGGATTCGCTCAATTTGTCCTACCAACTGGGTGGTTTCGGACATAAACTTTGAAGTCTAAGTTCTTTTCCTTTGGGTTTGAGCCCATCCTCAAGCCCAGCCCATTCAATAATCAGTATTTACCAAAAGATACAAATAATAAATTAGGTTAACAAGCCATTGTAGGAGTCCAAATTATCTGCAATAAGAGGTGAGGTGCAATGAGTATTCAACGGCTGAAAGGACCCGGTCATGTAATCCAGTTATTGGATGCCATAGACCCCAGACGTTGGATGCTGCTCAATGTACATCACCACTTCACTGCAATGAGAGATGGGCTTAGTATAAGGACAAATGCTTCCGGGACCAGAGTTTGTGTCCGTCCAAAGCAGCAAGCAATGCAATGCAATGCAACCAACTGTTCAGATTGATTCAAACTTCAAGATGAATTAATTGGGCCCATAATTTTTCAAAAACCTCAAGAGTAGTAGTAATCTTTAATCATAAAAGATGAAAATAAAACAAAGGAAAGGCAATTAATTAATGTAAATAAACTTGGTAGGTAGGTAGGCACAGCCCAATAGATTATATATTAAACTGGAAAGATATAACCACAACAAATTGCAAGAGCTCCTAACTACACATAGGAGCTTTTAGGGAAAAAATAAAAACAGCACACTTTAGACAAGAAGCAATGATTTAGAAGAGAGAGAGAGAGCCAAATTAAACTGATCGATCGAGAGGGGTGTGCAGACAAGACAATAGACAAAGCAGACAGAAAGTGTCGGGCTGCCGGGGATACAGGACTAGGGAGCATGCATACAAAGCAAACAGCAGCAGCAACATTAGAAAATCAACCATCATGTTCATTCTTTCGGCAGCACCATAGTTAGCAAATTTGGATTCAGGAATTATTCGGGCGGAGAATTATTCGGAATAATTCGGTTGATTAATTTAAGGATTCGGTCAAAAAAGCTTATTGGGTGTTTTTTTTTTTTTTTTAAATACTGTTTAAGTGGACCGAATAATTCGGTTTAATCCAGTTCGGTCCGAATTATTCGCGTTTTATATTCACTTTTGAAAAAATCACGAATTTTACCGATTTTTTTTTTAAATCGGATTCGGTCAGAATTTTTGATTAAATTCGAAAAAATTCGGTTCGGCCGAATAATTCGCGAATTATTCGACCGAATTGATAACACTGGGCAGCACCATATGCTATTGTTATTGCGGCTCAACCTCCTAGATTACTCATCTACGTCCACAATACCCATTGTTGCTATTGTTTTTGTGTCCTCCCTTGATTTCATGATCAAAGCAATGGCATTCGTTGAACATGCAAGGTTGGTTATCTTATAAAAAGTAAGATGTATGAAGTTGGTTCATTTCAATCATCTCAACAAGAGAAGTGGTCTCCAATGGCGTTAGAGGAGATGCCTAGTTGGATCGACCTTCTTCTCCCAATATTGAGAGAATAGGTCATTGGGTTGACACTGATAACAAACCTGCAATTTCATGAAGAAAAAAAAGAGTCAAATAATAAGAAAATAAATAAAATGATGATAATAAGGATGGATATAAAATTGTTTATTATATACTTACAGTAATACATGAAAAAGGCAATAAGAGAATGATGAAATGTTTCATCTTTGTGGTGGAGGTGGTGGAAGAACTAGTATAGTATTACTGTAGAAACAAGAAGTGAACCAAAAGCAAATATCAAAGTCAATGATTTTTGTTGGACGAAGAGGAAAGGCAAAGATGGTCGAATATTTATAGTAGGAAGGTGGTAGAAGGGAATGTGGTAAAAGGTATGTAGACTTGCACCCTTGATCAAATCGAACATACCATAGGCTAATCGATCATGTGGGTACGACTCTGAGAGAGAGAAAGAGAGAGAAAGAGAGAAAAAAAAGATTGACAATGACTAACACATAAGGCCAGTATAGTTTGTTTCTCGGTAAAAATAAAATCTAACAAATATCACAGGGTGGGTGGGTGGTAGCCTGGTAGATTGAATCATGATGTCAAATATGCATAGGAAAAAAAAGTAAATATCCTAAGGATGTTAAATGGTCTCAATTAAAACATAAAGTAAATGGGGAAACCCATAAAATAAAGACTCTACTTTGCCTCCAGAGTTTATCACAAAATAAATAAATAAATAATCCCTCCAGAGACCCTAGTTATCTAGGTTGAAAGAGCAAAAATGATTATGATCAGATTCTGCTACACATATATTGAGGCTCATGGACCACCTAATTGTTAGCAAAGAAAAAGAAACAATAGGTGGATAGGCAATTAATATATTGTGACTTGAACAAAAAATATTGGTCATATATCCTGAACTATAAGCATAAAAATAAATATCACAAGGTGTGGGTGGTAAGTAGAATGATGAAGACATCCATCCTTAGTAAATATACATAGTAAGGAAAAGGAAAGTACCAGAGGGTGATTGCGTGGATGAATCCCAATATTTTTCAGATTCTTAGAACTTCAATACTTTTCTCATGTCAGAAGATGAGGTAACTTCAATTCAATATTTTCCTCCCTACCACTAGCCAATTAATGGAGCCAAACCCACATCAGGGCAAGCCTCCTTGTAGTCCATACTCCATACCATCAAACTCTTCCAGCAAGCTGATGCACATCACCTGCAATTCTCCAAATTAACAGAATTAGTACTTATTAGAAAATGAACTTGCGGAAAGCAATGACCATAAATAGTAGTTTGTCCTTGCCCAGCTCTATCAACCTGGTGAATCTACTGTCATTACTTGAATGAGGCCCTACAATTGTGTGACGATCAAAAGTAACCTCTTCCCCATTGGTGAAATATAAAAAAGACTAATTAACCCCTTGTTAAGTCTGGAGGTGGATCACGTTATATTATTTAATAGTTGAATGTTAAAGGAATCGACCAGCTCTATCAACCATGCAAATCTCCTATCATTATCCGAATGAGGCTCTGCAGTTGTGTGACAATCAAAAGTAATCTTCGCTCCCTCTTCCACATTATTGGTGAGAAATATCTTCTTTTTTATTTATTTATTTTTGATAAATGGGTAATAATTGTTGCATTCAAAATTCATGTACAATTTGTTAGGCATTAGCCAAAAAAAAAAAAAAAAAGAGGTGTAACCCAAAAATCTAACAATTTCATGTCAACCTTATAAGAGATGTCCATTCATTAATCACATTTTCAATTGTATCTTTGCGATTCTCAGTCCAAGTCCATGCATTATTATTTATTATTCTTTAGATAATTTTTTTATTCATTTTTTTTTTAGGTAATAATGGTTGCATTCAAAACTCATGTACCATTTGTTAGGCATTAGTATAAAAAAAAAAAAAGAGGTAACCCAAAAGGTTAACAGTTTCATATCTACCCCATATGATATGTCCATTCACTCATCATGTTTTCAATTGTATCCTTTAGTGTAGGACTTGGCCTTACTAATTTTGTCTAGTAGCCCTTAAAAAAATGATATTTCTATTTTTTTTTTTTTTTTTGGGTAAACCTGCTAGTAGGTTCAGGGTGATGGCATATTTAGGCATTTTTGTGGGCTTATGATTTTCAAAATTTTATGTTAATTTTACAATCACCTTATAAAGTTAGAAACAAGACAACCAACAATTCGTATGACTAGATTGATCCGTACTAGACTGATACAGATCAATCTAGTCATACGAATACATATGATGGTAACCATAATTATATTGAACCTTCTACTCAACACACGGGCATGTACTCCGATTGATCATATGTATAGTTCACTGTTAGCAAAAACTCGTTTGAAACACGTTTCCGTTTTTTACTGTATGCTTCCCAAATATATTTAAAAAAGCAACAAACTTCAAACATTCCTGTTCTAAACACGTTTAAAACACGTTCCCGTTTTTATGGCATTTTTTAAGACTTGATTTTTGAACATAATATCTACTTAATTGACGATATATCTCTCTCTCAGACTCTGATCAACCTGATTCTTTCACCAACGTGAAGTTAAAGCAATGGACTATATATCTTATGATATTACCTTCAACTCAAATTCAATTCACGGGCCCCAAAATTGAGCTATAAACTGACGTATTTGCTGAAAAATATTTCTAAAGTGATGACTCTTAACTCTAACTGAACATATATCATTTCGAGAGTGTGTTAACTATGTGGACAACAATAAACAACACAATAACCTAATCACATTGCTCAATAAGACTTTGTGCATGTGTGGTTTTTAAATTTAGAATTTGTGTTGAATGATATTCAAGAATATGTCTTAAAACTTATAATGAGACATGGGATGTATAGGCATTAATGTTAGATATTGTGGTTGTTTTGAACACTAGATGCAGATATTCATATAATAATTCCTTAATTTATATGAGTATACTACCGTTTTTTTAGTACCGTTTGTTTGAAATCTACACGTTTAAAACCCGTACCATCCATTTTCCAATTTTTACCGTTCTCTGTTTTTTTTTTAACCGTTTATTTGACTGTATCAGTTGAAAAATTTTATTGTTTAAAACCCGTACCGTCTGTTTCCCTTTTTTTGTCGTTCCCGTTTTTGCTAACAATAGTATAGTTATGAAGATAAACTAAACTAAAACTGGAACCTGTAACGGAAGAAATCTATAGGATATCAATTGGTTGGGTATGACCAATTTCAACCCCTACATCATAATTGCCTGTTTAATTAATCAGGGTTATACCAGGAGGGGGGGGTATGGTCCTGTTTGTAATTGAATTGTGGAGCTTAGACTTTAATCGGGATAAACCGACCTTAGACGGGTTATTGGGTCGTTCAACTCTAAACTTGCCACGCCTAAAATTGGTCTCTAAAGTAAGGGAAATATATACCAATAAAATGGAACTTAGATGGGCCTTATAAAGTTCTTAAAATGTCTTATTAAGTTAAGGGCATCAAATTGCCTTATAAATCTAGTTTCTGAAAATAATAATAATAATAATAATAATAATAATAATAATAAATAAAATTTGTTTTTGCCTTAAAAATCTTTATTTCTTATATAATAGTGCTGGAAATTAAGAGTATATTAAACAAGGGGTCTCAACCAACTGGGCTCAATTGGGCTTAACTGGGTCATAATTAGTTGGTCTCTGTCAGACAATCTACGAGTATTACACTCACACTGGAAACAACCGATTATAACTGGGTTGATCTTGAGTCCCACATCTTTATTAATTGGGTCAAACTTCTACAGGAGCTGCCTGGAAGGCTCTCTTCAATTAATTCACCCAGCAACAATTGACCATAACTACACATCTATTTAACAATGACATGAAAATATTCAAATGATGCTAAAGCTCGAGTCTTGGTCCAGAGTCTCCTGATTCCATTTTCATTTATCTAATGTCAGAATTCAATTCCATTCTCATTTATCAAATGACAGTTTTCAATTTCATTCTCATTCACCCTAAAAAAAAAGAAGGAAAAATTACATGATTACCCATTTTTGGGTTTCCCTTTACAAAATTACCCACAAAATGTTTTGGTTAATAAAAATACCCAAAAATTAGGTTTGAGTTTACAAAACTATCCACCCAAAGTTTTAATTAACAAAAATACCCAAAATCAAGTTTGGGTTTACAAAACTACCCAAAATAGTGATTTTTCATCTTCCACATATAATCATCTATTTTTTTATGACTAAAACTTTGAGTGGGTAGTTTTGTAAACCCAAACTCAATTTTAGGTATTTTTGTTAACTTAAACTTTAAGTGGATAATTTTGTAAAGAAAAACCTAATTTTTGGTATTTTTGTTAACTGAAACTTTTGATGGGTAATTTTGTTAAGAAAAACCCAAAAGTAGGTAATCATGTAATTTAAAAAAAAAAAAAATCAACCAATAACTTAAAAATAATATTTTTTAAAAATCAAATTCTTGATTTCTAAGTACCACCAGAGATCCAACCCACATCCAATGGAGTCATGGACCACATTGTTAGTCATTTTAGAAAAACGAAAAATGTGTTGCCAAAATGAGATCTCTATCACATCACGTGATTAGGTAATGTTCTTGTCCATTATTGTTTATCATTTATTAGGTAATTGCCACATGCAAAACTCATGTACTATTTGTCAGGCATCAATAAGAAAAAAAAAGAGGTGTAACAAAAAATATAACATTTTCATGTCTCCACCCTACAAGAGATGTCCATTCATTCATCATGTTTTCAATTGTGTCGTTGAGTGTAGGACTTGGTCTTACTGATATTTGTCTGGTAGCCTTACCTATATATTTGTAGGACAAGGCCCCTGCCCTCTCTTAGTTAATAGTCTTATTCCTTTGTTACAAGCTGAGATTTCTGGGTTTCATATTTTATTTGATAGCAATGATAAACAGACAAAATCGACCTGAGTCTGGCGTTGATCAAGTTGCTTGTCCTTCCGGTTTTCTTTTTAATTTACATGTTTTAGCTTATTTTACTCTTATTAAATTCTATCCTGTTAATCTATAATTTCATACTCCACTGCTAATCTTAATTCCATATTATTATTATTAGTTCATGTAGTTTCTATTTTATTGTTGCCGGAAGCCCACCTTGCAAATCGTATTCTCTTAAAACCTCTGTTATAGGGGTTTTGGATTGTCGATGTGGCATTGGAGGAGCCTTGGAGGTTTGCTGTTCTCATCAGGCTGATTAGGCATCTCGCCTCCCAATTGGACTGTTCTTTTCAGTTAAATCCCTACCATTGTAATGAGATGAATTATATGAATTGACCAAACATGGAGTAGTTAATTTGTCCTAGGGAATGTTATGGAAATCGTATTACTCCCTAAGTGGTTTCTTTTGTATGGATCTTTTTCTTTTATTTCAGTAATTGGGAGGTTTCTGTTTGATAAATATGTATTGATTTACATGCATGTTTGGACATATTATATTCTTGTATTTTTGCTAGCTCTTGTATTTTTAAATAAGATCCGTGTTAAACTAGGTTAATGCCTATTGTGCATTGTATGCTTGTAATCAAGACTCTTTGAGTTCCTCACATCGCCTTTTGCATAAAATTTTCTTTTAATACCTCCCCACCACCCCCCCCCCAACCCCACCAAAAAAAAGAAAAGAAAAAAAAAGAAAAGGCGATTAAAAAACTATCCTCCACATTGCTCATTGTTTTAAGGGGAAGTGATCGCTTTCAAGTAGTGTGACCCTTACACTAGTGTGGAGTCAATGAAAGGGTGTAGAGGCATTCAATGGGAGTGAGATTTTTCATTTCACTGGGAAGGCTATGTTGGTCATTTTTCCATTTTTGTGTCTAGCAATGTGTCACGTAGCTTGACAATATTCTTTCTCCCTTATTTTATTTATTAAAAAAAAATGATGCTGTTAATTTAATCCATGTATAGGCAATGTGTTTGTGACATTGCTTAATACACCTGACTCCAGATTGGTGATATTACTGTATAAAATTACATCAAAACTACTTGAAATCTAGCAATAGAAAATAAACATAGCTAGCGCATGACCACAATTGCCATCTTATGCTAGGGTCTCATATGGAAAGAGAAAAAAAAAAAACCAGTGCACGAGGTTCCAGCTACTACAAGGTCTAAGAGGGACAAGTGTACGCTTTCCAAGTATTTAAAGTAATGCTATCTGACTAAGCTAAGAGTTAATTCCAAGCTGAAATCGTTTATCGATATAGAATTAGTTCATTCAAATTCGAACTGAAAAATCGTTAATTTATTGGTTCCGTTTTGGATTTAAGAAGTGAAACCGGCTAAACTGATTAAAACCGGTACATCATTGAACGGTTTGTCCACTCAAAGTATTTTGTAGTGGTTTTATACAAGTAAATTATTTTCACATTTTGGGCTTAGATCGATGTCGTGGTTGAAGTCCAATAAACTCATTTTTTTATTGGGCTTTACAAATTGGTTTATTCTTAAATGGGCTCAAAACTGTTGACTCAAACAGACTGGCAAAATAAAAATCGAAACAACTAAAAAGCATTTAACTAGAACCACTTATTGATTGATTTCGATTTGGGATGTTAGAGTTGTTTTAATAAATGGCTTATTTTGATTTATATTTTTTGTATTTGTCGAATAAAAAACAATTGGTTAGTTGAAATCAAACCAATTAACATCCTTAAACTAAGCTAAATCATGAGAATGGAGAGAAGACTTGAAGATGTTACAACCCTAAGCTAAGTCTTCTTAGTAAACATAAAAGAAAATAGCCCATGAACCAGAGATTCTACTTCTCCTAGACTCCTAGTCATCAAAGTTTGAAAGAGCAAAGATCACATTCATTTGCAGCAGAAGTTGAGAGTCTGCTCACGCTCATGTACCAGCTGTCTTTGAATTATAATCTTTTGTTCTGCTCCCACAAGTGAGTGTAAATTTTTTGGGGTGAAAGATTACTACTTGGTCGTGTGCAATCTAAGCATCAGTACCTCAGCCAATGGGACAACGTGCTGGGGATTCAACATGGGGTTGCCTGCTCATTTTGCAATCCTTTGGGAGAGGGCGTAGGGAATGCATTTTATTATTTTTCTCAATTTTTTTAGGGAAAATAATAAGATTACACAAAATCAGGTTTCCTTTTCGAAACCACCACCCTATTGTTTCTATTTTACAAAATAACACAATATTGAGTTTGGATTCACAAAAGTACCCAAAACAGTTATTCTCCCTCAACCATCTATGTTTCTTGACCATTTTACCCCTAGCTTCCTCCACCCTACCTTTTATATATGATCCTGCAACCCCACAATTCTCTGCGTCGTTCAAAGTATTACCTCTACCTTCCCTTTCTATGACATACCCAGGTGACCTCCTTCACAATCACTAACAAAAAATAATACCAATCAAATCAATGGCTGATTTCGTGTTTGATTTTTCCGGTCCAAGGGGAGTTTACTCAACCCATTCCCTTGTATTCCGCATTGCCCATGTAAGCGTGCAACTCTGCATAAGGACCTCTTTCCCTCTTGCTGATTCTCCGTTCAAACTCTTTCTCTCTCCTTCCCATGTCTCCTTCAATCCAGACTTCTCTCTCTCCTACGGTCCTACCTCTCTGCAACTCGAATCCGGATAAGATTAGGGAACATAAAACTTAATTTTCAGCTATTTTGCACAATAAAATCAAGTGATTTCTATGAAAAAATATTTTTTTTTTTGGTCTTTCCAAATATCTGTGTAAATAAGTGCAACTCTTTCCTCTAAGATTTATCTATAAAAGGTATTGTATCTTAATCAGATTCCTTCCGTATTTGTTTCCATTTTTTATGTAGAATACTAGAATCTCTACCGTATTCATTGCTTCGAAAAGTTCTCTGTAATAGATAAAAATCTCTGTCCGCACTCCGCAATGCAATTCCATATATTCCGCTTTCTTTCTTTTTATTTCTCCTTCCCATGCAACCCTGTGATCTCTCCGCTACTCTTTAAATGATTTACTCATCCTTTAGATTTAATAATCTCTTTACATATCAGTCTCTGTAACCAATTTCTTAGCCATTGATCCTATTGAGCCGCCAGCTCCCAATATCTCATAGAGGATCACAAGCCTGGCATCTGCTCACCATAACTCATCAATATCTTTAGAGATCAATCTCTGTGACAGATATGTTAACTATTGATCACGTTCAGATGATATGGAGCCCTCAAACTTCCAATATATTTAAGCTCCTGGTCATGGTCCAGGTTTTTTGCAGAGGTAGAGAGGAAATTTTTTTGGTTCGTTGAAGGAACGCACCAAGTTAAACTTTCACCATCTACAAACATTGGATAATTTGAAATTTCTTTGCCAAGGTGCGTCTCTCTCTCTCTCTCTCTCTCTCTCTCTCTGTGAGAACCCATATGGGATGATTCCTGTTTTCGTTCCTTTTTGTCAAACAAGATTGAGATTTTGTTACGTTGACTAAAGCTAGGTGTAGCGTTTAATAAAGGTTTGTGATCACTACTTACTTGTTCATGATCATATCATTTGACTCTGCTCGTTTTCTCATCCTTCTTCCTATTCATTACATTTTGTTTTGGGGGGCGTTTTTTTTTTTTTTTTGTTCCCTTGGACATATCTATTAAACTAGTTATTTTGTTTTCCTGCAATTTGTAATTTTTTACTAAACTTGACAAGGAACCATATATACAATTGAGATTTGAATGAAAGAAAATAATCCAGTGATATGGTGGGGGTTGATATCCTCGATGGGTGTCAAGCATGTCAAGTATCAAAATACCACCAGTTTATTTTTAAAGAATGACATCCTGAACGTTATAATGGAAGTGCCTTAAAATCCTTCCTTATGACATTACATTGATGGAAAAAAAAAATAAAAAAATAAGGTAAGATAGATATCCGAACTGAGTCAGAAGCTAAAGTTGGGTCCAAAATGGGAGACCTAACTCTTCTAATCAATCAAAAAGGCAAAAATTTGTAGAGAACAATTTCTGATGCTTTATTTCATTTTCTCTACCCTCATTAAAACTGAGGACCACCTACACCAAGATGAAAATATTAACCTCACATAAATGTGAGTCGCACAGTCAATTAGATGTTGGTCAGCCCCCCAAGTTGTGGGATCGATGCCAAAAGATAGTGTATGATATGCTTGTATATGATAGAAGGATCAAAATCCTCTGTTTTTTTCATCCCTGTTTTTCCTTGTTTTGCTACCTGCAGAACACGACACGTGGACAATAGAGGATCCAACGGTCAAGGTTGGGTGAAGATTATTACATCCGGTGCGTTGGTCTTAAAATTGTCCACGTGTCGTGTTCTGCAGGTAGCAAAACAAGGAAAAACAGGGACGAGAAAAACAGAGGATTATTTTCCATGATAGCAGCCCCCCAAGTTGTTGCATTATTGGTTATGGATGTTTGTCTTCTGAATTAATATATGATTTGTGGTGGTTGTTTGATATCATTTGGATAAATTTGGGACTACAATCTATAGCCTTGAGGTGGTTATCCATAGTTGTCCTACATCATGATTTCCATTGTTGTCTGATGGGTCAGAATATACTTTAGTCTAGTCTTATTATAAGAGTTAAACTGATAAATACACATGCAATAGAGTTTTTATAGTTGCCTTGCATAATTTAAGAGCGATGAAGTAAAACTAATACCTCAAGAATTTTTATTCTATGTAATAAATAAATTTGCACGAAACGGATTACAATGAGTCTCTTGACCTAGTGAATTACTAACCCGTGGTTGACTTATACATAAAATCAGGTTTAGTGTGGTTGATTGAAATGTTGTGCAACTAGAACCTCAAAATGTGGTTAACATATATAACAAATGAAATTGTATTGACCATGTGAGACAGAGTGGAATGAGTCACTTAACTTAGTGTATGACTCGATCATATTATTGATTTATCGATAAAGTCAGGTTGGGTGTGGTTAATTCTAATGTTGTGTCACTAGGATCTCCCGTCCCCTCATATTCGATGATCTTTAACATGCCATCAATGGTTTGGCAAGGCTTACTGCTGAAAGCCTATTGAAAGTCAAATATTGACAAATTTATTCACTAATTAATTGTGTTTTCTTATGTTGTTTATGCAGTTACAATATTTGGAACTTCACATATGGATCTGCTATTTTTTAAGTTCTTTTTTTTTTTGGCTACTGGAATCTATTGTAATTCATCACTTGGAATTCTTATGATATGAAGTTCTTTCCCTTTCCTTGCATTTTGCTCTAGTATGTTAATTATAGAATATTTATTGGCTTATTTCATCTCATAATGCGAAATTCCTATTCTCTTTGTTGATTTTCTTTCTTGAACATGAATTAAATTATATATAACTGTATTTTCTTCCATTCTTGATTTTTAACAAATCTCTCACTTTTATATAATTTCAATTTTTTTTTCAACAGGTTTAACAACATTTAAGGTTGATATTGAGATTCCAAAGTTGGTTCAAGTCTTTCTGGAATGCATAAGGCGAAAATGTTTGGTATTTTGTTTTTGCAAATGGGCTTGCATCAATTCAAAGTGTGGTAAAATTGGTAGTATTTCTATTGAAAT
Source organism: Macadamia integrifolia (assembly GCF_013358625.1). NCBI lineage: Eukaryota > Viridiplantae > Streptophyta > Magnoliopsida > Proteales > Proteaceae > Macadamia > Macadamia integrifolia. The sequence continues at coordinate 13,723,075 of NC_056560.1, forward strand.
TGCTTGAATTGAGCAACCAAATTTCAAACAAAAGAAAAGAAAATTTGCAGTCATGGATGCTTTTGAAGAATCAGAGAATGATATGGATATTTGGATGTTCTTTTCCAAGTCATTCGGCAGCATTTTACTACATGGGTTTTCTGCATCTTCGCACCTAATTTTGTTGCTAGTTTTATCCATTTTCTGGGTTTACAAGAGATGTATGATGCCTACCCTTGAAAACCCAAACACTATGTTGAAGAATACTTTGCACTATTTGTTAACCCTTACATCTTGCATGGGGTTGTCTTTGTATGATATTCTCCTATGCGTGTTGAACTACTTCTCTGGGAATAGATTTGGTTGGTCTGATCTAAAGGTTGTTATCCAGTTGGATTTTGCATCCCGATCACTCACTTGGCTTGTGATTTCTGCTTATTTGCACATCCAGTTTTCTCACTCAAGTGAGCGTAGGTTTCCTATTCTACTAAGGATATGGTGGGTCTTTTATTTCCTAATGTCTTGTTCCTATCTTGTTATACATCTTGGCTTGCATTGTAAACATTTTTCCTTACCATTCATACTATGGATCTCGGATGCTATATATATTATTGCTGGCATGATCTTTTGTTATGCTGGGTTGTTTGGCAAGAGGCAAGAAGATGAAGATTTTCATCTATTAGAGCATCTTTTGAAAATTAGTTCTAGTCAAAACAATGATGATGGGAGACAAGAATCAAGTGTCGGTGGAGAGAATGTAACTCTTTATGCAACTGCCAATTTTTTCAGTTATTTAACTTTTTCTTGGATGAGTCCTTTGCTTGCACTTGGATATAGAAAGACATTGGACATTGAAGATATTCCTCAACTTGCTAATTGTGATACTGCCAATGTGGTCTTTGCTCGTTTTAGAAATAAACTTGAATCTGATGGTAATGACATTGGCACTGGTGGTCAGGGAAGCACATTCAAGCTGGTGAAGGCATTAATTTTCTTAACCTGGAAAGAAATTCTATGGACAGCTCTATTCTCCATGGTATGCATATTGGCTTCTTATGTTGGACCATACCTTATTGATGCCTTTGTTCAATATCTTATCAACCCTCATCAACAGAAAGGCTATGCACTAGTGTTTATTTTCTTTATTTCAATGCTCATAAGGTGCTTTTTTGAGAGACACTTACAATTTCAATTGCGAATGATATCAATTAGGGTTCGTGCTGCTTTGTTCGCATTAATCTATAATAAGAGTCTCAGGCTTTCAAGCCAATCAAAGCAAGAACACACTAGTGGTGAAAACATAAATTTGATGAGTGTTGATGTTGAGAGGATTGCCTATTTCAGTTGGTATGTGCACGATATATGGAAGGTGCCTGTTCAAATTGTTTTAGCATTGTTGATCTTGTACAAAAGCCTTGGGCTTGCTTCACTTGTAGCTTTGGTTGCCACAATAATTTTGATGTTAGCAAATGGTCCACTAGGACAATTGCAGGAAAAATTTCAAGGGGAATTGATGGATTCAAAGGATCGAAGGATGAAGTTGACATCTGAGGCTCTGAGGAATATGAGGATTCTTAAACTTCAGGGTTGGGAGATGAAATTCTTGGCTAAGATAATTGAACTCAGGAACGTTGAAACAAGATGGTTAAAAAAGGTACTTTATACATCAGCTATAAGTTCCTTTGTGTTTATGTGTGGTCCTATGTTTGTATCCATGGTTACTTTTGGGTTCTGTGTGCTTATGGGAATACGATTAGAGTCAGGAAAGATTCTATCTGCACTTGCAACATTTGAGATTTTGCAGAGGCCCATTTATAATCTCCCAGACACTGTCTCCACTGTAGTGCGAACTAAAGTTTCCTTAGACAGGATTGTCTCATTCCTTTGTCTTGATGATCTTAATTTATGTATGATACAGAATTTTCCAAGAAGTAATTCCGATATTGCAGTTGAGATAGTCAAGGGAAATTTCTCTTGGGACATTCATTCTCATAATCTCACGTTAAAAGATCTTAGTATCCGAGTGTACCACGGCATGAAAGTGGCTGTTTGTGGTTCGATTGGGTCAGGCAAGTCAAGTCTACTTTCATGCATATTAGGGGAGATGCCAAATGTATCTGGAGACATTAAGTTGAATGGAACAAAGGCCTATGTAGCACAATCACCTTGGATACAAAGTGGTAAAATAGTAGACAATATATTGTTTGGCAAGGAGATGGATAATGAAAGGTATGAGATGATACTTGAAGCATGTTCACTGAAGAATGACCTAGAATTGTGGGCCTTTGGGGATCAAACTATGGTTGGGGATAGAGGGATCAACCTAAGTGGTGGGCAGAAACAAAGAATCCAGATTGCACGTGCTTTGTACCATGATGCTGATATTTATTTGCTTGATGATCCCTTTAGTGCTGTGGATGCTCACACAGGAAATCATCTATTTAAGGTAGTTGTTTTTAACCTCTACTTCTAAAGTTTCCACTGATGAAATTAGTTTGAAGCTATACATCTTATTGTTTACATCACTATTATGTTCATAAAAATCTAAGTTTGAACTAAAAATTGTCATAAAAAGAATGAAATCGTTACTCTACATTATTTGGATTTTTTAACTAAATGAATATTCATTTTTACTGCTTAAATATGAACATTTGAATTTTTGTGACAGGAGTGTTTGCTGGGGATTTTGGGTTCAAAAACAGTAATTTATGTTACACACCAACTAGAGTTTTTACATTCTGCTGATCTTATCTTGGTGAGAATATGACATCTTTCTTTTTACTTCGAAACCTTGTACCTGGCTTGAGAATGATTATTTACATTTTTTTTTTTATGCAGGTTATGAAAGATGGAAGGATAACTCAAACAGGAAAGTATGAAGAAATTCTTAGTTGTGGAACTGACTTTATGGCCTTGGTGGATGCACATGAGAAAGCTTTGGTAGAACTTAATTCTTCTAAACCCGAGGTTGATTTGGATAATCTAATAAATGATGAGGAAGATTGTATTATAATGTGTAGCCAAAATCCTATTCAAGATGATGAGGATAGAGAACCCAAAAATTACAACATAGAAAAATTGGTTGGGCTAGAAGGCCAGCCGGACCAAGAAGAAAAGAGAGAAAGTGGTGGTGTTCACTTTTCAGTCTACTGGAAATATGTTACCGCTATATATAAAGGGGCTTTAGTGCCATTAATATTGTTAGCACAAATTCTTTTTCAGCTTCTCTTAATTGTCAGTAGTTACTGGATGGTGTTGGCTACTCCCATTTCAGTAGATGTGAAACCTTATGTTAGAGAATCCACCCTTATCTTTGTTTATGTTGTTTTGGCCCTTGGAAGCTCTCTTTGTGTACTTATAAGGGCCATGCTTATTGTCACTGTTGGTTACAAGACAGGCACTCTATTTTTCAACAAAATGCATTTTTGCATTTTTCGTGCTACCCTATCATTTTTTTATTCTACTCCAAGTGGAAGGATTTTAAATCGGGTCAGTAAATATGCTTAATTACTTCATCCAAATGATTTTGTTTGATTTACATTAATTTTAATATAATTTTAAATTTAAATAAATTTATTTTTTGTGCACAGGCATCTGTAGATCAAAGTGCAGTTGATACTTCTATTCCACATCAAATTGAAGAACTTCTTATTTCAATCATGGAATGTCTAGGAACTATTGCAGTAATGTCACAGGTTACATGGCAAATGTTAATAGTTTTTATTCCGATGACTGTGATATGCATTTGGTATCAGGTAATTTTATATCTTCTTCCTATTCGTATGATTAAAATTTCAATTTAAGATTTGTATGTTTTTCCATGATTAATATACCATAATATAAGTTGATTCCAGCTATGTTTGATCAATGAATTTTGATTGTGCTTTCTTCAAACTAGTTTCGATTTCAAGTATGAAAGTGGTGATTAAACCTTAATATTTTTCTTAATTAGATATTTTTCATGTAAATAAATGTAAAGATTTCAATTTTAAAGCTTTTACCAAAAAAAAAAAAAAAAAAAAATCTTTAAAGCCTTCGTTTGGTAAAAAGGACCAAACAAGGTCAATTTATCAAAATGCACATAGATAAGCATGGTTGTGCTTTTGATATGCATAAAATACTTTGGATAAGAATAAAAATGTAAAAGGACTTATTAGTTATGTTGATAACTTCGTTAGTTGGAGCTCATACTAAAAATATTATAACAATTAATAGAAGTTAATAAACAATAAATTAATTTAAGTAATTTCTTATTTTTGCCATTGGCTAAATAGTAAATTTGTTAATACTTAATGTTAAATTAATTAGTAGATTAATTGGTAAAATAATTTTTTAATTAGTAATTTAATAAGTAATTCTCAATTATTAAATTTTAAGGATTAAAGGAAAGTTTTCATTGCAAAGCCTAGTCTTAGTAGTCCAATCTATTTCAGGTTATGTCGGGGGCTACTTAGCCTACTTTAGTCAAACCGACCATGTGATAGTTTCCCTACTTGGTTATGAGTTTTGTTTTGGACCCAATTTCTTTGTTATCGCCTACCATATATGGACTTCTACCCCTGTATTTTCAATAGTAATATTGATGTTGTTCAATGTTGTGAAAGTTGATTTCTTATACAATTAGATCTTGAATTTGATAGATGGATAGGTTGTAATTTGGACAACTCAAGTGGCAAAATTTGAGTCCCAATGGAACTGCCATGTGAAAGATATTTAGGCAATCAATAAAGCCTATAAAGGTGGACCTCATAACAACTAGTGTCATATTATTAATTAGTTTATAATTTTGAATTAGAAATCTTCCTCTATTTATTTCCATCTTTCTTGCTTTTCTCCATTTATATAGGGTTATGATTTATGCTAATATGCAAAAGCATTGCATTTAGCCCAAGTGATTGCTCATTCATTTGCTTTTAGCGACAGTGAACAAGTTCATAATGTCTAGTCCTTCAGTAATAAATTTAGTTTGGCAAAAGATTGTATATGGACACATGCGGTATTAATTGATTTTGAAATTTGATAATTTGATTGAAATTGATAAAGAAGAGAAAACGGATACCATAAATTTTGAATATAATTATGTTTATATTCAATAAATTTTTAATCCAAGAAATTAGGGATAGAAATTTTTTTGGTGTATAGTACATACTAGTAATGCATATGATTCAATCAACATGTAATAAAAATATTAAATACCAACTAATTAGAATGAAATATTTTCCTCCGAAGTTTCATGGTGTTGCTACTGAACATTTACCTATAAGCAACTCACATTAAGAAATCCATCATAATAAAAAGTGCATATCATTTTCTCACTATTTATACATTCCTTTCACATTTTTGTTACCTTTTGCCTAATTTCCTTTTCATGAACCTTGTCTTTTAGAAATACTACACATTTACAGCAAGAGAATTATCTCGGTTGATTGGAGTATGTCAAGCTCCAATTATACAACATTTTGCTGAATCTAGTTTAGGTTCATCCACGATTAGGTGCTTCGAACAAGAAGAGAGGTTTATGGATACAAACCTTGAGCTGGTGGATAGGTACTCTCAGCCTAAATTTCATTTCTCTGGTGCAATCGAATGGTTATGCTTTCGTATGGATATGTTAGCATCCATCACATATGCTATCTGTTTGGTTTTCTTGGTCTTAATGCCGAAGGGAGTACTAAATCCTGGTAATAAGTTGAACTTAACATCTTTTTAAATCATCCTTTTTTTTTAACAACACTGATTTATTGCTAATTTGAAAACATGATTTTGAGTTTATTTTTGTTTTATTTTCTCTTTTGAAGGTGTTATGGGTTTAGCTGTCACATACGGGCTCAGTTTCAGTTTGCATGGGGTCATTTGGGATCTTAGCAGTCTTGAAAATAAAATCATATCAATTGAAAGAATATTACAGTATACATGTATCCCTACAGAAGCCCCTTTGTTGGTGGAAGAAAACAGGCCAAGCTGTGAATGGCCATCACAAGGGAAAATTGATATTGTTGATCTAAAGGTAATCCCCAATCAAGGTTCCTTAAGTTTTTCCTGCTTATTTCCTCATTTTACCAAATAAACCCTTTAATGCCTAATCTTGTTGGATAGTTCTTCCTTCTCTTATAGAATTATATTAATCTTCATATTTTGATTATTTAATATGTATGTAGGTCCAGTATGCCCCACACCTTCCTTTTGTCTTACGAGGTATCACATGTTCTTTCCTCGAAAGGACAAAGATTGGCATCATTGGGCGAACAGGAAGTGGTAAATCAACTCTTGTGCATGCTCTCTTCCGCATGCTTGAACCTACAATTGGTCAAATTTTGATAGATGGTATCAACATCTCCAAGATTGGCCTTCATGACTTGCGGTCAAGATTAAGCATCATCCCACAAGATCCAATAATGTTCGAGGGTACTCTAAGAAACAATCTTGACCCACTTGAAGAGTACACTGATGCACAAATATGGGAGGTGAGTTTTGTTTTTTTTGAATAATTTTTAGTTAGTGACAAATATAATGTGAACTTATTTTCTACTTGCCGATGATTCCCACACAAAATAAACACATTGCAATTAATTGACTGGGACATATATCACTATGAACTCCTTTCTCGTGGTTATCTTTTCTAATTTCTCATTTAAATTTTGAAATCCTCACTAAGGTGTTGTAATCATTTCCTTGGATGTAATGATATTCTATGGGCTATTTTTAAGCTAAAAGATTCACTTAATTGGAAATGTGAAATGCCCTATTTTTAATACAATGTTTTTTATTTACACTTGTACCTTTTGCTATCTCATTTCATACTTGACTTAGCTCATCTTTATTCATCCCTTCTTCATCTTCTTGAATAATCAAACTAACATGATTTTTGTTTTCTTAGGCTTTAGATAGATGCCAGCTTGGAGATGAAGTTAGAAAGAAAGAAGGGAATCTTGATTCTATAGGTCGGTTTCTTCTCATATCTACTTCATACCAAATTTTCTCATCTTCAATTTATCCATACACAAATGCATAGTCCTTTTAAAATTCTTATTATATGATATCTCTAACTTCTAGTGCATAATCCAACCTCCTATCCCCCAATTTGGGGAAAAAGTTAATCAAATTAGATCATGAATAGCTCCATATGGTTGATGTTACAGTGACTGAAAATGGAGAGAATTGGAGCATGGGTCAAAAGCAACTAGTCTGTTTAGGGCGGGTATTGCTCAAAAGAAGCAAAGTGTTGGTACTTGATGAAGCTACTGCATCAATGGATACTAAGACTGACTCTCTAATTCAGCAAATGCTTAGGCAACATTTCTCAAGTTCCACTGTCATCACAATTGCACATAGGTTAACATCAATTCTTGATGTCGATATGGTCCTCCTTCTTGATAATGGTTAGTATCTAGTAATTAATGCACCACAATTGCTCTATTTAGTAACATGTCTTCTTTCCCTTTTCTAGTGTTTGCTTTATCAGATTGATATGGTTTCTTATCTTAAACAGGCCTTGTATTGGAATATGATTCCCCGGCCAAATTGCTAGAGATGAAGTCCTCGTCATTTGCAAAGTTGGTTAAGGATTATACTCGAAGATGAAGTTCTTAGTTTTTTTAAAAGCTAAATAATTGAGTTTTGAATATTCAAACGTGAACAGAAATTAGACTGTGATGTGTTGTTATTTTTTAAGTATAAAAAGAAAATTTGCTAGGATAAGACAGTGCAATAATTATCAAGGCTGCTTATAATCAATTGAATGGATGCTAGTGATCAGTTAAAGTATTAGGTGTAGATAAGGAGAGGTAAAGAGATCTTTTATTGATGCATTTCCATAAGCCTTTTGAGAAATATTAGTAGTCTTGCAATTCGCTTTAGACCACCACAAATATCTACCACCGAGGCAAGTAGGATAGAGATAAAATTTTATGAATAACTAGAGCCAAAGATCCCTTGTTCAACGTGTCAAAATTTATTGAAAATCAATAAAATGTATTTAGAAAAAAAAAAAAGAAGAACCGGGCAGTTAATTAGGGGTCATTGTTTCTTGCTTTAAATATCTATTCTGGGGCTTATTTGATTTGTCCAATAGGGAAAACAAGAATACAGAAGCAACAAAAATTATAACGTTACGATCTTTCAACCAAAAGGAAAAAGAACCTTTGGACCTATAAAGAGATGATCCATCCTTATCAAAGAGTACTGATAAACCGATAAGGTATGAGGTAAAAAGGTTCAAAACACTATTTTTTTAAACAAGGGAAATCCTTTTGATTCCGACTAATATTGATTGATCAAGATCATGCAGAATCGATTTAAATTAATCTCGAGTTTTAAAATTATATTTTCAAATGATAATATAATTTTCATCTCAAAAGACTGATCCGATCTGGTAAGAGGTGTGCATGGTCCGTATTATATCAAGGAAAAATTGAAAAGGTTAGTACGTAGAAAAATCACAAGTAGATCGAATATAATGAAACAAACCATATTAAAGTATAAAAGTCCCTATCAATAGCTACCTAGGCATCCTTCAATTTATTTCATTTAACTCATGAAAAGAGGACCCAACAACTCCACATTAAGTGTTTGCAAAAGTTCCTGTGCGTTGTTAGGAGCTGTGTTGTTAGAAACTTGTGGTTATATCTTTCCATTTTCATATGTAATCTGTGTTGTGCCTACCTACCTACCAAGTTAACATTAATTAATTGCCTTCCCTGGTGCAAGATCTGTTGGTTTTAACCACAATCACTCTTAACTAATTGCAGACAAATCTTAAGAAACTAATACAAAACTGAGGTAAAAAAAAAAAAACTCAAAGATCCACAAGTCGAAGCTACCACCACTAGTCTATCCTAGTGTTCGTAGTAGTTGTCTACCGCTGAGCTAGAAGCACATCTCGAAATTTAAGAGATTTAGATATAAAGTGAAGTGGATTTTGGGAAAAAAATCTTGAAAGGTAGGGTGACGCTATGATGCCGTGACATCGTGACCCATGTGCCCAAACATAGAGGAGGCAAAATAACCACCTTGCCCCTCCCCTCATAAAAGGAAGAAATCTTGATATTGTTGATGCTTCCCTATATATTCTCATTGGCCCCCACGTAAGTGTAAGGGTTATGCTACCTTTTAGAGAACACTCTCTTAGAAATTAATAATTGAATTTAAAATGATTTATAGTTAGTGAAATAATCATATAATTATATAAGGTTAGTTTCTATTTTTTGTTTTGAAACTTTCACTTCCTTTCCCTTTACTCTCTTGCAACTAAACATAACCTAGGGAGGGAGTTAAAGAGCATTTCAGAAAAATGAAAGTGGGCATCTGAAGTTGTTAGAACTTAGAAACCCGATGGGACCTATCCAAAAAAAAAAAAAACCAGAGGGGGCTCCGGTGTAATTCGAGTCAATCTGAAACATGTCCCATGTCGACTTTATCGGGTAGTCCTCTGATTCTAAACTTCGAATCTCTGGTTTCACTTCAACATGTATAATGGGACCAGTACGGGTGAGTCGTAAATCGTTGTGGGTCCATGCTGACCCTCAGCCATCGATAACGAAGCCGGTAGGCCCTGGGGTAAAAAATGTGCGTGTCTATCCTGTGCGATCCACGGTTTAGTCCCACATCGCCCAGTTTGGATGCCCCCTCTGTGCTTAAATGAAAAAACCCTACCTTTCCCTATCCTGTGCGATCCACGGTTTAGTCCCACATCGCCCAGTTTGGATGCCCCCTCTGTGCTTAAATGACAGCCCTACCTTTCCCTGATAAGCCGGTTTTGAGGGTGTGTTGGCAGACCCAAATTTGGTATCAAAGCCACACGATGATACTTCTATATAACTTCAGTTGGTATCAGAGCCACAAGATGATACTTCTATATAACTTCAAGCATTGGGGTTAGCGTGTAGTGTTGGTCTTCGGAGTTCGGACGTTCGGAGAGAAAAACCAACAGATCCTGCACCAGGCGGAGTTGCAGAGGTTTCGAAGCACAACTGCATCCACTTGCTTAAGCTAATGAATCGGTCTATGGTTTTCGACACAATGAGCGGATTTAGATTATTTATTCTAACTGTAGGGCTTCTCTCATCTGGCGCTCAATCCCTTCGTTTTTCTTTCCTCGTTGAAAGATATCCAAAAATAGTAATTCTAATATGGAGATTTTTTTACCAAAAAAAAATATTGCGATTTGAATTTTGAACTCCACTCTTTGGTCTTTCAGTGTTAACGATTAAGTATTCACTCTCTCTCTCTCTCTCTCTTAAAACCCAATGTTCGTTTATTCACTCTAAAAATCAAAGAAAATTAGGAAGAGGACAATGTCTGTCTACCACGTCTATGCCGTGGAAGGAAAAGGAAAATCCGTAAGAACTAGGAAGGAAGGTGGATCCCGTTAACTCTGAAACTGCCTAACTTTCTCTAGGCCACGGCTGCACAGAGCGTTGGGCGGTTAGGAGCCTCTTGGGGCACGTGTCCAAATGCTCTCAGTCGTCCAATGCTCACCACGTCTTACTGCTCACTGTAGAGGATGTGACCTCCATAAATAATCAAATATCTATCCACAGCTATAAGTATACCAATAAAAATATGAACCAAATACTTCAAAAAGAAAGTCTTCACTAACAAGCATTCCAATAAATCTAAAATTTCAAAATCCGTATCACCACTATCAAAATATATCTCCATAAATAATCAAATATCTATCCACAACTATAAGTATACAAATAAAAAATATGAACCAAATACTTCAAAAAGAAAGTCTTCACTAACAAGCATTCCAATAAATCTAAAATTTCAAAATCCGTATCACCACTATCAAAATATATGATTAAATACAAGTTTTGAAACCGGTTTTGATGGTTCCAGCTCTAGTCGGTTCCAAACTAATCTTTCAATTATAGAACTATTGGGAGATCGTCCCGTTTATTAATCTATTCCAAAATTTAGATTCAAAATCGGACTAATAAGTTAAGCGGTGGTTTGATTTCAATCCGATTCCCAAATCTGGTCCTAAATTAACACCCTGAGAATAATGAGTGCATCAAAGTTTATCTATATTTTTGGGGGGAAGTGAGTCCCATTTATACCAGGGGATTTAAGACAAGTTTGAAAAGTGCAGCAAACGAGCACCGACATTATTGTGTGGTTAGTTTGAAAGGTCCATAAACAAAACCTCCTTGTGTCAAAGTCTGTTACAAGAAAGTTGTTGCTTGGCGGAGAAGAAGAATGATTTGGATTTATTACAGAGAGGGAAGAAAGATATCGATCAATCGAAGATGGGGGATTTGGATCCTCTTCGTAGATCCAAATCCCCCATCTTCGATTGATCGATAACTTTCTTCCCTCTCTGTAATAAATCCAAATCAGAGCCATCGATATTGGACGGTCGGATCATTGTTGTCATACCGATTTTGAGGGTGTGCTGGCAGGCCCAAATTTGGTATCAGAGCTGGTCGGCCGAATGTGAGTGTCTATCATGTGCGATCCACGGTTTAGTCCCACATCGCCCAGTTTAGATGCCCCCTTTGTGCTTAAATGACAAGGCCCTACCTTCCGCTGATAAGCCGATTTTAAGGGTGTGCTGAGGGGCCCAAATAAAAAAAATGTGTGTGTCTATCCTGTGCGATCTACGGTTTAGTCCCACATCAAAGCCCTACCTTTCCCTGATAAGCCGGTTTTGAGGGTGTGTTGGCGGACCCAAATTTGGTATCAAAGCCACACGATGATACTTCTATAAATTTGGTATCAGAGCCACACAATGATACTTCTATATAACTTCAGGCATTGGGATTAGCGTGTAGTGTTGGTCTTCGTTCGAAGAGAAAAACCAATAGATCCTGCACCAGGCAGAGTTGCAGAGGTTTCAAAGTACAACTGCATCCACTTGCTTAACCAGCACTACCTTTCCCTGATAAGCCGGTTTTGAGGGTGTGTTGGCGGACCCGCCGGTTTTGAGGGTGTGTTGGCGGACCCAAATTTGGTATCAGAGCCACACGATGATACTTCTATAAATTTGGTATCAGAGCCACACAATGATACTTCTATATAACTTCAGGCATTGGGGTTAGCGTGTAGTGTTGGTCTTCGTTCGAAGAGAAAAACCAATAGATCCTGCACCAGGCAGAGTTGCAGAGGTTTCAAAGCACAACTGCATCCACTTGCTTAACCTAATGAATCGGTCTAGGGTTTTCGACACGATGAGCGGATTTGGATTATTTATTCTAACTGTAGGGCTTCTCTCATCTGGCGCTCAATCCCTTCATTTTTCTTTCCTCGTTGAAAGATATCCAAAAATAGTAATTCTAATATGGAGATTTTTTTAGCAAAAAAAAAATATTGCGATTTGAATTTTGAACTCCACTCTTTGGTCTTTCAGTCTTAACGATTAAGTATTCACTCTCTCTCTCTCTCTCTTAAAACCCAACGTTCGTTTATTCACTCTAAAAATCAAAGAAAATTAGGAAGAGGACAATGCCTGTCTACCACGTCTATGCCGTGGAAGGAAAAGGAAAATCCCTAAGAACTAGGAAGGAAGGTGGATCCCGTTAACTCTGAAACTGCCTAACTTTCTCTAGTCCGCGGCTGCACAGAGCGTTGGGCGGTTAGGAGTCTCTTGGGGCACTTGTCCAAATGCTCTCAGCCGTCCAATGCTCACCACGCCTTACTGCTCACTGTAGAGGATGTGACCTCCATAAATAATCAAATATCTATCCACAGCTATAAGTATACAAATAAAAAATATGAACCAAATACTTCAAAAAGAAAGTCTTCACTAACAAGCATTCCAATAAATCTAAAATTTCAAAATCTGTATCACCACTATCAAAATATATGATTAAATACAGGTTTTGAAACCGGTTTTGATGGTTCCAGCTCTGGTCGGTTCCAAACTAATCTTTCAATTATAGAACTATTGGGAGATCGTCCCGTTTATTAATCTATTCCAAAATTTAGATTCAAAATCGGACCAATAACTTAAGCGGTGGTTTGATTTCAATCCGATTCCCAAATCTGGTCCTAAATTAACACCCTGAGAATAATGAGTGCATCAAAGTTTATCTATATTTTTGGGGGGAAGTGAGTCCCGTTTATACCAGGAGATTTAAGACAAGTTTGAAAAGTGCAGCAAACGAGCACCGACATTATTGCGTGGTTAGTTTGAAAGGTCCATAAACAAAGCCTCCTTGTGTCAAAGTCTGTTACAAGAAAGTTGTTGCTTGGCGGAGAAGAAGAATGATTTGGATTTATTACAGAGAGGGAAGAAAGTTATCGATCAATCGAAGATGGGGGATTTAATAAATCTATTTTTCACAATATATATGGGCCCAATTTCAACGACCCAACATTGTTTAGAGTTAGACACCAATTATACTACCAAATTACGCCGTGTCATTCTAGAGAATCCTTGTTTTGTTTCCCACATTGTTATCTTTTCTTTTCTCTATTGATATACAATTTTTCTTGTGATTTCTTATTTCTTCATTTTTTGATCTCATATAAAATATCAACAATCAATTGAAATCTCCTATAAACTTCTACTAGAGATGAATTAGAAATTCTACACTTCCACTTCAACCCACCAAAATCACTTAAGATATCAAATATAAAATATTGAAGTGAACTTCTTCACTCTTCATTGTGAAGCATAGAAAAACCCTTGTCATTAATATAAAATATTGATCAAAATTGGAAAACCAATTGGTGGACTAGATGTCTTACCCCTTCAAGATTCATAACCTAATCCAAATCAATTTTGGTTGAATCAATTCTTATTTGTGGTCCTAAAGCTTTATCTATGATCTTTATCCCTACGGACCCTGCATGAAGAGCAATTAGAGTGAATAGCTGAACCCAAGAAGTCTTAACACATCATCTGTCCATTCTTTCTATAATCCATCCCAGACCAAACTGTTTGTTGGACCACATGAAAAAAGCCACAATCTCTTGTTGCAATGAATAGACGTTGAGGCCAGTGAGAGAGATACACCACACTAATCTCTTCATGGTTGCTTTGCTGTGGAAACAAATGCCTTTCACAACTGGAAGTTATGGTAAAACTTATTAAACCAGACAGACAAGGAAAGTGACAACAGAGAAGACAGAGAGACATTGATGAATTGGAAAGAAACCCCATCTTACACCGAAAAATTCAGAGTATCTACTCTCATTAACTCCCCACACTTCCACCCACTTACACAGAAAATATTAAAGAGGGGGTACCTTTCTAAAATATATTTATTTAATTCATTCTCAAAGAAGGGATTGAATAAATGAGAGTAAGGAGATATAACTCTCACCATTTGGACCATCTGGGACAGAAACAGAAAAGAACATATAGAACAGAACAGAACAGAGCAGAGCAGAAGTGTTCAATGAAATGGAGGATTTGATGAGAGGGAAGTCATGTAAAAGGAAACAAACACTTTCATTAGAATCTCAAAGATCAATCTGCCAAAAGGTCAAAGTGTTTCTGGGTTTTCATTCTATGAATCTCATTGAAAGTTTTACATACTCTTGATGGACCACCAACACAAAACCTCCTGTTGGGGTGGTCCTGTCTCCTGTCGAGCCAAACAATGGAATTATTTTTTGTTTTTTATATAAAAAATACATAAAATATACTTTTCTTCCTTCTATAAAATAGATAAAATACATATGGTAATGGGATTGGTGGCCCAAAGAGGTTCAGCTCCTGGGTGATGGTGGGCATATGAGGGCATGCTTCATCGTCATATTAAAATATGATAATCAAATTCTGACAGTTAAAGAAAGGCCGTAATTCTTGACCCGAGCTCTAAGGATGAGTGGTTACCTTTAATAGCCTTTGATTAGTAATCATCGATCAGGGTCCTCAATTAGACCGGCCGGGGCCAATTGCTTTTCACCCAAAATCTTCGAATTTTCAATTATCTCAACACTTCACTTGCAGCCCCTCCCTTCTTTTGCCCTTTTCACTTGTTCCTGGTTTTAGGTTTGTGTAAAAAGTCAAAGCTGTGTTGCATTCCCCAAGAATGGACTTCATATTTGGACCATTCTTCCCTCTGGAAAAGAAAAGAAAGAAAAAAAAAAGCCCCACTTGGATGTTTCAGATTATTATGTAATGAGGATGAGATTCTCAAGACATAGAAGTATGAACCATAAAGTCACCATTTAAATTTTAATTCTTTGTTCCATCCGGTGGTCCACTCAATCCAGTCCAGAACAGTGGCAGGCTAAGACTTAAGCTTAAACACACAGGAATTGAAGTTTTGAACAACTTACCATCAACAAAGACCCAGATGACCATTGCAGAGTATTAAGATGGGAGGAAGAAGAACAAGAACAAGAACATGTAAAGTAGATGATATATGATGACCAAGAGATTTTAATTCTCAATTTCATTACTCTTGGAATTGGAGATCTACATTTACAATCTTCTCATAATAAAGCTTAACCACAGCCACAAGATAAATTCAGTAAAAACTGATCACAATCACCCCAACCAACCCTTCTCTTTCCCAAAAAACTACTACCCAAAAATTCCCCCCAAAAAGAGTAAAATTATGCATACTTAGTGGCGGGTGGTAATGTTGCACCTCAGCCTACTGAGCCATCGCCTCTCTCACACACACCCCTCCCTCAACAGTTACATTGGGACTGAAAAAACTAAGGGGCCCTATGAATGGAAACAGAAACCCCACAAAATATAGGTTCAAATGGAAAAAGCCCTTTTAAAATAAGCCCTTCTCATGTTGACCCAACACTGACCTCTTACACATGGTTATATACTATTCTAACAGTCTTTAGACTACTAAAAGATAATTCTAAACCTAGCAACGCTAGCTAGCATAACATATATCCCATCCCTACCACAGTTCTCTAGCGGAACTGTGCTCCACTAAAGGTCTGGCCAAAGGACCAGCTAGCAGGGGCAACATTATAAGAAACCAAACTTCTCCCATCACTGGTGGTGACCTTGAAAGAAAGGCTCTGTCCTTTCAGTAAGCTGTTGCTCTGCCAATTCTGGCCCCAGTTTCTTGACATTGGTTGCCACCCAGTCCTTGATCCTTTGATGGTAACAGAATGGACATCACCAGCACCTCCAACATTGGTGATGAGGACCAGGTTGAAGTAGGAGTGGCTATTGATGGTGAACCTGATGCCTCCCCTCTTCCTGCATGGACCCCTACAACATAACCAAGAGAGAAACCCTCAGCACCTCCATTGACGTAATAAATGAAGAATGGACAGTTAAAAAAAATAAAAGTTGCATGATTTTCTATCAAAGGGTGAAAATGGAAACCACACATCAGAAAAAGTTGAGAAAAGGTGTGGAACAAGAAACCTGATCTACATAGAAAAAAAGAGGCCCAGATCACCAACCATGTAAAGTTATGGGGTATCCAACTTCCAACCTCAAAGAGAGGGTTGCATTTGAAGTTGGAGGGCCACTTGTTACGGAATAATACACACTAAAATTTTGGCTTTCGGTCAAATCTACACCTCAAAACACTCTTCACAATCTCATTAAAGTATTTCCACCAAAAAAAAAAATCTTATTTCAAATAGTGGGCATTTGGGTTTAAAAAGTGAATTTATTTTCGTGTAAACAGTGCATGAAATTTTTGATAAATCCAAATGTCCACTGCAGTGCTTTGACTAGTTTACCTTCGTTTCTTTTCATGATAAAAAACAGTGGCAAGGTAAGAAATAAAAAAAAATAAAGGCCATCCCAGAAACTAAACCCCCTCTAACAGAGTACACTAAATGGCTACCATGCGAGAATTTCAAGCAAATGTTCCTACACAGATGAGGAACAAAGAAAGAGGAAGGCAAAAGGGGAAGAAAAAAACAAACCTTCTGTACGCTACTGGTACAATCCCAGATCTGTATTATGCAATGCGTTGGAAGACAGGCTGAGCGAGATCAAAATGGAGCAGGGGAGGGTTACACCAACCCCCATTGTTGCTTGGGAGAGCATTGTTTGGTGGGCAGAAATTAGTGGCTGTGACGACAATGGAGCTAGGGAGGCACCATTTTCCGTCATTCACACATCTGATCTCAAAACAAGCTCCACAGCTCAAGCCATTGTTGAAGAGGGCAGTGCTCAAAGCTGCAGTGTTAGTCCCATACCCCTGGCTGTACAGGTTTCCATAGCCACAAGCCCCACCTCCAAGAAAGTCAAAGAAACAAACATGCGAAATGGGCATTCCTTTAAAATGTGACTTGGGCTAATAGCCTAACAGACAACAGAAACAAGAAAAGAAGGAAGAAACAATTTCACATTTCACTAAATCTTACCCATTGTCCCTGAAGCATCACCCCCTCCATAGAAGGTGGCATGAGCAATAATCCAACCTCCTCCATACCCATAAGCATATGACAGCAATGAGAAAAAACCCACCAATAGAAGCCCCAAAGTGAAGGCATTTGAGGTCGAATTGCATGTTGACGCAACATGCAATTCGACCTCAAATGCCTTCACTTTCGGAATTTGATGGCTAAGGTGTGTTGTTTTTTAATTTTCTTTAAAGCTCCTGTGTGTTGTTAGGAGCTCTTGCAGTTTGTTGTGGTTGTCTTTCCAGTTTAATATATTATCTATTGTGCCTACCTACCTACCAAGTTTACATTAATGAACTGCCTTCTCTTGTTTTATTTTCATCTTTTGTGATTAAAGACTACTCTTGAGGTTTTGAAAAATTAAGGGCACAATTAATTCATTTTTGAAGTTTGAATCAATCTGCACAAACGGTTGGCTGCATTGCGTACTGCTCTGGACGGACACAAACCCTTCTCCCCAAAGCGCTGTCCTTCTATTAAACCCCATCTCAATTCAACACATAAGATGCCTGACTTTTCATCTGCTCTGTCGTTGTTATTCAAACTTTTCCTGCAACCATCCGTGAACCTGAACCCACCTCTCACACTTGTCCCTTTCAATGACTGAGACCCACTTCGATTGTGAGGGATGACAAGTGAAAATAGCTTGGAAGCTAGGAATCTATATATGATCTCAGATCCATGTTCCCCTTCAATTAATAATTCATTCTGAAGTTTGAATCAAGATATTTGGGGAATTCTGACGTAGGTGAAGAACTTGAAAAATATAAAAGGCCATTAATTACAGAGAGGGGGAGTGGTTCAATTCATTCATATCATTATCTTTCTGACCGATTCTTACTTAAAATGGGCGTAGACACCAGATGTTGTCAGAGCCTGCAACTCTACCCTTCCCTTCCAAGTAACTCATCCCATCCAACCTAACCAATTATCTTAAAATCTTAAGCCTATATATATATAGCTCGTTCAAAATACCCAACCCCTAAGAGGGCATTAGGGTAATAAAGTTAAGCTACTACTCCCCCAGACCCCTGGGTTACCAACCCCTAATGGTATTAACACCAAGAGATGATCTCTCAATTCCACTAACTTTGGATTTCAATATTTACCTAAGCAATCTTCTCATTGTAAAGATATAAATATAATCAAACGACATCTGAGTGTAATGGGCTTCAAAATAGTCTGTAGTGAGGTGGGGATGTGCAGTGAGAATCCAACGGCTGGGGTGCATGACCGAGTCCTCCCAACCGTTGAATACTCACTCCATCTCACCTCTGGACGACCACAATGGCCTGTCAACCTAATTTATTATTTGTCATTTTTGATAAATACTGATTATTAAATGCGCTGAGCTTGAGGATGGGCTCAAATCCAATGGAAAAGAACTTGACTTTAAAGTTTATGTGCGAAACCTCCCAGTCGGTATAACAAATTGAGCGAAGAGTAGAAAAATTTATATCCGACATCCAATTATCTGATTAAACGGCTAGTAGAAATTTTTGATATACATGAAGAAACCCAGCCAATTGAGGCACGGAGGGGTTGTAAACCAATTAACAATTGATTCAATTTTGATTTTGAAATTGAATGTCAAATAACAATATGTTTGGTTCAATTGGTTCAATTTTGAACCGATGAACCATCGTTTTTAAACTGATTAAAAGCGATACATCATGAAACCGTTTAAACAAAATGAATTGATTAAAAGCCTGTTGGTTCTAATTTATAAATCATGTAAAATAAATTAAATTATTTTTAAGCCAAGGAATTTGGGCCTAGATGTCTGATTTGCTTCATGCCCAACTAGGGAGTAGTGGGCTTTCATCCATTCAAACATAGGTTCCCCAATGAGGCCAGAATTCTGGATTATTTATGCCAAGGCTTGCTCTGGTCTTTGGCTGAACCGTATAGTCAAAACTGAAACTGCTAATAACCATTTACATAAACTGATAAAAGATTTGGGAACTTGGAACTGACTAATAATCTATTGAGAAAATTATACTTTCACCTCTTGAATTTGGTCTGGTGTAAGTTAGATGTTTAAGGTGAGTCTATGATAGCCTTTCACCATAACAGTTACATCATCATTTAACTGGTTAAACTAACGACATGGGTGTATTTGTCATTTTTCAAAGTTAGAGGGGGTGTTCGTGTCATTTTGAGAAAACACATAGGAAGGCATTGATTTGAAGACAAAATTTAAGGGGTGACAGTGTAATTTTCTCTAATCTATTTTATTTAGGTCTCACCTTTCCTCTATAACTACACAAATAATCAAATGTCAATCCACAAATATACAAATAAAAATATGAACCAAAATGAAATGGGTATTGATTAGTCGGCTCCAAACTAGTCTTTCAGTTATGGAACCATTGGGAGATCCACCCGCTAATTAATCTGTTCCAAAATTTAGATTCACAATCGGACCAATAATTTAACAGATGGTTTTGTTCCAGTCCGATTACCAAATATGGTCCTAAATTAACAGCTTGAGAATAATGAGTGCATTAAAGTTATATCTATATTTTTTTTTTAGGGGTTGGGGTAGGGGAAGTGGGTCCCATTTATACTGAGGAAGTTTAAGACAAGTTGGAAAAGTGTAGCAAACGAACACCGACATGAACTTGGACTCCTCGAAACCGTTGAAAATTTAATGGGAAAGGTAGAAATCCAGAAATGGAGGAATGGGCTGATAGGGGTGCGGAATCAGGCCCTTCATTATTGCATGTTTACTTTCAAAGGTCCATAAATAAAGCCCCCTTGTGTCAGAGTCTGTGGGAGGAAATTCCGGATTGGATGAAATTTTGTTGCTCAGCTTGCTGTAAAGTAGCTACAACCCATACGATAGTCAAAGGAATAAAATTTAAAAGAATATTTTAAAAAATACTATAATTTAAGAAAGTATTTGTGAAATTAAGGGAAGTGAATATTTCTTTGACAATCAACAGAGGGTTGCAGTTAATAACAGCTAAAATTTTTCCGAATTGTTGCTCGGAGAAGAGAAAGAAGAATGATATAGATTTATTAGGAGGAAAAAGGTAGAGGATCCAGCTAAAGTCTATTCATTATTAATAAATGAAGGCTCGGGGGATTCTCTATTCAAGTATAAAGAATGACAAAGTGTTAGTGGAAGTGACTACCCTTGCAGCTTCCTCATCAATAAGCCCTGCTGGACCTTGTAGTTGTCCCCAATTTAATCTTGATATGACATTTCTCGTTAGTAAATGATTGGTTACATATTATTCATTTATAATTTTTTTTTTAAGACAAAGTTTTACTTAATCGTGCTCACCGCGTGCGTAAGATCTAGAAATCACTTTCCTATTTTCAAAGTTTTCTTAGGGATATATTACATTTGGTTTCCCTTTTTTTTTTTTTTTTTTTTTCTTTCAAACATACTTGTCGTACAGCAAATACAGTCACTTATTCTACATATCCCCCGAAAAAAACAAAGAAAAGAGATCATGTCTCCCTATCCATTCACCATAAGTGTAAAAAAATGAGAAAATTTTAATTTTACAATGCTTGTGAAAGAGAGTAAAATGAAGACTATATCCGTATATCGTATAGTAAGGAAGTGTGGCCTCTATACCCAGATAAATGGGGCACAAAATGACCAGCTGAGTAGCATGAAATGACAATATAAAAAATTACTTTATCTTCATTTTTACACGTGCAAGCCAAGATGAGGTGAATCCAAAACCTATGTGATCACTGCAATGGTGCAGTGAGCATCGGATGGTTGAGAGCACTTAGAAACACATCTTAAGATTCTTTCAGCCGTTCAAATCCTCACTGCACAATTACAAAGTAGCAAAGGATTTTTATATGGATCATGGCAAGGCCGTAAGCATTGGACTCGATTAGTTGGTTTGTCTTTGCTAAGATGAATCTCTTTCTTATTTCAATGTTATATTTTTATAATTATTATCCATAGATTACTACTTATTAGTTATTAGTGCTAAGTTGAGAACTGAATTGGTTGAAAATGAGGGATAATCAAGGACTTTAAAATTGAATCTAACAGTTGAATCAGGCCCTCCAATTTCGATCCAAATTGAAATCTATCAAAATCAGTCTCAATAACCTTAGAATCAACCTCTAATATCTTGAAACCCAACGATGATCCTTAAACTCCTAGAATTTACTGTTTCAAAACATCCAAAATTCAGATCAGTCATAGTTGATTTCTATCCAAATCAATCAATTCAACCAATCTATTTCAGTTCCTTGAAACATTAGGGATAATAAATGATATAGATCACTGGGAAGTCACAATGAATAATAGGTAATTTGCCAAAAGATCATAACTATGTTTGAGGTTAAATCCTACATGAATCGGCCACTTTGAGCAATCCATTCGATACTGATATGGATCTATCCCAAAACGGAAACTGCCCCGATTGATACCCTCACAGCTATAATCTAGATTGCACCGAAGTGAAGCAATGACAGAGGACCAATTAATCATGTAGGGGCAATGGTGTATGAATCGTATAGACTGAGTTAGGTATCACATACAACAGTGAGCCATGACTCATGAGCAAGGTTCTAAGTATTGTGCCTGGATCAATCAGATCATATCGGTATTAGCTGAAATTGATATCAATGCCTAACAGAGAATCGAATCAAGAGTATAATGATTAATACCCATTTTTATGTCACTGACATGACTGATTTGTTAGTGGAGATTGATACCGTTTTGATTACCAAGATCTAAATCCCTGGTTGTGAATATGATTTTAAAATTTGGATTAGATTAGTTGGTATTGGTTAGATTGAATTCATGTTCTCCATCATTGATCCCGATCTTTGACTGATCCATTGGTAAGGCATAAATGTAAAATGATAATAAGAAATTAAATTTATTCAAAAACAGGATAAATCCATTTGATACGATTTGATCCAAAACAATTTAGATTGATCTGGATCAATATCGGTATTCATCGATTCAGGACCGATCCCAAGATTTAAAACCTTGATACTGAGTCACTAGGTCACATATTCGCTTCACGTATGGAGACGCACGTGAAATGTTTTTTAGTCGCAGATTTTCATCCGATGGCTCCGGTCCGGCTTTTCGGCGCGACCCATCATGAGGCATGAAAGAACAGTCACTGTCGTTGGTCAATTACTTCACCAGTCCAGCTTTAAGGCCAACAACATCAACCATATATTCTGGAACTTTTCATGGCAATATAACTCAATCCAATAAGGGAGATTTATTTATTTTATTTTTTTTTAAATAAATAAATACATTAAGAAGAAAGAAGGGATTAGGGATATTAATCATATTACATCAAAATATGACTTAAGTTTTTTAAAATTAATTTTTTTTTATAATCCCAAATAGCTAATAGTTTCATTAGCAAGTAATAGAAAAAGTTTTGTAGCCAAGTTATGATTTTATAGTTAGTGAAAATATGTTCAAAATCTTTTGAGTCACCCCATACAATATCGATCATCCATCCTTTCTCTATTGCATTCCTGATGTCCATGAGTAATCCTCTAGTGTTTGCATGAGACGTGTTTTCTGTCATCAAGTAGTCAGCACTAAATGAGACACTGTTATTATTAATAATAAGACACGTGACCCAACTGATATATTAGTTTTTGTGTTAGTGACTTCCACATACCTCAGAGTTGGTGTGTTCCCGCAAGGAAATTTTGGAGAAGAAAAAGGAAGAGACGAGTGGAATGCATTCACCTGATTGGTGATAGATGGGGTGCTTGCTAGAACAGCAATCAGCTGCTTCACAAGGTGAAGAATCAAAGAAGGATTTGGTTTATCTAGATTTTAAGTCACCATGTTCTTATGTTTCCATAAGGATTTATGCAAGTTTTGATCTAGGTTTTTGTTTCTCCGTTTCTTTTATTCATCCGTTTGCTTCTTCTATTCCAATTTCATTTTATTGTATTTCACGAATGTTGAACAATTTTGCACATACCCTAGTAATAAAAGCCCACAGATTGATCATATTTCGTTCTTTGGTTTCATACGCTTTGTGTGTAGCTAAAGCTAATGGCCATACATGCGTATCAGCTTCAGTAAATCTATTTTTCACAATATTATATATATATATATATATATATCCAAAGAGTTGTTAGATTGTAAGTCCCAGTTTCCACGACCAACATTGTTAGGAGTTGGACACCAAACTACGTTACATCCCATTTTATTGGTCTATCGTGTCATCGTAGAGAATCCTTATCTTGTTTTCTACATTATTATTTTTTCTTTTCTCCATTGATATATATAATTTCTCTTGTGATTTTTTTTTTTTTTGGTCTCATATAAAATATCAATTATCAGTTTAAATTTCCCTATAAACTTCTAGTAGAGGTGAACTACAAATTCCACACTTCCACTTCAACTCACCAAAATCACTTGCGATGTCAAATATAAAATAGTGAAGTGAACTTCTTCACTCTTCATGGTGAAGCATAGAAGAACCCTCATCATCAATATAAAATATTGTTCAAAATTGAAAAACTAGTTAGTGGATTATATGTCTAACCCCTTCAAGATTCATAACCTAATCCAAATCAATTTTCGTTGGATCAATTCAGTCACGAAATCAATTCTTATTTATGATCTTTTATCCCTAGGGACCCTGCATGAAGAGCAATTAGAGTGAATAGCTGAACCCAAGAAGTCTTAACACAACATCTGTCCATTCCTTCTATGATCCATCCTAGACCAAACTGTTTGCTGGACCACATGAAAAAAGCCTCCATCTCTTGTTGCAATTAATAGACCTTGAGGCCAGTGACAGATATACCACACTAATCTCTTCATGGTTGCTGTGGAAACAAATGCCTTTCACAACTGGAAGTTATGGTAAAACTTACTAAACCAGACAAGGAAAGTGACAACAGAGGAGACAGAGAGACATTGATGAATTGGAAAGAAACCCCACCTTACACCCAAAAATTCAGAGTATCTACTCTCATTAACTCCCCACACTTCCACCCACTCACACAAAAAATATTAAAGAGTGTGTGCCTTTCTAAAATATATTTATTTAATTCATTCTTAAAGAAGCGATTGAATAAATGAGAGCAAGGAGATATAACTCTCACCATTTGGACCATCTGGGACAGAAACAGAAACAGAACAGAACAGAACAGAACAGAACAGAACAGAGCAGAGCAGAAGTGTTCAATGAAATAGAGGATTTGATGAGAGGGAAGTCATGTAAAAAGAAACAAACACTTTCATTAGAATCTCAAAGATCAATCTGCCAAAGGTCCAATGTGTTTCTAGGTTTTCATTCTATGAATCTCATTGAAAGTCTTAAATACTCTGATGGACCACCAACACAAAACCTCCTGTTGGGGTGGTCCTGTCTCCTGTCGAGCCAAACAATGGAATTATTTGTTGTTTTTTATATGAAAAATACCGAAAATATACTTTTTTTCCTATAAAATAGATAAAATACATATGGTAATGGGATTGGTAGCCTAAAGAGGTTCAGCTCCTGGGTGATGGTGGGCATATGAGGGCATGCATCATCGTCATTTTAAAATATGATAATCATATTCTGACGGCCAAAGAAAGGCCGTAATTCTTGACCCGAGCTGTGCTGCATTCCCCAAGAATGCACTTCAGACTTGGACCATTCTCTTCTCTCGAAAAGAAAAGAGAGAAAAGAAAAAACCCCAATTGGATGTTTCAGATTATTATCTAATGAAGATGAGATTCTCTAGACACATGGAAGTATGAACCCTAAAGTCACCACTTAAATTTAATTGTTTGTTCCATCTAGTGGTCCATTCAATCCAGTCCAGTACAGTAGCAGGCTTAGGCTTAAGCTTAAGCTTAAGCACACCGGAATTGAAGTTTTCAACAACATTAACAAAGACCCAGATGACCATTGGAGAGAATATTGAGATGAGGGGGAAGATTGGAAGAACAAGAACAAGTACAGTAGATGATATATGATAACCAAGAGATTTTAACTCTCAATTTCATTACTCTTGGAATCGAAGATCTACATTTACAGTCTTCTCATAATAAAGCTTAACCACAGCCACAAGATAAATTCAGTAAAAACTGATCACAATCACCCCAACCAACCCTTCTCTTTCCCAAAAAACTACTACCCAAAAATTCCCCCCAAAAAGAGTAAAATTATGCATACTTAGTGGCGGGTGGTAATGTTGCACCTCAGCCCACTGAGCCATCGCCTCTCTCACACACACCCCTCCCTCAACAGTTACATTGGGACTGAAAAAACTAAGGGGCCCTATGAATGGAAACAGAAACCCCACAATATATAGGTTCAAATGGAAAGAGCCCTTTTAAAATAAGCCCTTTCTCATGTTGACCCAACACTGACCTCTTACACATGGTTATATACTATTCTAACAGTCTTTAGACCACTAAAAGATAATTCTAAACCTAGAAACACCAGCTAGCATAACATATATCCCATCCCTGCCACAGTTCTCTAGCGGAACTGTGCTCCACTAAAGGTCTGGCCAAAGGACCAGCTAGCAGGGGCAACATTATGAGAAACCAAACTTCTCCCATCACTGGTGGTGACCTTGAATGAAAGGCTCTGTCCGTTGAGTAAGCTGTTGCTCTGCCAATTCTGGCCCCAGTTTCTTGACATTGGTTGCCACCCAGTCCTTGATCCTTTGATGGAAACAGAATGGACATCACCAGCACCTCCAACATTGGTGATAAGGACCAGGTTGAAGTAGGAGTGGCCATTGATGGTGAACCTGATGCCTCCCCTCTTCCTGCATGGAACCCTACAACATAACCAAGAGAGAAACCCTCAGCACCTCCATTGAAGTAATAAATGAAGAATGGACAGTTAAAAAAAATAAAAGTTGCATGATTTTCTATCAAGGGGTGAAAATGGAAACCACACATCAGAAAAAGTTGAGAAAAGGTGTGGAAGAAGAAACCTGATCTACATAGGAAAAAAAAAAGGAGAAAAAGAGGCCCAGACCACCAACCATGTAAACTTATGGGGTATCCAACCTCAAAGAGAGGGTTGCATTTGAAGTTGGGGGGCCACTTGTTACAGAATAATACACTAAAATTTTTGGCTTTTGGTGAAATCTACACCTAAAACACTCTTCACAATCTCATTAAAGTATCTCCACCAAAAAATTATAATTTAAAATAGTGGTCATTGGGTTTAAAAAGTGAATTTATTTTCTTGTAAACAGTGCATGAAATTTTTGATAAACCCAAATGTCCACTACATTGCTTTGACTAGTATACCTTCTTTTGTTTTCATGATAAAAAACAGTGGCAAGATAAGAAAGAAGAAAAATAAAGGCCATCCCAAAGACTAACACCCTCAAACAGAGTACACCAAATGGCTACCATGCGAGAATTTCAAGCAAATGTTGCTACACAGATGAGGAACAAAGAAAGAGGAAGGCAAAATGGGAAGAAAAAAACAAACCTTCTGTACGCTACAGGTACAATCCCAGATCTGTATTGTGCAATGCGTTGAAAGACGGGCTGAGCGAGATCAAAATGATGCAGGGGAGGGTTACACCAACCCCCATTGTTGCTTGGGAGGGCATTGTTTGGTGGGCAGAAATTAGTGGCTGTGACAACAATGGAGCCAGGGAGGCACCATTTTCCGTCATTCACACATCTGATCTCAAAACAAGCTCCACAGCTCAAGCCATTGTTGAAGAGGGCAGTGCTCAAAGCTGCAGTGTTAGTCCCATACCCCTGGCTGTACAGGTTTCCATAGCCACAAGCCCCACCTACAAGAAAGTCAAAGAAACAAATATGTGAAATGGGAATTTCTTTAAAATGTGGCTTGGGCTAATAGCCTAACAGACAACAAAAACAAGAAAAGAAGGAAGAAGCAATTTCACATTTTCACTAAATCTTACCCATTGTCCCAGAAGCATCACCCCCTCCATAGAAGGTGGCATGAGCATTAATCCAACCTCCTCCATACCCATAAGCATATGACAGCAATGAGAAAAAACCCACCAATAGAACCTCAAAGAAGCCATTTTCCTGCACAAATATAAGTGCAAGGTTTTCAAAGACTAGTTCAGGAGACTAGAAGTGAAACGCAAACAACAATAAGAAAAAGAGAGAAGTGAGTAGTATTACATGAACTTGGGAAGGTTCAAGGAAAGAAGCTGAAGAGAGGAAAAGAGAAAAATCTTGGTCCTGTTATATATGTGCCATACACATGGGTAACAAACAGTGGGGACCTGCTATTTGACCACCTCAAAATGTCCTGGACTGCTATGGATCTGATCCAAGAGTTGTAAACCTTTTATCATTCTATATTTGGTTGCAGGAAATTTTCAGAAGGCAACAACTGATGAGTCTGGAATGTGCTAGTCAGGTAACGAATTGTGCTGCTGCTATCTCTGATTGATTATCGGTGTAAGCAAGGGAAAATTCTGACATGATGTATTTTGTCCTTTTAGTTTCAGAATGGGATACATTTACCCCTGGGAATGGGAAATGAGCAGCAACCACAACCAATATCATGGCTTCCCAGTAATGACAATCAACATATAATGTTGCCAGAGGACCCAAACCTACTTCCTCAGAGGTAATAACATGACTACTTTTATCAAGTTTCTTTTCTTTTTTTTTTTCCCCCTGATTTTATCAGACTTTCAGTACAACCTTTCAATACGAGTCTGTTTGAAAAAAAAAAAAGGGGGGGGGGGGATTCACTAGAAGCATAAGCAACTAAAAGTATTTCCAAACCTACTTCCATTTTTTTTTTTTTTCTCTGATTCCCTCCATGAACAACTTTTACTTCACTGAGCTGGCTGTTAGATCTCATGGACACTGGTTAAAATGTTTTGAGTGGGATTATGAGTTTCCTGTTTGATTGGGGAAAGAAAGGACCTCCAAAATTTTTACATTCTTACCGCCAACCCCAGTAGAATTGTGAATGTAAAACTTTAATTGTTTCTTAGCTTAAAAGTTCTCGAATACTGCTTGTATAACTGTGATACAGATGTTCAGAAAATTCACTACTGTAATTTGAGAATATTATAATATAACATTTTTCTACAAATATTCAATTTATAGAAGTTTTGAGTTGCTTTGTTGGAGGGTAACTACTTTTGAGCTTGTTGCACTATATGATGTTCATTTGAGTGAGAGTGGTGACAGAATCACTCTATATACTACAATTGTTTACTGCTCTCTCTTTCTCTCTCTCCCCTACAAGCAAGCATGCACTAACGTGTGTATACTACTTGAAATATAAAGACTTACTTAATGTTTAAGTTCTCATCGGCAGTTATCTTTAATTAATATTTTTTATTTCGGCATAATTCTCTATTTTCTGTCCATCTGTTCCTGATCATTGGATGTGTCTCTGCTGGGGTTTCTAGAGATCTGCAATGATCAACAGATCCCTCTCTTCCGAGCTACTCTGGTTATTTTTGCACGGGCAAACAAACAGATGTTGACAGTTCAGTGCAAGAAGGTGGTGTTAGAACTCCCTATGGGTTTGAGTTTGAAACCCTATTGAGGAAACCACACAGGAAAAACAAGAACATGAATCTAATAAAATTATGGAGGATCGATTTGTACCTTTCACCTAGTATGCTAAAGATGATTGATGTTGGTCACTCCCACTTTCACTCTCTTGGCTTGGCTATGGATCTTCTACAGCCCCTTAAACCTCCTTGATTCTCTCACTTTAGTGGTAAAGTGGGGAAGAGTGAATAATAGCTGTAGGGACCCAAAACCTAGTATTTATAATACTGTCCTGCACTCAAAACCCTAAACCACAATGGGTTGAGCCAGCATATCCCTAAGCTTGAGAGTGGACCGAACCGGTTCATGCAATTTGACTCTCACCCATTTAATCAACCCGAATAATTAATTTAGCCCATAAATCCAACAATCTCCCACTTGGGCTACATTAATTATAAGGATGTCTTTTAAATTGGTGTGGCCATAGAATCTTATTACATTAACCACTTTTACTGTGATTCAGTTGAAAAACCACTCACATCGAATAACAGCAGAAGATACACCTCAATATACGGCATACAACTTTCTGTTATTACAAACATAAGTAAGTTTCTTAACACGAATCTTATGTGGGATACCATCACAGAAATATTGACATATCCTCAAATTACACTGTTGTCATTCCATGTAGGTCCTTAACTGTGATATTAACCTTCACTGTGGCAAATCGCCTTTGATCTGTGGTTAATATCTAACTGTGGCCTTCCGCCTATAAACTGTGGCAAATATTGCCTATAAACTGTGACAAATACTGTCTTAAAATGTGGCAAACATTACCTTTTGAACTGTGGCAAAATATTACCTATAACCAAGACAATTACTGCCTATAAAAACATTCTTAAATGAAATCATAAACCAAATATTTCAATAAATAACTGTGCATAATGTAAATGCTAAAACTTAACCATAATTCATCAAACTGTGCCTCAAACATACGGGCTAAGGTTCAAAACATAAACAAATACTAAACAAAATCAAAGCTCCCACTAATCAAGCATTTCAAATAACTGTATGTAAAGAAATCCTAACTACTTGATGGGACCAAATTTTACTTGCTCTCAATTACTGGTGATCATTCTACCTCACCCTTTCTTGGTATCATCCTGCTTATCAGCCCCAGAATTCTTCCTCTTCTCTAACCATTTCTTGAAAATAAAACAGTCCTTCTTCACATGTCCTTTCTTATGGCACCAGAAACACTCTACGTTGTTGGTATTCTCTTCATCCTGAGCCTTTTGAGATGTGTCAAGTTCTTGAGAGCTATTATTCCTGTCATATGGCTTGGCGCTTCCTCTGTTGGAAAAATTTTTGTTCCTTCTGCTTGGTCCACCAGAAGATCCCTTGTGGAAAGTTGCATGTGCACTCTCAAACCTAGTTTGTTTCAATTTTTCTTCCTCTTGAGTGCAAATGGAAATTAGCTCATTTAGGCTCCAATCGTCCTTCAGTGCAATGTAGGTAGATTGGATAACCTTATACTGACTAGGAGGGTATTCAGTGCAATATGTACAATATATTCTTCATCGATCTGTATTCCAAGATCCTTAAGTTTACCAGCATCAGTAGCTACACCCAAAATGTATTCTCTAACACTCCCACATCCATCATACCTTGTATTCATTAGCCTGGTCATCAATGTGGTTTTCTCAGCTTTCTTGTTGTGTTGAAATCTACCTTTAATAGCATCCAGGAATTCTTTTGCAGTGTCTTTGATCTCTATGTTCCCACGTATAATTTCAGGAACTGCCTTTTTTAAAACCAGTATGCACTTTCTGTTTGCTTCAGTCCATTTCTTAAACTTGGTCCTTTCAGCACTTCTGCTCGAGTCTGTGAGAGGCTCAGGTTTAGGCTCCCTAAGTGCCAAGTCTAAGTCAAGAAGACCTAAATGCAATTCTAATTCTTCCACCCACTTTTGATAGTTGTTACTAGTGAGCATTGGGATGGAAGACACATAACTTTAGGGAATGGCCATCTTACTACAGCAGTAACAAGAACACAATATAGGCCAAATATCAAAATATAAATCATAATATAAAAGCATGTAATACTATCAATATATTTTAAATAAGAGTTACAACTAAAAATGTATCCCTATCCTTTGGGACAGGAATTAGCTGATGCTCTTATATTCTTCTTTTAACTGTGAAAACAACACTAACTTCGGAATTCAATCACCTTTGGGCAAAAGAACTCCAAATTTAATGTCCCTTTCTGAAATGTGGATAATTATCCTCAAACCTTGATGACATAACCTTTGGGAAAGTATCATCTTTACTGTTGGGGAAGATACAATCGAATTGAATGTACCACTTTGGTGGGTTTCACTCAGTTCTATCATATCTTTCCCATTGGAGATATATATCTTTATGTTCAAAACATACATATAAATATGTCACTAGGACAACAATAACTATACAAGAGTTACAACCGCAACTACATTCCTATCCTTTGGGCTAAGAATGCACTGGTCCTCTTGTAAATTCATATTTACTGTGAAAAGAACAATAACTTTTGAAATCCCTCACCTTTGGGCTTAGGAACCTCTAGGTTACTGTCATTTTCTTAACTTTGGTGACATCACCTTTGGGCAAATGTCACCTACATTGCTACCCTGTGGAAAATCATGAAATAATAAGATGTACCACTTTGGTGGATTCCACCTCATCATTTCATGGTTTCCTAAAGCAAAATTACTTCGCAACTAAGAATGAGCGGAAGCTTACACCCTTTTCCAGATTAACATATTTCAATTTAAAAACCTTTCCCAATTTCATGGTAACCAATAACATATACATTTTTCAAAGCATTGATTTATACTCTCTTGTTTCAATGATTAAAAATAAATACAACATACAATTTTAAATAAACATATCATTAAAAATTAGATCATTAAATGTATTTTGATTTGATTTAAAACTCCTACCAAACTTAACTCATTTAAGCAAGACATGGGCTTTAGGTCTAGTGTCAAACAATCATGGGTTCAGCCCATTATTTAATTTACATGGGCTTTAAACTTAATATCAAACAATCATGGGTTCAACCCATTATTTAACATCTTAAAATCAAGTTTGGTAGTAGAAGTTTGACTCCGACTCCAACAAATCCCTGTGGGAGCCGATAACCTTTCTTTCACCCTTTTTATTTTTTTTATTTTTTTTAAGGATCAAACAGTGGACCTTTAACCCATTAGACTTAAAACAGTAAAACAAAACTTTTATTGAATAACTAAACATCCATGGGCTGAGCCCATTATTTATTTTAAAGAGTGGGCCATTTCTTTTGTTTTCTAAAACTTTAAAGGACAGCCCATTACGTTTTAAGAAGTGGCCCATTTCCATTTTATAAGAAAATAATAACTTAAAAGTGTGATAGACCGAAGTTTGGGTCTATCATCACCCACAAAAACAAAAAACCTATAACTAAACCCTCTTCCTCTACCGAGAGAGAGCAATGACATCCGAATCAGTTTTTTTTTTCTCTCTCCTCCGGCAGCCGGTTTCCGGCGGCGCGTGCCGGCGCGTCCGGAGGTTTCCGGTGACTTGCGGCATACCGCCGTGACCGTCTTCTCGTGATCTACAACTTTCGTGAAGAAAGTTTTCCCATACAGAATTTTTAAATGATGGTAAAATTACGATTTTTATGATTTTCATGATTTTTAATCAAATCAGGTTTTAAGTAATAATCAAAATCTTCATGTACAAGAAAAATTCAATTGATTCTTGTCCCATGTGGTCTGCTCTGATACCACTTGTTAGAACTCCCTATGGGTTTGAGTTTGAAACCCTATTGAGGAAACCACACAGGAAAAACAAGAACATGAATCTAATAAAAT
>NC_056560.1:13755780-13763708 GCF_013358625.1 Macadamia integrifolia
AAAAAGAGATTAACCCAAATGGGCCAAATCCCAATTCCCGACCCTTGTCTTCTATTAGGAACCCTAATCGATTGAAACTATAACCATCCTTCTTCCCTCATCTAAGTAAACAAAAAAAAAAAAAGACAATGAAGAGTAAAATTACAAGAAACTCCTTCCAAGCTTCCAAAAACGAACAAACTAGGGCGCGCGGCGCGCCTCTCAAGTCTCAAGTCTCAACGTCGCAATTTTTTGAATTCTCGCGGCCTGTTCAAAATATTAACCTTCCCCCCCTTCCTCCCAAGTTAAAAAGGCCAGCGGAGCAAAATCGCTATTCAAAATTCCAAACCCGCCAAGTGAGCTTATTAGATCTCCTACCCTTTATGTTATTAACGGTCTCCTCCTTTTCCCTCTCAACTCTCAAACGTCCAGATCTCTCTCTCTCTCTCTCTCTCTCTCTCTCGTTCTTTTCTTCCTTTTTTTTCCTCTTCATCGAAGGACATAGATTGCTCTCTCCGGCGCTGGATCTAAGATACCAGGAGATCACAATTTGACGTTCATTTTTGTTTGATCTTTTGTTTAACTCTACCATTAACGGCCGCAGCAGCGGCGGAAGAAGCAGAGGAACAAGAAAGAGATCAGGAAATGTCTTCGTTCGTTGAGTTTCAAGATCCCGAAACGAGGCCGCATG
Organism: Macadamia integrifolia; assembly: GCF_013358625.1. Taxonomy (NCBI): domain Eukaryota; kingdom Viridiplantae; phylum Streptophyta; class Magnoliopsida; order Proteales; family Proteaceae; genus Macadamia; species Macadamia integrifolia. The sequence goes on from NC_056560.1 coordinate 13,756,451, forward strand.
CCTATTGCAGGAAGCAGAAATCTTTGGGGTTGTTGTGCTCCAAGTAATGTTTCGCTTTTTTCCCTTTAGATCTTGGCTTTTTTTTGTCTGGTTTCAATATAATTTTCCCCTCGATCACTTGTTAGTATTGTTTTATAATCTTCCGAATCATTTCACAGCTTTTTGAGCTTGTACAACCGAGATGATACTGAGTCGATTGGATTGGATGACGCTGCGAATCGATTAGGTTAAACTCCGATCTGCTTTCTTTGCCTTCTCTCTTTCAATAGCCTCTATTACGCTGTGTTGACTGTGTTATCCTAACACCTTTTCGCTTCAGGAGTTGAGCGGAGGCGGATCTATGATATAGTCAATGTCTTGGAAAGCATTGGGGTATGATATTTGATCTTTTACCTGTTATGTTAGCTTGAATTTATAAATTTCTTGAAGTTTTATGCATATGATCCGTTTAGGTTCTAGCGAGGAAGGCGAAGAATCAGTACACATGGAAAGGATTTGCAGAAATTCCACAGGCGTTAGAGGAGCTTAAGGTAATCTTTTTGTTTGTAAAGATCACAGATCTCAAGTGATTTAAGACTGGAAGTTCTGTGAATTGCGCTAACTTGTATTTTGATACTTGATTAGGAGGAGGCTTTGAAAGAGAACTTTCCCAACACCTTCGATGCTAGCAACTCTGCCAAAGTAGGTTACATAGCATTTGATCCGCTTAATTACTCCTCTCCTTTTATTGTATGACTTTAATCGCATAATTTTCAAAATGGCAAGGTTATCCTATCATCGAAGGTTTCAGACGATGAAGAAGATGAAAAATCTATTGATCCAAACATTCCAAGCAAGGAAGACAAATCAAGCTCCAGTTCCGTTATTTCTAAACTTTCTGCATCCTCTAAACCTGCTGGTAACATTTGTTCTGCACTTTTGCTAGTCATATTCTTTCGTTTTTCTATGGTCATTATTTGTGGCAAAGCTTGCACAATATTTTAATTTTTAAATATGATCATCCTATATTGTCCCTACTTATAGAGTTTTGGCCAGTTTTGAACTGTTAATTTATCTCCCTTGGATATTTTATTCTACAGATAATAGAAGAGAGAAATCCTTGGGAATTCTCACCCAAAGCTTTATCAAGCTATTTCTATGCTCTGATGTAAGTGGATGCTTACACACTTTGTTCTAGTTTCGTTTTTGATTAAATAATTAATTAATTATTATTATATATATTTTTTAATTCAACTCATCCAACTCCTCATTTCTTCAGGCAGACATGATCTCCCTTGATGAAGCCTCTAGGATATTACTTCGTGATGGCAACAATTCGGCTCAGATGAGAAGTAATTAATCCTCCCTTGTCTCTCTTTATTCTGAATTACTTTCCGAGGCAAGAAATAGCAAGTGAAAAAAAAAAAAAAAAGCTCCACGACTAATACTTTCTTCGTAAGGTAATTCTGCAGCAAAAGTTAGGCGATTATATGATATTGCGAATGTGTTGTCTTCCATGAGTCTTATTGAAAAGGTAAAATCCCGTTGCCAACTCCCATCCTTTTTCTTTTAATATGTGTTTGATTATTGTTTTGACCTTCTTCTTGATTTTGCAGACCCATCATGTTGAGAGCAGGAAGCCTGCATTTAGGTGGCTGGGAACTAGAGGGCAACTTGGCAATGGATCAGGAGGTTCTTTTGATTTGAAGGACACCAGAAAAAGACAGTTTGGGACTGAGATTACAAACAATAATTTCAAGAGAAACAAAGTGAATTCCTTGATGGATGAGAAGGCTAAGCTGAAGCCAAACCTCCAAATGCAATTGAAACATGATAATCTGACAAATGATATGGGCAGAAACCAGATCGAGCAACAGACAAAGCAAAGCTCCCAGGGTTTTGTGTTTGGCCCATTCAGTCCTGTTGTTATGCCCAAAGTAGGTGAAGCCAGCAAGAACAATGTCAAAAGAGTTCAGAACTGGGAGAGCCTTGCCTCTTCTTATCGCCCTCAATATCACAACCAAGGTAACCTCTTTTGAAAATTACCAGTTCTGTTTACTTGCATTGGATTTCAGTACTGTTTGACTGAGCCATCTGTGGTTGGGATCAAGCTAAGTGCCTTACATCAGCAATCCATTAGTTTTGCATTATGCTTCTCTACTTATATACCATGTTATTTGGTGATCCAACAATTGACAGCTCTCCAATCAAGATCGCATAGCTGTGAAAAAGTGTCGACGATCTTTGGTTTGGAAGGTTCACAATCAGACAGGAAAAGAGAAAAACAGAAGGTGCTTTTTAGGCCATCTTCATACTCTAAAAGATGTGCTTTTCCTGTACTTTTGGGGAAGTTATCCTTGTTTTCTTCCACAGTAAACATATATGACCTCCCCACATAGATTGAAAGTGCCCAAATTGAATTCAAGTTTTCTCCTTGTGTACCATCCCAGGTGGTACTGCCGTTGTCATTCCTAATTGCCTAACTTATAAAACTTTATTGGCCATGAGTCTTTTGGCTCAAGATTAGACTGTGGAGGGATCCTTAACTTTGAAACTTAATGGGCTATCCATCTTGTAGGATGTGGGCAATCTCTGGAATGCCCTGGCTGAAACATCAATATAAATATAAGCATTTGTAATAACGGAAACTATTTCAGCAAACTGACATTAGAATGGAATTATGTTGAATTTTGCAGCTTTGAATGACCTCTTTGCTCATTATCTAGAAGCGTGGAAGTCGTGGTATGTTGAAATCGCTGGCCAGCAACCAATAGAACAGTATTCTTGATGCACCTTAAAACTTTTTGACAACAGTGTACACATGTACATCAATGAAATACCAATTTCTTTTTGGTACATCCATTTTTCATTTTCTTGGGGTTAAAGAGGGCCTTGCTGGGTGCATGTTCTCAGTGCTCCAACTGTAATGGCTATAAACCATTTCACCCTCCTCCCCTTTTTTCTAACCTTTGAATTGGATAAAAAATTGTTTCAGGGTTGGTGACCCATTATAAAGATTTGTTTACCTTGCTATTGTCTTGTTTCTCTCTTGAATCTTATGTTGTATGGCTTCAAAGTTTCCAAGGGCTTGCCATTTAATATGATTGGCTGTCCCCCCTATTTGAATTTATTCTTTATTGGGGCTTTTGGAAGTTATTGGGGGTGGGGAGGGGTGGAGGACTTTTTGTAATGTGAATTTATAATTAGAAGTGTATTTTGTAATTGATTTGATATCGTTGGGTGTTCTCAAGCAGATGCCTGAGAAGGTATTTTGAGGTCAAACACGTACTTGGAGTTAAGCTGATTTGGTTAGAGGTGATGCTTCTGTTCAGTCCATATTTCTTTTTTTCTGTAAAATAATCGAAAATCAATAAAATTTATGTCTAATCCCAAGATTCATGAGTCCTTTAAATAAAAAATCTCTGAAAAACCATAGTTTTGTACAAACATTTGCTTCTTGATTTAATTTTTTAGAGTTTTATTCAATTTCAACAAATTCCAAGTCGATTTAAATCTGAATGGAGGGTTGATTGTAGATGGGTTCGTGTCATTTAAAAGAATTTTTTTTTTTTTTTTTTTTTTTGTGGTAGGGTTCTAGCCATATAATTCCCTAAATGTCCAACATTTAGATTATCATATAATTCTTCCACTAAGCTGGAGATATAAACGGATCGGATGTGATCGGATCTAAATATCCCCTGATAGGATATGAATATGGATATAAATGCAAATCAAATCCAAATTTTAGCCTATCTGTGTACATTCCAAACTTGTGTAACCCAAACCTTTCTTTCCCTGATGGATACAATTTGCTCTCAATCCATGTCTCAGTTTTCTTAGCTCTTTTCCTTATTCCCTAGAGGTAGTTGAATCTTCAAGAACCTTCACGATCATTAGCTACTTACTTTTTAAAATAGATATCTATTTGAGCCAGTTAGATTATGTTCTGTATTATCTGAATTTGGATCTGGATACTCTTTGGGAGTCTGGACCATAGTTAGTAAATTCGGATTCGGGAATTATTCGGGCGGAGAATTATTCGGAATAATTCGATTGATTAATTTAAGGATTCGGTCAAAAAAGCGGTCAAAAAAGCTTATTGGGTTTTTTTTTTTAATTGTTTATTATTATTATTATTATTATTTTTAAATAATGTTCAAATGGACCGAATAATTCGGTTTAATTCGGATTCGGTCCGAATTATTCACGATTTATATTAAATTTTGAAAAAATCGTGAATTTTAAAGAATTTTATTTTTAATTCGGATTCGGTTCGAATTTTTGATAAAATTCGGTTCGGCCGAATAATTCGCGAATTATTCGTTCAAATTGCTAACACAGGTCTGGACTGGTCCCGTGCTGCTCAGTAAGGATTGAGGAGGTGGTCACAAGTCACAAGTCACAACTCTCTACCTTTTCATACATAACAGCTTTTCCTCTGAAAAGAAAAAACTACTTGAAAGTTGAAACTGAGATTTAAATCACTGATGGGCTGATTCATATTGGATATGTTATCTGCAAGAGTTCAAAGCAAAACTTAAGAAACGTTACTATGAAAAGCAGAGATTACAAAAAGGACTTGAACAGTGACTCAAGTCAGCTCAGAGAAGCTCAAGTCACATAAGGGGGAGACTGTACGACAGCGTTTGTTAATTACAGAGGGACTACTGAAAATTTCGATCGGAATATTTCAATACATACATATTTCTGTTGGAATCATAGTAAGATAATTGCATCACCTTTGCTAATTTCTCCTGCAATTATCTTTTTGGCTATAGTCTTTTGGAACATCATATCAATGGTTATTCGCACATGCCATGCACCATGGTTAGGCTTATAACCTTCTTGTATGATCTTCTCCATTAGCATCTGTGTGACTTGAAGCTTTATGCCCTTGTCCTTGTTGAGCTTGAGACTGGCTTCCCTCAATAACATTTCCGCTATCTCCTTTATGTGAGATTCTTTCAATTGCTTAAAAATAATGATAGCACTCAACCAATCGATGAATTCTGGTTGGAAATGAGTTCTGAACTCACGTTCCATTATATCCTTAATCAGAATCAAATTACTCGCCAAATTGGATGTCATTATTACGAGCATGTTCCGGAAATCCATAGTCCGGCCTTGTCCATCTGTGAGCCTTCCATCAGCCAGCATCTGAAGCATGATGTCAAAACATCAGGGTGAGCCTTCTCTATCTCATCAAAGAGGACCACTGCGGGGACAGGGGCGAACAACTTCAGTCAGCTGCCCACCCTCATCGTACCCACTGTAGACTGTAAGCTTGGAAACTCTGAATTTCTCCTTGAAGTCCCTCATATCGAACCGAATCATGGATCCAAAGCAGTGATCAGCCAAAGCCTTGGCTAGTTCTGTCTTGCCGACCCCACTTGGGCCAGAGAATATGAAGCTAGCAATAGGTTGGTTGGGGTCTCCATGCCCAGCATGAGATAGGGAGATGGCTTCAGTGATAGCTTTGATGGCTTCATCTTGACCAATGACCCGCTTGTGAAGTGCCTCTTCCATCTTTTGAAAGCGGTGACTCGTCATTAGAGATCACTCCAACAGGGATCCCAGTCCATTTAGATACAATATGCTGAATATCTTCTCTGTCACAACAAGAGGAAGAGGACCGGCAGCCTCAGTACTCTCTGCCTTGCTTTTCTCCTGCTTGGCTGCTTTGTCCATGATATTCTCTATCTGGGTTTTGAGGTCCATTTCTCGATGCCGCAACTCTCTCTTGTAAAATTCAATTCAATTCAAATTCAATTCAGTCATGGTTGGTTGATGAAAGCCTACTAATAAATTTTTTAGTTTTGAACATAAAACCTCATAGAACTAATGCTCCTACCATTTAAAACTTTTCTTTTCTCAATTTAATCTGCCTTAATTCATCATTAAGCTCAGCTTCCTCAGGTACCTGCAGAGGCGAAAGTATCAATCTACTCTATGAACTAACAGTAGTGATTTCAAGAGACAGTAGTGCATTACAAGAAACTGATAGCTAGAACTAATACTCTCACCCTTTTATACTTGTCCCACCTGCGAGCAAGTTCATTTTTCGCACAGAAAATCTGCCTTAATTCATCTTTAAGCTCTCTAACTTCCTCAGGTACCTGCAGTGGCTGCAGAGGAGAAGTATTAACACACTAAGTACTCTCTGAACTAACAGTAGTGAACCAACAAAGGGTTTGGTAAGATCACTCTATTAACACATACATGTTCATCAAGACGACAAAGCCAAACCTCAGAACCAGCAGCATCAATTAAATCAATTTCTTTGTTAGGCAGGAAGCGATCACTTGAGAAAAAAAAAAGTTATTAGAACATGAAACATGACTTTAGTTATTAATTCTGATTTGTTTGAGAAAAGTAGTTTATAACAACTTTAATTGATTGTGTCGATCCAGAATCAGAGAAAACTATTCACTAGAAAAATAATGGAAAAACTGAAAGGTGTTTGACAAAATTCAAAACTAATAAGAAATTAAGTTACCTACCTGTAGTTCACCTCTAGCAAGAAGTGGTTTCAAGATACTTGTAGCATCAATTGTACCTCTTGCATTGATTAGACTGTGTACATCTATAAAGAATATAACTTGGCCACTATGAATACTTTCCTCTACAAGCTTCATTAATCTTTCCGCGACCTTCCCATTGTCTTCCGTATCAGCAACGAGAAGGCCCATATTCAAGCACTGATCCTGATCCTGTTCTTGCCTTCCAACAACAGGAGAAAGTTTTTTCTACAAAATTTACGAAAATTAGAAAGAAAAATTAGCATAAAGAAAGCCATTATAAAGCACATCAAATAGATGCGATAAATGAATGATAACAACAAAATGCACCTCCTTAGCCAGTTTCGTCAGATCAATTCCATATTCTTCAAGTGTTGGCATTGGCATCTCATTGTCACTGCTTCCACCAACAGCTTCTGTGCTCTCACTAACCATTTGGATAACCTACTCTCTCTCACACACACACACACACACACACACACACACACACGCATGGAAATAAGATTGTATAACATAAATGGAGGATGTAATAAAAGGTTAACTATTTCACTTGCCTGTGCACGTAGCACATTAAGGTCCATAGTTAGTAAAATACACGTATAATACGCACGCCCGAACATTTAATTCAAAAGTTCGTAATTTGACATATCAATTCAAAAAACTGTTTAATACACTGATTTTAAAGATAATCATATTATACACGAATAATACTTGTATAATACATTACATACTCAATAAAACTTTTGAGTTAAAAAAAAAAA
>NC_056560.1:13763728-13787646 GCF_013358625.1 Macadamia integrifolia
GAACATGAAACATGACTTTAGTAATCAATTTTACTCTTAAGACAATGCAAACCCGATGTACTGAGACGACAACTGTGCAGCAGCAACTAGGGCTTCATCTGTGTAACGTATATGATGGTGAATTTCATACAGATTCCGAAGTCCTATTAAAATTTGTATGGTTTCTTTGACGGAACACTCAAGCACCATCACTGGCTGGAATCGTCTTTCCACTGCTTCATCTTTCGCAATATGCATTGTGGCTCCAATAATCTGCAACATGATTTGAAATAGATTATAAGCCTCCTGACCATTAATTCTGATTTGTTTGATAAAAGTAGTTTATAACAACTTTAATTGATTGTGTCGATCCAGAATCAGAGAAAACTATTCACTAGAAAAATAATGGAAAAACTGAAAGGTGTTTGACAAAATTCAAAACTAATAAGAAATTAAGTTACCTACCTGTAGTTCACCTCTAGCAAGAAGTGGTTTCAAGATACTTGTAGCATCAATTGTACCTCTTGCATTGATTAGACTGTGTACATCTATAAAGAGTATAACTTGGCCACTATGAATACTTTCCTCTACAAGCTTCATTAATCTTTCCGCGAACTTCCCATTGTCTTCCGTATCAGCAACGAGAAGGGCCATATTCAAGCACTGATCCTGATCCTGTTCTTGCCTTCAACAACAGGAGAAAGTTTTTTCGACAAAATTTACGAAAATTAGAAAGAAAAATTAGTATAAAGAAAGCCATTATGAAGCACATCAAATAGATGCGATAAATGAATGATAACAACAAAATGCACCTCCTTAGCCAGTTTCGTCAAATCAATTCCATATTCTTCAAGTGTTGGCATTGGCATTTCATTGTCACTGCTTCCACCAACAGCTTCTGTGCTCTCACTAACCATTTGGATAACCTACTCTCTCTCTCACACACACACACACACATGGAAATAAGATTGTATAACATAAATGGAGGATGTAATAAAAGGTTAACTATTTCACTTGCCTGTGCACGTAGCACATTAAGGTCCATAGTTAGTAAAATACACGTATAATACGCATGTCCGAACATTTAATTCAAAAGTTCGTAATTTGGCGTATCAATTCAAAAAAACCGTTTAATACACTGATTTTAAAGATAACCATATTATACACGAATAATACTTGTATACTACGTTACATACTCAATAAAACTTTTGAGTTCCAAAAAAAGAAGAAGAGAGATTAACTTAAATGGGCCAAATCCCGATTCCCGGCCCTTGTCTTCTATTAGGAACCCTAATCGATTGAAACTATAACCCTCCTTCTTCCCTCATCTAAGTAAACCAAAAAAAAGAGGAACCCTTGCCCCAGTGATCCCTTCTCCTTCATCTCCGTTCTCGGCAGTCAGCGACCGAGGCCGATTGGTAAGACATCAATACCCTGTGCTCTCATTCTCTTCTCCATTTCTCTTCCCTTCGATTGTTGAAAACCCGATCAACCCTTCCTCTTCTCCGTTTCTTTTCTCATTGGTAGTTGAAAATCCAATTGAGGGCGATTGCATCTACAAATAATTTTTAACAAGAAGCAAGAGAGATTCAAAAGAGACGACTCACATGGACAAAGATGGCCAAGGGCGGGATTCTCCAAAGGGGGTTGAAATGAAAACCCTTCTAAGAAATTTAGCTTACAATCTCTATTTGAATTGGACCGAAAATTACTTAGAAACATAGTCGCAGCCTGACAATGTGAAGAATTAGAAAGAGGGTAATGACACGGGTGTTCTCCTCCCTCTGTTTATGCAATACGGCATCTGAGAAATCAAAGTAGTTGAAGGGAGGAGGTTCTTGAGCCTTAAAATTGATCCGTGACCGGTCTTAGATTGTATCCCCACGGAAATTTCAAGAAATCCAAGTGTGTCTCTGGGATGAACGATTGCAAACACACATTCTTCATCTTCTTGAACCTTGTTTTCTTACCAAAAAGAAGAAAAGAACATTTAAAAGTTACGAGACGAGATGAGGTTTGATTTTCCTCTTAGTTCTTTCTACCATACCCTTTTTTGGGGTTAAATTTAATTAATATTAAATGTAAAAATTCAAAAGAATGGGAAATGATTTCAAATTGAAAAATCATATTGGATTTTAGTATCCATAAAAGCATGATAGAGTAGAATTTAGTTTCAAACAATCATCTTTAGTCCCGGATTTTTGCTCCCGGATTTTTACAGAGCAACCGTACTAAACACGTATTGTATCACTGTCGTACGTGTCTTATTGCACCAGATTTTTTTAAACGTATTATTATCGTATGTTTCATTTTATTGTCCGTTCCCAAATTATTGCCGTCCCTAGACTTACTATGTTAAGGTCTGCACCAAGGTTCTTGAGCACAAGAGCTGCAACACATTTAGTTTCTTGAAGTAGTCCCAAAAGGATGTCTTCAGAATCGATGTATTCTTTACCTGAGAGGCTGAGACACAAATTTTCAGTAGGAAAAAAAAAAAAACGTTTCTATTAATTTGAAACGAAGTTTACGAATAAGTTGTTACCATGCTTTCGCGCTTCCTCCCAAGAAAATTGGAGTACATGCTCTGCCTCAAGATTAAATGGTAACTTCTCAGGAAGTAATCCACAGCCCATGCCAATAATCTTCTCCAGTTCGACACGGGCATTCTTCATATTGATGCCTTCCACGGATTTAAGACCCAATAGAATTTCCCCTGTTCCAATAAAACGGTGTCCAAGCCGTTTTGTTTCCTCTTGGGAGATTTCAATAAGCAGTATTGTTGCACCCGAAAATTTTCAAAATAAGATTTTACGACAATCCCTCATTGACTGGTCTTCTTCCAGCCTCCTCTTAGAACAGAAGTTGCCATTTTGGAATGGAAGCTCAGTCGCCTAATGGAAGGGGACGTCATTTTCAAGCTTGAGAAACTCCTCCATAGCCTACTGGAAGGACTTGTACATTACCCATTTTCCCCCTCGAACTTCTTCACCATTATTACTTACTCCAATAAGAGGAATAGCATGGAAGTTTTTTGTTTTAAGTGCAATAAATTACCACTGATGTATTATTGGGTGAGAGAAGGAGGAGGGAAGTTCCTGCATCATATAATAAAAAAGAAGTCCTCAAGTTTCTGCATCGAAAAAAAAAAAAAAAAATCCTCAGAATCAATTAAATGCGCTTAGGCAATGTGACTTTATGGCATGATTAAGTCAAATAAAAGATGAAATTCAACGCAACTGTAAGGTTGCTCCATTGCAACTTGATAATCGTGGTTTCAAGTCAAAAACATGAGCTAGTCTCATTTATATACATTGAAGGGGGAAAAGCGTGAACCTCACATTCTTTGTTTTCTAGGGAGCCTTACAATTTTAGACATTGGAAACAATAAGATTGGTCCTGAAGGTTCTGCTCATGTGGCTGAATTTATCAAGAAAACCAAGAGCCTGTTATGGTTGAATCTTTAACTGAATGACTTACACAATAAGGTATTAATAGATTTCATCACTAACTTCATCTCCACTTCTATATTGTACCATTTGCATTTTTTGTTTTGGTTGTACTTGAACATGTTGCGTTCCTTTTGGCCTTTTGTTTTTAGACTTTAGTACAGTGTGCATTAATGATTTAAGACTCGGTCCTAGAGATGGGATTGAAGTGCACTGATCCTGATCCGGATCAGGCAATCCTGCTTTTTTGCCCATACTTTGACTTATTGGCCGGTATCAAATGGATTGGTCCAGATTGGCCAAGACAGCAAATCTCATGTTGATACTTGAAACCTTGTTGTTCATGCAAGGCTAGTTGGACCACATTCCTATATATTGGTATTTACACATATTGATATTGATATCTCCTATGTTAGCAAGTCCCATGGACATTCCTCCAGTCTTGTGGCTAGTTCAATAAAACTTCTCTTGTCATCTTCAACCACAGGAGATTAGCTATAGCAACTCTAAAATGCCATATAAATGTGAGTCATTTGGCTGTTGTCATTGCCTTTGTTACCGAAAATGACTTTCTTGCTTTAATAAAGTTGGGACCTTATTGGCTGTTCTAAGTTCTAGCCTTTGCATTTATAAAATTTCTTGCTAAAAAATCGCATCTTTGAAGATATATGTGTCCTAGCACATTTCATTGGACTGTCCTCCAATGTGTAGGTCCAAGCAATTAAAAACTACTCACATCACCTGCACGACCAAAGTCTGATAAAGATAAAATAATGCAAAATGTAGATCACTGATGTGTTTGTTTTGATCTTATATTCTAGCACTTTAAATGTATCAGGGGGTTAAAAGAATCGCTAACTCTTTGACGGAGAATGACACAATTACAACAATAGACTTGGTTAGTATAACAAATTTTTTAGTCACCTATTGGTGCTTTAGTTCCTTTCTCCTCTGTCTTATGGGATTCTGAGGATTCCATTTTTCTCGGGGGGAAATTATATTGTTAGAGAAGCTGTCTATGCCATTACCCAAGCTTTGGAAGATAATCGTGTCATTAAGACTGTGAGTCCACCATTCCAATACTTTGTGGATAGAATTCAAATTAACCATGTTTGAAATGCAAAGGTTTTTATTTTACTTCTCCTTTGATGAGTCAAAATTGTTTCATTTTACAATTGAATCTTGTGGGCAATCTCTTTGGACCAGAGGGTGTAGAGGACCTACTTCCAGTGATCAAAGGGCAACTAGAAACACTCAATCTCAGTGGTTGTAAGGTAATCCATAGATTGTTAATACTTGGCATGAAATGTTGCACATAAGTTAGATCAACATATTAACAATCTAGGGATTACCTTACAACTGCTGAAATTGAGTGTTTCTAGTTGCCCTTAATTGCTGGAAGTATAGGTCCTCTACACCCTCTGGTCCAAAGAGATTGCCAGCAAGATTCAACTGTAAAATGAAACAATTTTAACTCATCAAAGGAGAAGTAAAATAAAAACCTTTGCATTTTGAACATGGTTAGTTTGAATTCTCTCCAAAAAGTATAAGAATGGTGGACTGTCTTAATGACACGATTATCTTCCAAAGCTTGGGCAATGGCATAGACAGCTTCTCTAACAATATAATTTCCCCCCCTAGAAAAATGGAATCCTCAGAATCCCATAAGAGAGAGAGGAGAAAGGAACTAAAACACCAATAGATGACTAAAAAAATTGTTATACTAACCAAGTCTGTTGTTGTAATCGTGTCGTTCTCCTTCAAATAGCAGGAGGTTCTCCAAGAAGGGGGAAGTTCACCCCATACAAGAACAAGAATTTCCAAGCAAGGAAAGGACAGCAGGCTATGGGACAGAAAGACTTGAGTAGGATTGAATGCTTTTGGTGTAAAGCTAAGGGCCACATGAAGAAGGATTGCTACGAGAGGAAGGCATATCTAGACAAGAAGAATATGGGGTTTCTAAGCAGGGATGCCAAGCAAGGATGAAGTGAGTGTGCTCGTGGAGAATAGAGCTCAAGTAGCAGTGGAAATCATAGGAACTATTAGACTGTCTTTACCTTTTGAACAATTTATAGTTTAAAAGATGTTTTCATTCTCTCAATGAGGAGGAACTTTATTTTAGTTTCAAAACTCGTTGTGGATGGATTATCTCTTAATTTTAATCAAAGTGGCTTCTCTTTGTTTCAAGGTTCTGTTGTGATTGGTTATGGTATTCTGATAGATGGTTTAGATAAACTTATTCTTAACTCGTCATGGGTAAGGAATATTGGGACTAAACCTCAGTTGACGAATGAGAATTCGTCGGTACTGTGGCATAGAAGATTGGGGCATATCTCATAGAACAAGATTGACAAACTGATAAAGGAAGGGGTCTTGGATGACATTGACTTAGAAAATATGGGGACTTGTATTGACTGTATTAAAGGGAAGATGACAATCTCTAGGAAGAAAGAAATTTTTCGCTATTTTGGAGTGTTGAATCTCATACACATGGACATATGTGGCCCTTTTCCAATAGTGAATGAGCAACGTTATGAAACTGATGAGTGGTCCATTTATGGTTATATCAGTGATAAATGCCTGTTGCCTAATTCAATTATGGCTAGAACAAATTAGACTTGGGCCTTCACCTTCATGAAGTATGCTTCCTCAGTTATCATAGATCTCACTCTCTGTTAGAACATAAATCCTCAGTTTGGGAATATTCAAGAGATGTTAGGAGTTACATAGCGTTATAGTTTTATATCGGTTTGTTTATGTTCTTGATCCTTTCATATACTTAACGAGTTATCTTCACTTAATGTTTTAAGGTTTTGAATTAAACCCTTAACATAATTTCAGAGCCCAATTCCCTTCTTATCATTATAGACTGTACAGTAGGTTTGTACAGATTGTCCTTTATACCTTTGTATTCTTGAGGAGTTTGGGTTGGATCCTCCAAAATGGCTCTTAGCAAGAGCAATACTTCTATTAGAACACAGATTGCTTCGAATTCACGGACAATGATGGGTAGCCGCGCCCGCGAGTATGGGCAAGAGATAGAGAGGGCCTGCTGCCTTGTGGTTAGTGGAGGATCTTGGTGTCACCACCTGTAGGCAAGCTGGTTTTCAGGAGGCAGGGTTGGATCCTCGGGGTGAGAATCGGTTTTCCGGGCCGACCCGGCCGAATCTAACAGAAATGTAAAAAACGAGAGGGAGAGAGATGATAAGTGGCAACAAATACAGTTGAAAATCCATTTAAAGAATGGAAGAACCAAATTGGGTGGCCTGTGGCCTTCGTGGAATTGTGTGGGCCCAACGGGGGCATGTCACATGGATGTGGTGGGTGAGATGGTTTGTAAGTAAACCAACACAAACAAAAGAAAAGGAAGAAGGCAAAGAAACTGAGAGGCAAAAAAAAAGTGGCGTTAGCAGAGGCATCGATTTGCCTCGGGCTTTATGGCGGTCACGGCTAAGGGTTACCTGCTGTCTCGCTTCAGTTCCAAAGACCTCTCACTCCTCAGACCTCTCCAATCCCCTCAACAAACCTCTCTCTTCTCCTGCCATCTCCTACTCATACGCCCTTTACTTCCCTCCATCACCCTATCAACCACAACCACCACCAATTTCTCAAATTGTAAGAATCGCTCCACCTCTCCTGCCGTTCTCAGTTGCCTTGTATCGGGTGTCGACGGTGGTGGTGTTGCGGACGACTTCGTATCCACCAGAAAAGCTGGATTCGATCGAGAATTCTCTGTTATCGCCTCTATGCTTAAACGCATCGAACCCCTCGATACCTCCGTCATCTCTAAGGGCATCTCTGCAGCAGCCAGGGATTCCATGAAGCGCACCATCTCCACGATGCTTGGTTTGCTTCCTTCCGATCAGTTCAATGTTACCATCAGTGTTTCTAGGCGTCCTCTCGATCGCCTCCTTGTCTCATCCATCATTACCGGGTATTTACTATTGCTGCACTATTGGGCTCAATCATTAATTTGGAAAATTGGGTTTGATTGTGAAGTGGTTTGTTTTATTTGATACCTTTCAGGTATACTCTGTGGAATGCGGAGTATAGGGTTTCTTTGATGAGGAGCTTCGACATCTCTCCCGAGAGTTCAGGAGCTTCGGTTTCCTCTCATGGCTGTGGCCTTACAGAGAAGGAGTATCAGAACAGGGAAGGTAGGGATGTTGAGGTTGATGTGGATACCTGCAGCGAATTTGGGATGGACAGAAGCGTTCCCCTTGGTTTGGGGGACTTGTCGCCCGAGGCTTTGAATTACATTGCAGGGCTAAAATCCGAGTTGGCTTCAATTGAGAAGGTTGGAAATCTCTTTCTGTTTCTCTCGCACACACATATTTGTGTAGACTATCGTTTATATGAAAACACAATAAATTAACACCAACATGAGAAGGAATAGTGGAGAAGGAAAAAGGAAATAGCTGTTTATACCAAGTTGCTTTCAGTAATTCCAGAGGTGTTTCTTGAAGAGGAAAATATTGCTGGGCATTGCATTAGCATGATGTGCATTAAAACCTTTTACCTTATTAACTGTGATACGATTCATTTCGTGTTGTATAAGTTGCACAATGGTACTGCTTTGGTAAACTTGGGTTCAACTTTAACATTCCATTGTAATTCTTCGTGTCGATTCATTACTCTAGGTGTCAATGGTAGAATTAGCCTTAATCTGTCATAACTATCTTATTCCTCATGCACATCAAGTGTGGGCTTTCTTATTTCACCTGATATAGTTATGTGAGGATTAATGCAGAAACTGATTCTCTTATCCACGAGAATGATGTTGAGACACACAAAGGTTATGAGCCTATTGCTCTGTCTGTTGCTTAATAACCTGAAAATACAATCAAGTTTCTTGAAAAGCTTATATGGAGAGAGAGAGAGTTTATGTGATGGAAACCCTAAAAGACAGATAGAAATTGAGGAGAAGAATTGAAAACAGTGAAATTCTGTACCCATTTTCAGCCATCATGGAGTCTTTTCTGCTTGCATGATTGACAAAGTGTGTGGGTGGTGTGTGTGTGTGGGGGGGGGGGGGTTGGTCAGTGGATCTGGATTTTTTGTGCAGTGACTGCAGTCATAGTGCTTGGTTTGTTATAGAGGGTCACTGAAATAGTTTGCTAAAAATTCAATAGTAGGGTGCAAGTTGGGCTGAATTCAGGCTTGACTTTGAATCGAATTGAGTCGACCGGTTGGGTTCAGGCTCAATTTGGTTCAAAATTTATCAATTCCCCAACCCAAACCTGCCAGACTTGTACCCCTAGTCAGTTTGTGTTATATTCTATTTCTCTCGAGCCCTGTGCAGTGTGGTTGCAGCGATATTTTTGTGTATAAGCAGAAGGGCTGATGAATTGTTTCTAGTGTGGTGTTCTATATGGATTTGTTTAAATTAATTGTAAGCTGCTGTGGGAGTTATTAGTTTGGGTGATTATGAGTTTGCCGAAGTAGGAGTTGGTTTATTAACTGTCCATATGAAATTATGAATGGCTGTAAAGTGCATTTTTTTGCCAATCATGAATGGGATGATTACACCTAAATTGCTTTGAAAGGTGGATGGAATCATTCAAGTTTTCTTTTTCTCTCAGTTTTCTCCTTTATTTTAAAAGATTTGCATTATCGAGCTGCACGGCCAGCGCATGATGAAAGCCCTTCCATTTTCTTCAGCCACCACCGGATCCTTCAAAACATTCACCAAGCTCTAACGATTATTCCTAACAAGAAATCATGTACCATAAAACCTCAGCCAAGATGATTTTTTTTACTTCCAAATGAATGTTTTTTCCATGAAACCACCAAATTTGCCTAACACCCATCACAGTCCAGGAAAATGATTTGTCTTAGCCTCACAATCTAGTTATCCAATGCAATCATTCCAATTATTTATTTAGTTTAAGCAAGGAATAAGAGTTAGGAAAATAAAATAGGAGGGGTTGAGCTGCCCCTGGCTCCAAATAGATTGTTATTGTAACCTGCATCGGGTCCTTAGATTCAGGTCTTTCATATTAAGCCCAGGAATATTTTTAAACAAGGACCAAAAGAAAACCCTTTCCAGTAACTTTAATCGTGAAGGGGAGGCTGCAGTTTAGGTGCTCAAAAAGTATTTTGTTTTGTCCGTTCTGCATATGCCATTTCTATGGCAAGAGGGATCAATTGTCAATGAATATATCCCTCATGCCCAAAGTTAATAAAAAGGGCGTACCCGGTGCACGAGGCTCCCGCATGCCCAAAGTTAATCTCTCTCTAATAAATTCAAGATTCATAGTGAACCCATTTGGATATCAACCTTAAATGAGAACAGTAACGTGGACATCCTATATCATCAATATATGTACACAAGTCAGTTACATCTCTCTAGGATTACCATCATAATTGGATCTGTTCTCCAACTCAGGTAACTAGTTGTTTAAGGAATATCGTAATATTTAAGGACTTTTTTTTTTATCTTCCATTTTTATTTGTTTTACTTGTTGCATGGATAAACATTGGTTAGAGTAATCCATTTGCTTGATGTTAACTATGATGAGTTTACATTTTATGTGCTCCTGTATCAACTTCTCATCTAAATGGTATGATACCTCATTGCATATTTATATGACAAGGGTTGTGTTCTCTCAGGAATTGAATGCTCAGAAGCAGGAAAATTTGCACTTAGAATATGATGGGGAAGGGAATAATGATTTGTTAGAGTACCTGCGAACTTTGGAACCAAATATGGTATTGACTTAGATTGATTGACCATGCCAATTTTTTTAACAGTCTGTACTTTAAACCAATAGTGCATCTCTCATACTTTGTAACATCTCTTTTTACTTGAATGATTTGAACAGGTGACTGAACTATCTCGTCCATCATCTTCAGAGGTTGGGGAAGTTATTCATGAACTTGTTCAAAACATACTGCAAAATTTGTTTAAAGATGATACCTCCTCCGGTTTCCTGGAAGATTCAGTCAGAGGGAAAACAGAGAACTTATCAGATGGTGATATTGAGCTTTGCAATACCATAGGAACTTCTCGGGATTACCTTGCTAAGCTGCTATTCTGGTTTGTCCCACATACTTCGGCAGTTGTCTTCTTTTATTGTTAATAATCCATATTATTACACTTATTTTCCAAGTTGAACTCAATTTTATTGTACTCTTAGCATACATATATGAGAAGAGCAATAACATGATCTGCAGGCCCTTGATATATTTTATTATAACTTAAGTGTTGGTCTGAATGAACTAGTGAAAGATGCCACTGTTCTAAAATGCAAATCTCATATGAAGCATTCCTCCCCCACCCCCACACCCCAACAAAATGGGGGTGGGTGGGGTGGGGGAGGTGACCATTATAGTTTGGAAACAAACTAGCAATGTAGAAGGAACTAGGGAGTATGAGGAGAGCCTGAGTTCAAAGAAAGAAATCAAGCAAGAAGGAGATCAAACCTAAATCAGAACATATCTTCTTTATATCACATTTTTGGACTGGATGATCAGACTGTATGGACAAAGGGTTTAAGTTTTTCACTCTTTTTTATTTATTTTATTAATACTGAGGAAAAGTCTAAATTGGCTCTTTTGCGAGCTTGAACCTTGGATCTGTAATCACTACCCAGAAACTTATTATACATTATTCCAGTTATTTAAACCTTAAAACTGGAACAATGACTATCATTTCATGGTAAGCATGCTGATTCCAGAAATTATGGGGCAAATACATGGCTTTTTAACCATGTAATTTCACTAAAAATGTGTTTCTTAAGTTACACATCTAGCTTCTTTAGTCTGTAGTGAGTTTTCAATTTCAGTCACAGCTTATTTGTATTACTATGAATTTTAGGATGTACTTTAGAATTGGGAAGGGTTTAAGGAACTTCTATTTTTGTATGCTGTATTATGCAATGTGGTTTTCATTCCCATTCTTGTGAAAATCTTACCATTGGTGGCATCATGCTCCATTAGGCTAATCCAAAGTGTTAGTAAGTGAATCGTTCTTATGGCAGGCATCCATCGATGACATCTTTTAAGAGGAAGTAGAGTCTTCCTTACCATTGCTTTTTCTAGATGTATATATATTATAACTTTAATTATGCTTACATATATTTCCTTTCATGAATCCCAAGTCCCACTTACCCAATACGACTCTCGTGTCACTGGTGCTTCCATGGTGTTAGTCCACAGCACCTTGGGTATGTGCAGTTAGTCCTTATGATTGCATCTTTCTTATGGAAGTAGTTCCTCCTTTGTCATCTAAATTTTCTTCATATTCTCTTATTTAATCCAGAGGCTCAACCTCTTCAGGCCATTTTTCCATTCAATGGTAACCGCCCATCCCTAAACCCATTTTAATAGCCATGTTTTGCCACCTGCTGATCCCCATTTTCTTGTTCCTGTATGCAATAGGCCTGAGCTTTCCGCAAGCCTTCTTTTTGGTACTGATCATTTCCTTAAGGATCTTTTTGGTTGCAAAGGGAATTAAAGGGAAGGGAAGGGAAATTTTCAAACTTAAAATGGAAATCTTTGTAATCATGATTCATGACCCCTTGTGACTATATCACTGACTCCAAACCGTTCCATATTTAGTTGTTAAATTTCACTTTATTTTGCATCCAATAAATTGTAAATTGAAAATTACATGTAAAATGTATCATTACTAAATATGGTAAAATATTTTAAATAGTTTATACAATCACATGGGATCACATGGGGTAATGATTACAAAAGAAAAATCTTTTTTAAGTTAAAAGTATTCCACTTCCCTTCCCTTCCCTTAAATTCCCCTTGCAATCAAACATAGCTTAAGAGATTTAGTACCTTGTTTCTGTCTTCTTCATCCATCCTTTGTATTTTTTGTGTGGACAAGTGGGTTAATGGCCAAGGAAGCCAGTTAAAGATATTTTTTTTATGATTCACAGTTTCTGAAAAATTATGGTGCACAACCTTGAAGATTCATAAGTTCAATATTTCTTCCCCTCTGCTTTGTTGCTGCTATATTCAACAGACAATTATTTCTCATTGGATGTTATTTGCCCATCTGTAGTTCTGTAACAAGGGATCTTGTTTTCTGATGGCAGGTGCATGCTATTAGGTCATCATTTAAGAGGCTTGGAGAACAGATTGCATTTGAGCTGTGCTGTCGGACTGTTGTAGAGATGAAAAAGTAAAGTAGAAGAGGCATGTATATTCTTCTGCTCCATAGACTTTCTGTGAAACCATAATTATGGTCATCACTTATGATTCTTGCATCAAATAGTTCATTACAAAATTTCTAAAGAAATTTTACCCTGCAACTTCTATATTTGTCACGTTATTGCATTCTCATGGCATAACTGAAGATCATGATAAACCATTTGTTCTTCTGGGTAGGTTACCTGTAAACGTACCTGGGGCACCACCACTGCTAAAGTTGGATTCTGTTCTCATGGCTACATCCCACGGTTACAGTTGGTTTGGTACATACATTTTGTCTGTGTATAGGATTGATGTTGGATCAGGTGTGGTCAATTAGGCATCACACGAGTTTTCTTATTCTAATTTCAGTGATCATTAGGAAATCAAACCTCCATAAGGTAGAATTTGAG
Organism: Macadamia integrifolia; assembly: GCF_013358625.1. NCBI lineage: Eukaryota > Viridiplantae > Streptophyta > Magnoliopsida > Proteales > Proteaceae > Macadamia > Macadamia integrifolia. Next base: position 13,776,714 of record NC_056560.1, read on the forward strand.
CGCTATTATAGTTGTGAGAATCTAATATCAGCTCCAATTAAACCGTCGGAGATTACTACAGAAAAAAGCCTAGATTGGCGGAGTTTAACTTCCTCGTTTCTTACAGGATGAACGGCACCCCCATCTGGGAAACCATTTTGGTGAGACCACTCAGCCTAACTCTTTAGGACCCTAATCGACGAATTTCTCTCTTGATTCAAGAGTTTTATTACTCATCTGAAGAGGCACTGGTGTGTTAACATGGATCATGCCTGCTAGTGTGGATCGGCCCTTGTGGTGAAGTTTGGTTGTGTTTTTTTTATTATTTCATTAATCAAAATAAAACATAGACAACTCATCACAGGAGGGGCATCAATGATATTTGCATGTGGCACTTCTATACATAAACCTGGCAGAGCTATCCTGTAATATGTGGTTTTGATTGTTTTAATATTCTCAGTATGGTTGTCATGCCTATAGCTTCGCAGCTTTTGCTTTCGAGTTCGCTATGGAGTTCTTTCGGTTTGATAGTATTCCTATTTGCTTTAGCATTTTGTAAGCTTTCCTCAGGTGTTTTGATTAGTTTCGTCTTTCTAATCATCCTCTGGGATGTTTTGGGTTAGGTCGTCTTTGTAACCATCCTCAAGGTAAGATTCATCACCACTCTCTCTCTCTCTCTCTCTCTCTCTCTCACACACACACACATTCAAATTGATTGTCTGTGGAACAATTTAGGTGAATCAAGTTGTGAATCATTGGCAAATGCAGAAATCATTTCCAATCCAATCCAAACAGAATGGGGGAAAGAAAAATACATCGACAAAGCTTATGTTACAAGAAAATCATATTAAGTTGTGGTTTCCTTCAACAAATAATGGCTAAGAGCAATTTAGGCAACATACCTTGTTGAAAAGAGTGGCCCCATTGTTTTTTTTTTCTTTTTTTGTTTACCAAGGTGTCTGGGCCAGTTTATGTGCACTTTGATTTATCCTCGAGGAGACTGGCACAATAACCCACTGATACGGTCTTCACTTAAATAGCAGATGCACAGATGGGGAATCTAACCAGAGACCTCGTTTTTTATTTAACATATATGCCTTGTTTTTATACTTCGCCCAGCACAATAATGCTTTGTTTTTTAATCTTAATCCAAGTCTGCATTGTTCCACCCATGATCGTATACTTCTAGACCCACCCATTTTTTATTTAACATATATTTTTCATCTCAACTTCAACATTTTGTGTCCCAGGCACCCATCTTTAAAGATCTGAACTCAAAACTGTGGTTAAAAAGAAATTGTGAAGTTTTATACATCGAAAGCGTTTGAAATCATATAGTGGACTTATAGAAATTAAGGCTACATTTGGTACGATTTCGTAGAGTTATCGACCTAGAATGTGTAACAAGAATACAGGAGTCTCCTACACTTCTCTACATAGAAATCACACAATTGGTTGCAGTTTCATAACACTTCATGACTAGTGAAGCCGGGCAACACAAGAACCAACCTATTTGGTTTCAACGTCACCCAAAACCTGCCAGCGTCAATATGCAAGGTCTTACAATGGCATGCGTAAACATTGGCAGGAAAAGGGCTTGTACGTCATGCACCTGAGGTCACCATTCTCCTTAATGCAACCCCTTCTCCTGGATTTCCTAGATACCTCTAATAAGCTCGTCAGTCGTCACGCAGCAGCTTAGGCCACGCCACGGGACTCATCTCACCCATTTTCTGTACAATATCGATAACATATCGGCAGTGGTAGCCATGTCGGGCCTCAATGGTCGAAACCCAGGTGTGTAGCACTAGCCACAGTCGCATCAAAGTCGCCCATTCCAGATGAAGTTTTGAAGAAGCCATTAAAAGACTTTGAAAGCATTCTTAACGGGACTGCAACAGGTGTTAGAGAACTGGGCTGGGCTGGATTTATAGCCCATAGAATTTATTATGAGATCCCAAACTGGCAGCCTGAGAGTACAACTCGGCCCAGCCCATTATAACTTTGGGTTAAGATTTAAAGGCCTCATAATTGGGCACTCAAAATTCGTGGATTTTATGATCCGGATTGGATAAGAATCGGCATGATAATATCTGGAAACTCACCGATTCTATGGTTTCCATTAACTAGCATAATGGGTCTTGGAGGTCACATGAAGATATTTATGTGGCCGATAGTACTAACATATTAAATTTGGTGGTTTAGCCAAACCATATGGCCCACCTTCTACTGGTCTTTTACTTGTATATTGACATTTGAACCATTTTCCATGTGGCAAACTCTTCAGCTTCATGATTGATAAGTCAATAGAAGAGTGTGGGACTCGGGGTGTCGATTAAGTTGGTTCATTTATAATCGATCTGGATCTAATCAGTCCAGGGCCATAGGACCTAGGACCAGTACAATCGGTCCTTAACTGATTTCAAGAGCCCATGTCTAAGAAACCAAATTCAAACTATGGTAAAATTAGAGTTTACAGTATTAATCTTATAAACTCCAAACCGGGAATTCAGTTCAGTTCAAATTCTAAGACACATAATTTTAGTGACAAAAGATTGCGGCCTGATTGCATAGCCTTTGCACCAGCATGGGGCCAATAGGAGTTCACTCACATATATGCATATATACATGGATGAGATTATTGATTTCATTGGGTGGGATTAGGGGTGTCAAAACCTAGCCCGAACCAAACTGACCCTTGGTTTTGGACTGAGGTATGTTGGGTCGGCTGAAAACCGGTCCAAACCGAAACCAATCGATAAAAAAATAAATGATTATGAGATTATAAATTAGTGAACTGACTATCCATTTTTCACAATATTAATGAGAAAATTTTTTATTGCAAGGGGAATTGTTACAAATAATTGAATATTAGGTTATGAATAGAAATTTGATTTGTAAATTGTAACAATGCTTCCATTGATTTCCTTGTTCACTATACAAAACTAGTTGGGTAGTTGAATGAATGACTGGGGATAATATGGTTCAATATTAGTTCCCTTACAATGATGAACCATGATTTAATCGTAATCATAAATTTAAAGTGTTTTTTTTTTTTTTTTATATAAAATCTTGTCACTATAAGTTATGTATGTAAGATATGTAAGATTTCATTATGGTTCAAGCCCAATAATAAATCGATCTAAACCGGTATTAACCCAATATTGAAAAACCAAAATAAACTGAAACTAAACTGGACCGAAACCTACCTGACGAGGGTATTTCTTCACAACCACGGCACGGGAAGGGATCGTCCTAACCAATGCTGCACCTCGGCCCTTCATCAGGCCTTGCTGCCACCTCGGCATCTCATCAGGCCGTGCTACCACCTCGGCCCTCCATCAGGCAGTGCTGCCACCTCCGCCCTCCATAAGGCCGTGCTGCCACCTCCGCCCTCCATTAGATTGTGATACCACCATGGCCCTCCATCAGGCTATGCTACCACCTTGGTCCTCCATCACGCCGTGCCATCATTGCAATCCGACGTCAACAACAAGGTTCCCAGAAACGTGCTCTCGTCCACTCTTACATTCAAGGAACGTAATCCCTATTCACAAGGACATGACTCTATCCACTACACGTCACTAGAGACATCTGCCCCTCACACGGTTGGCGTCTCCGAGATAAGAGGGGAATATTCCCCTGGGATACCCAGGACCCAGAATATTCCCAGAATCATGGAGCCACTCCCCTCAAGGACTCTAAGCCTAAACAAGACTCTACACAGACGTCTTCTATTCTCCCTCCATCAGCAGCCTATAAATATCACGGTAAGCCTCCATCATGGGGATCAATCACTTCTTTTACTGGAAAAGCTCTCTTGAGCATCTGTTGTGGAAAGATCTGACTTAGGCATCAGAGAGTTTCCTGTCGGGTCAGCCTGACTCTCCCCTGTCATCTCTTCTGTGCAGGTCAGCTAAAGCACCAGGAACAGCAGGTTAGATCATCCGATCAATTTTTACCGCATCAGATTGGACCAATGCAATTAAGGAGTGAAAATGTCGTTTCTTCTACAACAACACAAGTAAGATCCACCCGTGAGTTACCACTTGGACATCCCCATTCACCACCAATGGCAGAGCAGGAGAATGTCCCAGTAGAGACCCCTCCACGAGGACCCCAGCAAACTAGGCCTAATGCGCAAGTTGCCCAAGGAGAGGGGGATCAGTGCGAGCAAAACCCTCAGCTATTTCGAAGCAATGTATTTGTCCTAAGTGCATACCACACATCAATATACTATGAAGCTTCTCCCAAATATCTGGCTCGTCAGGAAACAAAGACCTTAACAACTAAGGCATAAAGACCGTGATCTAGCTCGGCAACATCTAAGATCGAGCTCAAGCTCGGCACTACCCAGATCAGACCCTAGTTTAGCAACTCAAAGACCTTAACAGCTAAGACATAAAGATCGAGATCCAGCTCGACAGCATCTATGACTGGGCTACAACTCGACAGTATCTAAGACAGCTCCAGCTCGGCAGCATGTAAGACCAAGCTCAAGCTCGGCACTATCAAGCCCAGACCCTAGTTTGGCAACTCAAAGACCTTAACTAAGGCATAAATATTGGGCTATAGCTCGATAGCATCTAAGACAGGGCTACAGCTCGACAACATCTAAGACCAGGATACCGCTCGGCAGCATCTAAGATCGGGATACAGCTCGATAGCATCTAAGACTGGTATAAAGCTCGACAACATCTAAGACCGAGCTCCAGCTCGGCAGCATCTAAGACCGAGCACAAGCTCAACACTATCAAGACCAGACCCTAATTTGGTAACTCAAAGACCTTAACTAAGGCATAAAGACTAAGCTACAACTCGGCAGCATCTAAGACCGGGATAAAGCTCGGCAGCATCTAAGACAGAGCTTAAGCTGGACACTACCAAGACCAGACCCTAGTTTGGCAACTCAGACTAACAACGAAGGCATAAAGACCGTGCTCCAACTCAGTAGCACCTAAGACCGAGCTCAAGCTCCGCACCACCAACATCATACCCTAGTTTGGCAACTCAAGACCTCAACATCTAAGGCCTGAAATAACCTCAGCTCGGCACCGTCAAATTCCAAATCCCTATTGGGCATACTTATACCGCGGTCCAAGTCTAGGCATGATGCTTCGCAATACTAAGGCACGCAAGACCAAATCAAGCTCAATTGAATAATGGAACTACTTTACAGGAACTGAAGAGACACAATGAGTGAAGAAAAAGTATTTTCCATTAATGAAGTAGGGGACAAACCCTCAAAAGTTACACCAATTCCCAAATTGGATTTTTACAACAAAAAAAAAAAGAAGATAGAGAAGCGATTACATTGCTCCCGTAACAAAAAAAAATCATAATCTGGATCAGGGTCGCAGAAACTGGGGGGCTAGATCATGAGGGAGAGAGGTAGTTCACTTGGTGGCTTTAGGGTCGACTTGAGTCACCTTCTCACCGACGTCGGCCTGACCAACGAGCTATACTGAGGGAACCGGGGCAGGAGAGCGCTGCTCATACTCAGAAAAATCATAATCTAGCGTCTTGCCAAAGATGAACTAAATGGCGTCTTCTGAGCCAGCCTGAAATGAGGAGACATTGACGTCAGCCACCTCTCAGCAACAACCTCATTGTTCGAGGCCAGCTCGGCCTAATGTTTCTTCTCCAGCTCAGAAATCCGAGCTGAGTGTTCAACTTTTTTCTTTTTACTGGCTTCCTGAGCCTCGGCCAGCTCGCTCTGGAGTGTGTCCTTCTCCTTGACAAGGCCGTTGTTGATCCTGAGCTGCTTAGCCACCTCGTGCTCCAACTCGCCTGCCCTCTCCTCATGGTATTTCACCCGTTGCTCCTCAGATCGGGCCTTTCTCTTCTCATTCTCCAGCTGATCCATGGCCATCTGAAGCTTCCCCCACAGGCGCTTTACCTCGTTCTCTAACTTGCTGTGAGCGATGGCCATGTTCTCGAACCGACTGGTAGCCGCCACCGCATAAGCGAAACCCTGTATTCATCCAACGGAGCCATGAATACTAGGAACTCAAATAAACACAAAACGTAGGAGGCGGGAAATACTTACATCGCCCATCCAGGTGTAGACCTGCTCTGAGAAGTCGATATTTGATAACTTCCTCACCCGGGCAACGTCCTTATTGGGACGGCTATGGTGGCACCACACTAGAGCTACAGCGGGGTCCAGAACGGTGCCGTTCTCTAGCAGCTCTGTCCAGGGGTCTACGGGTTGCTTCCCCATTCGAGCAACCTTAGGAGGGTTCCCGTGTTGCCCTCATCAACGGGCAAGCGCCTCCTTTTATGGTCGTCGGCCCCAGATCCAGCTCGATCAGGCATGCCAATCTATCCCGGTGCCTTCTCTCCAGGGCCAGTTGGCTCCTTCCCTTTCAGAGAGCTCGGAGCCCCGTGTCGAGCTGAATATTATACTGGATGGGGCATCTCCCCCCTTGCTTGCCTCCAATAATAAGGGCCGAGGACTTGTTTCCTGCGCCAGAGGGAGGGGCAACCTTCACGCCCGGGTTGGGGCTCGCCACCCCCTTGTCATCGGCCTTCGCAGGCTGCCTCTTTCTTCCTCGCCTCCGCTGTCGCCGCGGCCAAGGCCTTATTGTCTACCTTCACATTAACCACTGCAAGACAAGAAAGAACCGAGCTTTATCAGTAATTTAAAGAAACAAAGACAGCAAAAAATCAAGCTGAACCACCATAACCGGACTCAATTGGACCCTCACCGGGGACTTCACTCAGCTCAAACTCCTGGAGGAAGTCTTCATTCTGCAGCATGCGAACATCCACAGCCTCCCCACCCAAACACATTTGATATGTTTGGAGGTCAGCTGGGGAGAGCTTGGGTGCTCGGTTCAGCACGGAGAGGGTGGGCTTGACCCAGCTGCTCTTGAAGGTGTTCCCCTCCATCGCCACGTAGAAGTACCTCTCCTTCCACTTCTTCACCAAGGAGGGCATGTTGAGGAACATCTTCAGGTCGTTATAAGGATAGTCCCTCTCCCTCTTGGTGAAGTAGTACCACCCTGTGGCGTGCCTCTTCACCAAGAACATCTTCCTGAACAAGTCTAGTGTCGCAGTCCAACCCAACTTCGAGACAAACACCTCAAAGCCAAGAATAGTCCGCCATGAGTTTGGAGTCAGCTGGCTAGAAGCGAGGCACCAGTGCTCCAGGACCGAGTTGACCAGCTCAGGCACCGAAATCCCCAGGCCGCTCTAGAAGGCTACATCATAGAGGGCAACCTCGTCCCCAGAGGCGTCCACTCGTTCGTTCTGGTCTGGGATGCGCATCTCCACGTAATTTGGGATGCCGTATCGGTTCCGGATTAGGTTGAGTACCTTGGGCGTCAGGATGCTTGGGGTATTCACTACAGTTTTATTCTCTCCAGAGGAGGCAGAGCCTTCCCCCTCGGACTCTGCCTGGTCAGCTTTAGGGACTTCGGCACCCGAGGGGCCCGCACCCAGAGTACCTGCTGCCGCAAAACTAGGGGGTAGAGCTGAAGCAACCGATCTAGCTCCAACCCTGGTCGTGACGATCTCAGACAAGACCACCTCCACAGGCTCAGAGGCCGAGCTGCCATCAGAATCGGAGCTATCGTCAGAGCCCTGGGTGCTGGGAGTATCGTCACTAGAGGACGAAGGATTAGGACTGGGGCACTCAGGGTGATCTTCCCCAGGCCTCACAGTTGTCAAGGGAGTCTGGTTGGGAGAGTCCAGATCACATGCGGATGCCATGTTGGGATCTCCGGGGCTAGTACTAGGGTACACAGAGGGCTGAGCAGAGGACCAACGAGTCACAACCATAATCATACTTACTTGTTACGAGACAGGCTTGTAAGGATGAGCGAGAAGGAGGGTTATTCATGACACCGGGCTGCTCTGAAACTCTGAAAGTCCGTGTTGAAGATAGGAGAGAGCTGAGATGACTATCACAAGATTGAATGACAATTCTACAAAAAATGTACCCTATTTATAAGAGAAGGAGGTGGAGAATGAATGGATGGATCTTGTTGAGATCAATGGCGATCAGGGGTAGGCTCTTCGGCTGCCCGAGGTGAAACAACGGTAACGAGACACGTGGCACATCAGCGCATTTCACGTCGAGCGGACGATGCACGATCGAAAATGTCAGTGGAATTTAATGTTCTAGCTGTCTAGTCGAACCCCTAGAGTGGGGGGCTGGTGATGAGGGTATTTTTTCTCAACCACGGCACGGGCAGGGATCGTCCTGACCAATGCTGCACCTTAACCCTTCATTAGGCCGTGTTGCCACCTCGGCATCTCATCAGGTCGTGCTACCACCTCGGCCCTCCATCAGGCGGTGCTACCACCTTGACCCTCCATCAGGCTGTGCTGCCACCTCGACCCTCCATCAGGCCGTGCTGCGACCTCGGCATCTCATCGGGCCGTGCTACCACCTCGGCCCTCCATCAGGTTGTGCTGCTACCTCCACCCTCCATCAGACCGTGCTTCCACCTCGACCCTCCATCAGACCGTGCTACCTCCTTGACCCTCCATTAGGCCGTTCTACTTCCTCGGCCCTCCATCAGGCCGTGCTACCACCTCGGCCCTCCATCATGCCGTGCCATCACTGCAGTCCGACGTCAACAACAAGTTCCCAGAAACGTGCTCTCGTCCACTCCTACATTCAAGGAACATAATTCCTATTCACAAGAACTATACTCTATCCACTACACATCATCAGAGACATCTACCCCTCAAACGGTTGGCGTCTCTGAGATAAGAGGGGAATATTCCCCTGGGATACCCTAGGACCTGAAATATTCCCAGAATCACAGAGCCACTCCCCTCAAGGACTCCACGCCTACACAGGACTCTACACAAACGTCTTCCATTCTCCCTCCATCAGCAACCTATAAATATCACGGTAAGCCTCCATCATGGAGATCAATCACTTCTTTTACTGGAAAAGCTCTCTTGAGCATCTGTTGTGGAAAGATTTGACTTAGGCATCGGAGAGTCTCCTATCGGGTTAGCCCGGCTCTCCCCTATCATCTCTTCTGTGCAGGTCGACTAAAGCATCAGGAACTGCAGGGAAGATCATCCGGTCAATTTTTACCGCATCACTACCGAAAATTAAAGTTCCTTAACGGATTGGTTTTGGTCTCCCTCATTCCTAGACCGAAATTGATTCAACCCAATTGGAATTGAACCGAACCGACCGATTAACATCCCTAGGTGCGATGGTAAATTTATACGCTGTGTCTAGGTGCAGGGGCTATACGACCAGGTAGCCTTCTTTTCCCTTAGTAGCTATGGCCAAAATCTAATGTCCACGTTCTAATTGATCAGTCCCAGTCCAATTTAATGGTTTTGTTTGTCCCGAATCTCACCACTAAGGTACTGGAATCTATCAATCCTCAAATTTGGGTGCTAGACAAAGATGCCACATAATAGTATAAGACAGGCTTTGTGTCCTGACCAAAAAAAAACTGACGTTTGTGCTAGGCTATATGAAAAAAATTTGATTGCTACCTAGGTTACAGCGAGAGAAATATAATAATTTACTTCCTCCTAGGGTTCACATATACTCTTCTAGGTTTTATCTTCCAAAATACCTTCTAAGATTTCATTTCTTTGGCTGCCACTATAGTAGCAACCCGAACAACAGCTAAATCTCGTTGGGCTATTTCCCTACTAGATGGAACTTGGATCAGAATGAGGATTTAGTTCACAGTATTGGTGCTAACCAGCATTGTTGGTACTAATATTGATACTGACATTGATACTAACTAATCAGTTGTATCGGGTTGGATCAGACAATTTTACTAGGTGTTTTTTACCATTTTACCCTCCCTTGTTATGATATAATTGATATGATATCGATCAGGCATCAGCATTAGCATCAGAATCAGCATCGATCATAGCAATACCAATGCAAATCGGTTGTACGACCAATCCAATACACAATACAAATTCCTAAAACCATGGATCAGAATACCTTATTAATCCAAATTTTTTAGTCCTACTAATATTTCCTTGCAAATCTCAAAGTGAGAAAATATATATATTTGTTTGGGATACTAAGGAAGAGATTTTATTTATTAATATTGAGTGTAAGGCTGGCTACAGTTCGCATGTTTGAAGCTTCTAAGGGCCCGTTTAGTATCGTTTCTGTTCCAAAAATGCCGTTTCGTGTCAAAAACGAAAATTTCAGTTTGTGTCAAAACGCAATTTTTAAACGAAAAAATGGTGTTTCAAAATTTCAGATTTTTATCGGAATTTTTTTTTTTTTTTTTTTGTAAAATGGAACGAAACTGGGAAGATGGAACTCCATTTTGGAGTTCTGTCCAATCTCGTTTTTTCAATTTTTTTTTTTCACTTTTTGTTCCAAAAAAACAGAAACGAACCATAAGTGCACCAAACAGAAGATTATGTTTTTTTGTTCCAATAAAACGAAAAAACTCCAGAAACGTTTTTTTAGAACAATACCAAACAGAGCCTAATTAGATCAATTTCTTCTCCCACATTATAAATTTTGTTTTCTTTTAAATATGGTAAGTGTACTACTTTTCCCGGGAAGCTAGTCTTGGGGCTCAATGGACTTTGATCGAATACCTTGACCCGGTCATTGCTAAATTCTTTTCTTTCCTTCCAAACTCAACATCAACTTTATAGATGATATTGGGAGATTTGAATCTGCCGTCTTATAATAAGAAAAAGGGAAATCTTTACCTTCCTTTTTTTCTTTCTATTCTCGTGAGAATGATATCATTCTTCACACTACTATTGGTGTGGCATTGGATTTCTTCTTCTGGCTTAAAATAATGATTCATATATTATATATTATAGATAGAGTACTTATGGTTTGTAGTTTGTACATTCACACAACACGATGTGGAGGCAACTGTACCTTGACAACTGGAAGGTTAGACTGACCAGCACCTCGTAGATGGGTTTTGGTGGGTTGGGCAGTGGGGCGGCGGTGGCTGTTTGTTAAAAAAGGGAGAGG
>NC_056560.1:13787666-13817507 GCF_013358625.1 Macadamia integrifolia
TTTGGAGTTCCGTCCAATCTCGTTTTTTCAGTTTTTTTTTTTCACTTTTTGTTCTAAAAAAACAGAAATTGACCATAAGTGCACCAAACAGAAGATTCCGTTTTTTTGTTCCAATAGAACAAAAAAACTCCAGAAACGTTTTTTTAGAACGATACCAAACGGAGCCTAAGATTTCATTTCTTTGGCTGCCACTATGGTTGCAACCCGAACAACAACTAAATCTTGTTGGGCTATTTCCCTACTATATGGAACTTGGATCATAATGAGGATTTAGTTCACAGTATTGGTGCTAACCAGCATTGCTGATACTAATATTGATACTGACATTGATACTAACTAATCAGTTGTATCGGGTTGGATCAGACAATTTTACTAGGTGTTTTTGACCATTTTACCCTCCCTTGTTATGATATAATTGACATGATATCGATCAGGCATCAACATTAGCATCAGAATCAGCATCGATCATAGCAATACCAATGCAAATCGGTTGTACGACGAATCCAATACACAATACAAATTCCTAAAACCATGGATCAGAATACCTTATTAATCCAAATTTTTTAGTCCTACTAATATTTCCTTGCAAATCTCAAAGTGAGAATATATATATATATATATATAAACATATTTGTTTGGGATACTAAGGAAGAGATTTTATTTATTAATGGCTGGCTACAGTTAGCATGTTTGAAGCTTCTAATTAGATCAGTTTCTTCTCCCACATTATAAATTTTGTTTTCCTTTAAATATGGAAAGTCTACTACTTTTCCCGGGAAGCTAGTCTTGGGGCTCAATGGACTTTGATCGAATACCTTGACCCGGTCATTGCTAAATTCTTTTCTTTCCTTCCAAACTCAACATCAACTTTATAGATGATATTGGGAGATTTGAATCTGCCGTCTTATAATAAGAAAAAGGGTAATCTTTACCTTCTTTTTTTTCTTTCTATTCTCATAAGAATGATATCATTCTTCACAGTTCACACTACTATTGGTGTGGCATTGGATTTCTTCTTCTGCATTAGAATAATGATTCATATATTATATATTATAGATAGAGTACTTATGGTTTGTAGTTTGTACATTCACACAACACGATGTGGAGGCAACTGTAGCTTGACAACTGTAAGGTTAGACTGACCAGCACCTCGTAGATGGGTTTTGGTGGGTTGGGCAATGGGGCGGCGGTGGCTGTTTGTTAAAAACAAGGGAGAGGGAGGGTGGGGGTGGGGGTTTGGATGAAATTACAAATTCAAACCTAGGGTTATATCAAAAGGGTAATAGCATTAAGGTTAAAATAAAATAAAAATTAATAATAATAAAAAGTTCTAGGTATAATTTTAACGTGGCAAAAGGTTTCTGTCAAGGTCAAAGAGCGTGGTTTCCACGCCTACACGCTTGTGTTTGGTTTATTTTTTCCATATAAAATGACCTCTTGCTCCTTATAGAATGAGTCAAAAGGAGACATTGATTGGGTCTCACAACGGCAATGAACCATGCTCATGGATAGAGAACACTTCCCTTTCTAATAGGAACACTTTTTTTCTCCTTTTGTTGGTAAATAAAACTTGAGAAAAGGGGAGATCAAGTTCACGTACAAGAATGTACGAGAACAGTCCAGGTCCGTGAATATAGAATCAATTTTCTCTCTTTTCATTTAATAGATTCTATATTCATGGATCAGGAGTGTATGGGAACATTCTCATACGTAAACCTGATTTGTTGTTCACAGGAAAAGGTTCCCCTTGACATTAGTATGGGAGAATCTCCCAATCAACACCAATAGTAGCATAGAGAATGAAATAATTTACATAAGACCCATATAATCAAGATAATAGAGAGAAAAATAAAATAGAAAATAAAAAACACAAAGGCAAGTTTAAAAAGTATGACAAATCCAATCAAGCCTTTAGACTAAGTAGGGAAAACATCTCTTTTTCTTTTTGCCTTCGCCCAATAGAAAATGGAATAGACCTAATTTTGCAAAATATTCAAAGAACAAATCAAACCAAATGATTGTTCTTGAATGGCTATTCCTTCCAGATGTCCTTTGTTCGAATGATTCTTCAATCTAAATGGCGTAATATACCATTCATACTGTTCCATAAGAATAGTCGACGCCGTTTTATACCTTTCCTTCTTATGATTCCTATTTGCCAGAATCAAACTTGAGATCGACGAAACCAAAAATCAAGGGTTCCACTGTAGCTTAAATGCTTAAACGCGCAAAGTGAAAACAATTAAAAAGAACACATGTGAAAGTTTTATAGTATAGTGATGCCGTGGGGAACTTTTGCCCATAAAACTTAATCGAGAAGGAAAAGAAATTATAAAGCAGAAACAAAATTAGCCCTTCAATTAATTGGATAATTAATTTTAATTATGGCACATGATAATTGAAAATTTCCGGTAAGACATTGAGATTACGTGTTTCACTGGTCTACTTACATGTTCTCTTAAAAACAAAGAAATGAAATGGTCTATATGCTCTTCTGTCATTGACACATGTCTTTATTAATTTGTTAATTATACTCTTAATACCTCATTAGACGTTAAGCCACAATACTAGCTTCCAAGTAGTGAGATCATCAGTTTCATACTTTCATAATTCTACGATATCTATCATAGTATCATGTCATCTTTAATTTTATTAATTAACCTTTTAATCTTACCTCGTTAGATGTTAACTCACGACTATTAGCTTCAAAATTGTTAGTCCACGGTCCCAGGCTTCCATCCTTCCATCCATTAGTCCATACACATACTATGCAAGGAAACGTTTCCATTATATATCATGGCTATTGACTTGACTTGAGAGATTTCATCACCCTGAGTTGATCGTTCCTCCATACCGTTTGCTTATAGAACCTTCTTCCTCAATAAATTATAAGACTCCAATCCTACGAACAAAGCCATAGTCTTTGTTAACTCAATGGCCCAATGGAAAGAATAATCAAAACATGGCTTAGAACCTCATGAGCTTTGAAAGTTTATAATCCATATAAGTTCGTTAAATTAACTGGATAAAACCAAGAAATATAGCATTTGTGAATCCAATCCAAAACATTAAAGGAGGTAACTACTCTTTCAAAAATCAGAATCAAAATCGATTATGATCATATTTTGGTCCAGATGATTCGAGGGCTTTTCTCACTGAATTGCAAAGATCAATTCTAACCAATAATTGATATTAACTAATTAAATCTTCGATTTCAATTTTGATAATCATGAAGATAGCTCTTCAAATATATGAAAGCATCAAGGACTTGAAAATCTTTACAACTCCCAACATTTCTGTAAAGTGACAACTGACTAGGACATAGCATCCACCATCTCCAGGTTTCTAGAATCAAGATTGGATCGGCCGAGGTCCATCCCGATTCCAATCCTTGTACAGAAAAATCCAAAAACGGCATTAGAACACCCAATGGGACCATAAGATCACAATTCCGTGGGACTGTATCTCTCGTGTTGCCACTTGTTGCAGGGAGCTGCGATAGCTCTGAAATCTATAATTCAGCATTTGGGTGGAAAGAACAGAGGCAGGTAAATCCACTTACTCGTGTGAAGATAGAAAATAAAGTTAAACCGAACACAACTTTGAGCTGATTCTTTCACAGAGTCAATCAAGAGAATCAAAACAAAAAACCTATCAGCATACGTAAGCAATTCAAGAGATAATAAATCAGAAAATCTAGAGAATGATCATCCAAATTAAAATTCCAAAAGTTTACAATTTGAACAAGTGTCCAACTCCGATGTCATAACATCTCCATCCCCACCGGAGATAGAGAAGAAGAAGAAGTAGGAAGAAACCATCACATGGAAGTGGAAATGGAAACTGTAAACCAAATTTACCTCCACAAAATAATGAATATACAGATACAAAAAGAAATATCCCCATTTCAATAGCTTCAAGGGTCTTTGTTACTAATCTCTTCTCTATACAAATATGTGAAAGAATCTTCCTGAACTGAAAAAGAATCAAAGAAAACTGAATAGAAATCTGATTACAATGAAGAATGAAGGGACATCTGTATAGACACCAATACTACGTGTCTTTGTTGCTGTTGTGGTCTGTAGAGATCATAAGGTTCCCACAGTAAATCAAGAGGGCATGATTTCCTCGCATCAAGTCTCGCCCATGGTTTCCCCTTACCACTCCAATGCAGCAAACTAACGCCGCCTGGATGTAAAGTTCTGCAGCTGCCCACCACATTATCACCGCCGAGACCATGTTGGTTCCATCGATGATCAATCGGTTCCACATCTCCGGCAAAAATCAGCAAGAATGGAGGAAGCGAACCCAATTCGTAAATCCTCCTCTGTTTCTGCAACTGCATCCAACCCTCGATCTTCTTCCCATAATTTCCCTCTCTCCATCTATCAAGATCCATAACCATCACACCAGTATTGAAATAGCAGGGATTTCTCCCATCAAAAACCCTCGATAACGCTCGATCAGCCCAGAACCCATCAGAGAAATACTTGGTGAAATTGGCGTGACAGTATTCAGGTGCTCCAATAACGCGAGACCCAGTAAGCGATGTATGCCAAAGCTTCCTAATATCATCGACGACGATGACATCGGAGTCGAGATAAATCACACGGTGAACACAGGGCTCGAGTATGTCGGCAAGGTAGTTTCTCGCGTAGTTGAGTGGGTTCTCGAGCGCTTGGCGGATGGAAGCAGAGATGAGATTCTTGACGATATCGACTCTGAATTGATAGACCTTGAAGTTAAGGGAGGGGAAAGTGGAGCGAACGAGCCGGGAGAGGGCCATAGGGTCAGCCGCGTCTGACTTGGCGGCGGCGATGAAGTGAAAGAAAACGTCTTCTGGGCAAGAAGAGTGCTTGAGAACGGAATGAATCGCAGCCATAGAACCCCTGAGATATTCTGTATCGAGAGTCATGGCGATGTGAACATGGCCCGGATAGCACTGCGACGATACAAAACCATTGGGTACCAAAATTGGACATTCGGCACCATTTCGGTACTCAGGCGCTTCTGCGAAGGTCGGCAATCCGTCGGGAAATTCTCCAGAGAGAAGAAGGGCTTCATCATCCTTCACATTTCCATAATTGGTGTCGTCCTTGTCCCCTAAATTTGCAGTGGGGAGAGGCCTAATCGCATAAGAAGTGGAGAGGAAGAAAAGAATAGAAAGGATCGTAAAGAAAGACAGAGAAGATCGGGGATGGGAAAGAGGCATAGTTCAAAGTTCAAACGGGAAGAATGCAAGAACAGATCAAGAGAAAGATTCTGTTGCAATTAAATCAACATTGCGAAAAAAATAGGAAAAGATGGGAAAAGGATTTAACGAGATGGATTTGCTATGGAGATGGAAAAACCCCAGAAACTGGTGAAGGAGAAAAGAGGAAAGAGAGACAGATAGAGAGAGAGAAAGAAAGAGCTTGGAAACTTGGACACGATCACTTACTTTCTTCTCTTCTCTACAAGAAGAAAAAAATAACGCGGTTTTGGGTTCTCCGTGTTAGGTTTTGTACAAATGAGGAGGAAGCGAGGAGAGGGGTTTTATTAGATTCAAAGAACAGAGAAGAGAAGTGGTGAAGTTGGATTGGGACTTGGTCACTTGAGAGGAGTTACAGTTACCGAGTTAGGTTTCAAAATTTTCTTTTAAATTCGCCGCAGACGAGGTGGTCGTCCTCGCCTGCAACTGCAGAGGAAGAGAGAGAAAGGGAGGAGTGACCTTCCTGGATTTGTACGTAATTTTGTACTACTATGTGGGGAGATGAAAATCACTATTTTATTGGTGAATTATTTGTGAGGAAATATAACAACTGGGGATACAAATACAGAAAGGAAATATTTTCTTTTTCCCGGGAAAGGAAAGATAAGAAAAGAAAACTAAAAATTTATGAGAGGACAGAAAAGCATCCAAGAAAGCCAGCTGTGAGTGATGTTGACAGCTATGGTGGGCCTCCACACCTCCATTGGGCATTTTTTTTCAATACTTTGGACAGTGAACACCTCTGGCTCGGACTACAGAGTACAGAGTGTACAGAGTGAAGTTAAAGCGAAGAAAAGGAGAGAAAAAATGGGAGATGAGAGAGGCCATCAATCGGGTCGGGGCTCCACACCACATTTCCATCATGTAACTAATCGTGGGAAAAAATCCTGTCCAATAATTAATTGGGCGCCCAAGCTGATCAGAAAAAAAAAAAAATGGGCGCCAATGATCGGAGGGTTTGGGAAGATCTAGGCATATGAGTTCATGTATCAGGATGTGTGTACAAAGTTCTTGGATAATGAGATTGGATCTGCTACTACTACGAACACTTGATCATATGGTGAGCATTCAACATATGTCCCTTTTTGCTTCTAAATATACCTCATTTTTCTATGAAAATCATCTCGGTTGCATGGGTGCACTGAGCATTGGGTGGCTAAGAGCCCTTTGGAGCTATCAATCGTCTGATGCTCACTACACCTCGTCACTAATTGCAAAGGATGTGGAAACCTCCTATTCATTCATGTAATGATAAGAAGTGAGACAGATGTTGGATACTCACTTATACAATCAGGTGATAGTACGAGCAATTGATCCATTCTTTTAAATAACTAATTTAACACCCAATTAATTGAAAAGAAGCCGAATCCATCAGTCACTCCCTCTCCATCAATCAAAATCGACCAAAACCTTAAAAATTAATAGATTTTTTTTAATTGAAAATCTGTTGGGCCAGATAGAGCGGAACCCTTTATCGGTTAAGTTTAGGGTTGTGGTTTTATAGGATCCGTCGAAACTGAAACCAAACAAAACCGATCAAAATCAAAAGTGGACCGAACATGATTATAAAAAAACAGACCAGACCGACACTAATCTGATAAGAAGCCCTAAAAAGCAATAATCATCTCATTGATTTTCCTTGTATATACATGCAAAACTGAAACCAAACTAAAACAAAACGTATTAAAACCAAAATGATAGAAAGTCGGATCAAAGCGTACTAAAATTAAAATTTCCTTAATGATTTGTTTTGGATTTACCCAATAACAAACCGGAATTTATTCAACCCAATTAAAATCAAACCAAGTCGAATGATTGACTCCTTTAATCTAAAGCTTTGTTTGTTTGTAGACGAGTTGTGTGAAAGGAAAGCTAATGCACTGTCTACTCACATGCCATTGCCAGGCCTGTAATTGGTGACAAAACTTCAGAGAAAAGCTTCTGGATGTTTTGGTGGCATCCTTCCTTCTAGATCGATGACTTCTAAGAAAAGGGCGATGTTATCGTGGCAAGAGGCAATCAAATTCCCATCCTTTCTTGACAAACAAACATACCCTTAAGAAGTTATTAGAAGCCTCCGGAGACGAAATCATTCGATGTCTTTGATTGCCCAGTGCGAAAACTTGACTTTGACTTCACCATTTTTTGTGTGAGGAGAAGTTGGTGTTGGCGTTCAGGCGTTTCCCTTCAGACTTAAGAGATTAGAGAATTAAGATAAACGTGTTTGAATAATTAACTCGTCTTTGACGAATAATAAGCTTTTTATTATGGAGAGTTCAAAAAAGAAATAGTGTATCGAGTCGAGTCGGTCTGGGTTGAGTACTTGAGTTTCGAATTGACTTGGACCCGTTCTAAGATTGTGACATCATGGCAGTTATTACCTACTTATTTGTTGTCTTTGTTGTCAAGTGCCAGATGTCAACGACCTAACTCCATGATGATGAGTAGGTTTTGGTGGGCCACACCATGGTTTAGGTAGGGGACCCCGGTGGTCCCACCAATCCTTGCCTCACTCAGACTTGGTCTCTTGGGTGACTTTATGTTTTGAGACGGCTGCAGCAATTAGATTAGACCTCTTGGTTGGACCACGGTTTAGATTGTCAATCATAACCATGGATGGATGAGGGAAAGTGCCAATGTGATAAGCCTATGTTTGTGGCTCTCTTCATTTTGCCACATGATAAGAATGATGTGGTAATTTTAATTATTGAATAGATAATGGATTGAAATTTAAAAAGTGAACGAATCTGGTTCTCTCTAAGTAGAGTGTTAGATTGGTCAAGTTTTAAAAAATATGTTTACAATTATTCTTACGAAGAAAGCTCTCTTCGACCGCGTGAAAATGTTCATCACACCATCTTCGTTTGGTTGCAAGGGGAATTTAAAAGGAAGGAAAGTGAAATTTTTATACTTAAAAAAGAAATATTTTTAATCATCAGTTCGTCACCCCGTGTCATCCAATATGATTGTATAAACTATTTGATTTTTTAATCATATTCAGTAATATATATATATATATATATATTTATATTACATGTAATTTTTAATTTACATATTATAGAAAAGTAAAATGAAATCTTATAATCAAATATAGAACGATTAGAAGTTAATGATATAGTCATATGGGGTAACTTTATTTCCTCTTGCATCCAAACATAGCCTATAAGATTTTAATATCTCTCTCAAAATATCCTTCAATATATCCTCCTATACACATATGAGGCTCCACGATCAAAAGATTTCTTTTTACCGTGACTTAAGGAAAAATCGATCTTTTTTTTACAGTTCTTTTCTAACCCTCTTATAAGTTTTTTTAGATAAAACTTATCACATGAGTATCAGTAGAATGGGTTACACCTACATGGTGACAAAATGTTGTTCACCAACTTAAGCTGCCACATGGCAATTTTTATGTCCATCCCCTTTAAAAGACCCAATTAAAGAGTTAATAGTATCATTAGATGGAGGATTATACCATCGATCATTGCTAACTTGCAAGTCATATCATATAAGAAATGCAATAATTGTTCCAAATGTAATAGTCATCTACTGTTTAGCTTGTTATGCAATGCCACTAACTGATAAAATTAATCTACTAATGTTTTAATAATCTCTTTGTTCCATTTTCGATCCTTTTTTAATGACGATGGCATATGCATTTGATTCTGAATTAGAAAGCCTAAGTAAAGGACACACAAGTATGCCAATCACCGTTTCGGTGAGTAGGTATCCATCATGAAAAAATTTTAATTATTATATTTACTATTTATAGTTAGGGTAGAAACTTTCCCATAATACTAGAGAGAAATTTTCTTCTTACGTGGACATTTTTATTATGAGAAAGAGAACTTTATCTATCAATGTTCCCCACTTTTTCATGTGTTTGGCGGCTCTGACCGTCTAGGCATGGAAATGCAAACGGGCAAAGTTCTCTCCCTTTATTATTTTCTCTTTCTTATTCTAAGTATATGGAAGATTCTAATAATTGAGTTTTCGATTAAACGTTTACTATGACACTAAAACCAATTAATGATAGCAAAGGCACAACTTTATTTCTTTATTCTTATGTGAAATTGAAGAATTATTGATGTGAAGTGTAGATTCTTTACCTCATTGGCTTCTTCGGAACCCTCACCCTTATAATTATTATGGTTTGATACTTTGAAGAAACCATTTAAAATAAAGTGCATTTTCTTAGAGAGAGAGAGAGAGAGAGGTTCTTGACTCTGAACAAAGCACCCAATTGATGTAATGGTTTCTCTTATTCTATAAATTAAAGGATGAGTAGTAAAGTATGGTTTTCACCTTTTAAAAATATGGTTTATTTGTTTTTTTTTTTTTTTAATTTTAAAAGACAGTTGTGCAATTTTAGGTGAAGAACCTTGAGGTTGAAGGAAGGTTCACGAGATGTGGCGTTCTATATATTAAAAGTGTTTGTAATCCTTGTCATTGTTTACCATGAAACCCGTTTCCCAAATGAAATATAAAGAAAGAACGAACACACACCCATAACACATTTTTTTGATTTATTAAAAGGAGTAATAGTCCCTTTTAGGGAACTTACCGCCAGCTCTTCTAATCTTTTTCTTTGATCACAAATAGATCTATCATCATATGTATACAATGGCTTTGGGAGATGTGGAAATAATAATAATAAATTAAAAATTAATGAGCACAAGTTTATTGTGAGAGGTTGGTGTACAAGAGTTTGTTTCCTTAATTCTTCTTGATGAGTCATTTGGTAAAAGTGGATTCATTAACCCCATGGTATATGCTCTTTCAGTTCAGAGATCACACAAAAATAGGCATTGGGTCTCTGAATTCTTGGAACGCGGACGTGGGTTCTGAGCTCTCAACCTCAGCTCAGCTCATTGAAATTGTGAGGTTTTGTTTGCTTTTAGAGCGAAGGATACGGAATGCTTTGTATCGCATTTTAATTAAAAAAAGAAGATAGAAAGACGGGGAGGAAATTTTAATGGGAGAAAGTTGTGTGGGCAAGTGTTATAGAGAAACACTAATGAGATGCGATTGAATGATTTCATCATTTTTCATGGTAAGGGAAAGAGAGAGAGAAGATAGGGGATCACCATGGTTTTCAAAATCAGATCGCGGTTGGTGAAATCACCCTGATTGGATCTGTATTGTTTTGGACTAATCCATTGGTACTATCAAATGGTAAAATGGTAATAAAACTTGATTAAAATTAATGACAAATTTGTCCGATCTAGATCAGAATCGTTCCCAATCCTAATCCAATACCTGAGATAATTGCTGCCGAGCCGTGAAGCCCTGCACGAGCATGGAAGCCAATGAGAACGTGACACAAAGGCATCAGCAGTAATGGGATTTTCTCATTTGACAGGGGATGAAGAAATCATTTCACACCCTCGCTTGTGTTCGGGCATTGCCACCACACAGTTTGGCAAAAATCATTTTTTTCACAAGGGATAAGGAAGGTCACGTCACTGCCAAGCTCTTTGGGTGATCCTAACACCATTGCATGACGAATGAGAATGCATGCAAGGGCATGACTAGGGATTTTTCATTTAGTTGACACTAATTTCTAGGGGACTGTCTTCCAATTGACTCCACATAGATTGGCAGGTTTATTTTGGCCTAGTACCGAACTCTTACTCCATAAGTAGCATTGAGGAACTCTCATCCTAAAGACAAAGTTGTAAACCAAAATGAGCTTATGATGGAATAATAATAGAGCAGAAGGGAACATCCCCCCAACCTTCCCATGCATCACATTGATCCTTATAGCCAAACTTTAGGATACTTTTGACCCCGTTCTCACCCAGAGAGAGACAAAACATAACCCTCTACTATTAATCGTTCTCTACAAGCCATCTGTCATTACAAATTTAAAAAAAAATGACAACCATCTGATCTGCTAAAGCTCGGGCATTTCAACAATCTTGACATTAATAATAAAAGAGTTGCGCATCATGTGCACATGCGTGTCTGTGTCTGTGCAAGTGGGTAGAGAGAGAGAGAGAGAGAGAGAGAGAGAGAGAGAGGGGGGGGGGGGGGGGGAACAAGACACTACAAAAAAACCAACCCACCATATCACGAAAAAAAAAAAGGTAAGAGGCATCCAAGGCATGAATCTAATGAGATGTTTCACCCAGGAAAATACTGATCTAATTTAACAAGGCCGTGACTGGAACTTTAGTCCTCAACAGCAGTTTCAAAAAGAATCAATTTCCTATACAGCAAAAAGGGCAGGTTACAAGGAAAGGCAACATCCTATGTATTATTTCTTCATACTTGAGAGCTGGATCTTCGATCTCATTTCCAACTTCAGGGGAGCACTGCTCTTACTTCTTTCGGGTCGGGTCCAAATGCCTGCAACAACCAATCCATGTCAGTCAGAAATGATAATCCTCTGTGAAGTTGCAAAACAGTGCTAATTGTTCCGTACCAGTCAGTGGGTTAGTCCTTCAGTAAGGATTGTGTTTCTATGTATTCTTGTATCATTAATCCCTCTTATGTATTTTCATATCCATCATCAATAAATTTGTTGTTTATCCACCAAAAAAATGTCCTTTTCCATTTCTTCCATAAAAATCAAATACACAATGGTTCATAAAATCAAAATCAAGAATAAAAAATGTAACATGTAACCAACCCAAAATGGCCTCAATATATCTAGTTGACGGTCTATCATTCTGCCACACAGCTCATATCAAGCCACCGAGGAGAGCTACCCACGTAAAAAGGGTAAGTGGCTTGATCCCGAAAACCTTGTCAAATGTAGAACTGCCAAGCCTTCCAGCAAGGCAATTGGTGTATGAAAATGAGCAGTCACCAGGCTCCTTTTCCAATTCAAATTTCCCAACTGAAAGGATACACCCATAAGATGATCGGTGTCATCAAATTGTCAACAAACCATTAAATTAACAACATCAGATCAGACATTCTACCACCACTCAAGAGCACATTCAGTCCTCTGAGTAGTCTAAACTCTTAACTTTCTGAATTTCCAAAGAATTTCAGAAGTGGTTTTAGGTAGGGGCCTATGCCTTGGGCCATGACTCGTGTCATTTACACATTGACATCATGAACCAATAAATCTGACTCACATACTGGGTTTCATATTAACATTCCCCTCTTATGTGGAGTTGAGCAGATGAGTAAGGCTCTGTCAATCCCAAGCAATATCATGATCTGTTAACCCTCAACAAAAACTTTATTATATGGTTGAAAACAGTGAAGGATATCTGTGGGGCTCGTCAAACTTGAACCATAGGCCAAGTAAATGGACTATCATCTGCCACACCACAAAGATCCATACCACCTTGGAATCAGATGTTGGTCAAGTACCGTTAAATAGTCAACAGACTATCAAATTCTGACAATTTGACCATGTAACACCACCAATCAACTAAAACAATTCCCAGTTTAAAACAGGTCTTCACGGAAGGGGGAAGACAGAGAGGCTTAAAAGCATGTCAACTTCTTCAAATAAGAGATATACCAAGCAACAGCAACCACATTTAGTAGCACTTGTCCATTTTATTCCGATACATGACTGTGTATTGTCCAGGCAGTTTAAACTAGATGGTCATACCATCAGACAAGCAACCCACAAGTCCAGTTCCATCCAATTTTCAGTGTGTTTAAGAACTATGTAGTAAAGTTTACGAAAACCTTTAAAGACGACTTCCACTAAAGTCAACTAAGCACAAGAAGGTATGTTTAAAGGATAAATTCAGAAATAAGTGCATTTCTAGAGAACAAAAAATGGACAAAGCATTATTAGAGGAAACTAAAATTACCTCGACTCCAAAACCTTTAACATAGACATTAGTGAACAGTTCAGAAGGATCAGGCATTGGACTTTCCTGGTAACATAAAGATTAGAGTAAGGAACAGTGAGAACTCAAAGTTCAGCCACTAAGAAATGTATACAAGCAAAAGCAGCATAAACTTTTGAGCTAAGCGAGAGAGTCAACAAAAATAAGTAAATGGCATCCAACATTTAGTGCTTCTCACCTTGGCTTTTGCAATAGCCTCATCTACTTCTTTTCTGACGTTCTTCTCAATATCCTGCAGAACAATTTATTGCACATTTCATCAACTCGGAGGAAAAATCAGTTTAAGGATTATATATCTTTTTCAATATACAGGGCCAGGAAGGCAGCCGCAACCTAGATGCAAAAGTAGAGAAGTGAGAGCTCTCAATAGACCTTTGGACCCTAGGAACTGAGAGAATAGGATAAGGAGCAGGGGAAATCATCAAACTTCCTTTGATCGCATAAACTTCACTGAGATAAATACCTTCAACTCTTTCTCTGTCGCAATCTCATGAGATAAAATCAACTTTCTTACTCTTTCAATAGGATCACGCTCCTGGAAACCACAACCACCGAGAAAGGTATAAACCTGAATCTATAAAACAAAGGACTGACAATTTCCAAGTTGAAAACTGAAATATCAATAGATTATCAACCTGTCTGACACCACTAATCTCATCACGTGTCCGGTAGGTGCTCCCCGGATCTGACATGGAGTGTCCATGGTACCTGTAAGTATCCATTTCAAGAATCTGAACACCAACATAAAAAAGCAGTAGTGTCAGGCAAATTTGGAAACATAACATCCCAAAACAAGCCCATAACTGCAAATAATGACTACTAATAGGAACTCTTGGTGATTCTTAATGCACTACATAATGTATTAAAAATCAAACATTCGCAATTTCTTAAATAAAAATGCACAAGGAACAAGGTGAATTTTAGTATGAAACAAGATAGTCGATCAGGTTGGCGTTAAGTCATCTGTCCAAAAAGGGTGAGACCGCTCCACGCCTTAAAAGCAAATAATGGCTATTCCCACCCCCGGGAGCTAAAACGACCTCATTTAGATTGAATTTAGAGGAAAGGATACTAAGAGAAGTGAGAACTGTACGGAAAGAAAAGCTTTTATCCACTAGAATGTGGAGATAGAAGACCCTCCAATGAATAGTAGCTAGAAAGAATAGATGGATTGACCTGCTTCTCTTCATTAGGGACTAGTTTATTGAAAGGAATAAATGAGAAGAGTCTCCACTCGACCCAATAGAGCTTGATCCAATAGATCTCGATGATTTCCTTTCTTCACCTCCCCTGGAGTAGGGTGGAGAACAAACAAAACCTGTTCTCTTTGCGTTAATCGGATCAGTTGGATTCCTATCCACGGCTTACCCTGGAGACACAAGAAATAGCTCAGTTGGACTCCTAGACCCGCTAGAGGCTCCTATTAAACCATTCCTCGGAAGTGGAAGAAGCACGAATGAAACAAGTCCAAGCTTAGACCCGCTAGATCTGCTGGAACCTGTAGTCTAACTCTCCTTTATAGAGCTAGCTATCGTTATCGTTTTCAGCTAGAAATTGTCTCATTTCGAGCGTGTCATGGTTGTTCGCATGCATTCATCTCAAAAGAAAGGGAAGAGAGGGAAGGCCTCTTTGTGCCCTTAGGTACACATTACAGGCTCTGAAAGAGTCTTAGACATGTTCAGTCTTCTAGCTAGATTAGGAAGTTTAAACTTTTGCTGCTTGGGCTCTAAAATAGCAATAAGAGCAGGTTTGTGTTCTCGATTCAATTTCCTCAAAAGATCAGAACTCCCTGAACCTCTCACATTCCAGATGATACAACTAAGCATGGGGATGAGAAGATTGATATTTTTCAGCCTGTGACTTTTGAAGTCTAGTCTGTAATTGCTCCATCATAAATCCTATATCTGCCTTGCCCTTGTCTAATAAGCCGTCTTCAAGACGCATTGCCTCTTTCAGAGCCAATTCTTCAATGGCTTTTTCCTTTCCTTCTCTACTTCCCTCGAAACTCCCCGTAATTGCACTCGCCACTTCAATCGCTACAAGCCACCGGAGGAAATATAGCAATCGGAGCTGGAGCTTGGGTCGTTCTCTTTCGTTCCCTTTCGTTCTGGCTATCTCAACTCAGCCATTCCTGTTCGTTCGGCTGGCAGATCAGCTGATCGTAGACCACCCTCTTCATGGTGAAATGGCAGAAGCGAGGCTGGTCGTAGACCAGATAGGAGGGGCGGCAGGGTCTTTCTGTCCGGGTGCAGGTAGTCCGCATCTTCACAGACACGGCTATCATAACGTTTTTTCTTCAAAGGGAGGCCAATCAAGTTGTTCTAAAATGCAATTTATAATAACAAAGTTTCAGATAAGGTTACTAGCAGCATGGTTTGATCTCACCGAGATCTCGCTAAAATTTCGTTTTTTCAAAAAAGTGAAACGAGATGCATGGCGAGATAGAAATTGTACAAAAACTCGACCGAGATCTCGCCAAATCTTACCAAGATCTCGCCTCTCTCTACTTTATTGAAGAAAAAACACTAAGGAGCAAGGATTTTAGTGCTTTTGTTGAGGATATCCATTCTTACACTCATTGAAGCTTAAAGAGTAGAGAATATTACCTCTTCATCCACATTTGGAGTTAATTTTCTTATATATGATGTCTTTTAAATTCTTATGATTATGTTATGTCATGTGTTGATTGTGGAATAGAGATTACTAGCATAAGGTCCGAAGAGTCAGAGACTACTTACATAGGGTACAAAGTCAAAGTACAATTTTATGTTTGATTTAAAAAACTGATGTTTCCATTGTGTTTAGAAGGCCTAAGAAAAGGTAAAATACCAACTTTCAGGGGCTACAAAGACCATATAGCCACCGAGACCAACCACCGTGTCGACTGGGAAAAAATACATGATCTCAAAGAGATCTAACGAGAGCTCTCTTTTTTGGATTAGCAAGATCTTAAACCTTGGTTACTAGAAAACTAAGAACAAAAGAATAATTCTACTTTCAATCAATAGGGGATGCTGAAATTACTCTTTTTTATAGTAAATAAGAAAATAGAATAAAATATTTCTTCTTCCATATTTTTCTACAAATGTGT
The DNA here is from genome assembly GCF_013358625.1 of Macadamia integrifolia. Taxonomy (NCBI): domain Eukaryota; kingdom Viridiplantae; phylum Streptophyta; class Magnoliopsida; order Proteales; family Proteaceae; genus Macadamia; species Macadamia integrifolia. Next base: position 13,803,832 of record NC_056560.1, read on the forward strand.
AAGGACTTCACTTGAAATTTTTAGTTACAAAACATATTAGTTATACAATATTCCAGTGTTGGGGTTTGTTAAGTTGTGTAAATGTACCACGGGTATGGTTGTCAAATCCCCAGTGGTACTCTATTCCTATTTGTTTAGTTCGTTAATCGTGATAGGGGGAGTTGTCCCTATTGTGGCGTGTTTGTGATTCCTTTTAGTTTCCTTTGTGGTTTCTAATGACGTTAGAGTATTGTATCCTTAGTAGTATTCCTACTAAAGACTCAATCAGCTATTAGCAACAGGTTATAAATAAAGGGTGAAAACCACAATAGAATTCATAACGAAATCTATCATGGTTCAGTTCTCCACACTTCTTCTTCTTCCATCAGTTCCCTTCCTTTCTTCTTCAAGGATTGTGTGGACTGGTTAATTGTTTCTCTTGTGCTTCATCAGAGCAATATTAACCAGTCAGTCCATCTTCAATTTTGTTTTGATAGTCTCTTAAAAGACGATCCTTGTGGTTGCAACAACTTATGCTGCCTTTGTTACTATCCAAGGCCCTAGAGATGATGATATGAAGATAAACTAGGGTCTCTGCGTCAACTACATTCACCCTGCTGTCCATGGAAGCAATCAATCACAGGAATCAATTTTCCTTCTACAAATAAAGGCTGGCAGCACTCTGTTCTGAAGTTTTTTCTTTTCTTTTTACAGCAAAGAGATCTTCTCCTATTTTCCATTGGACCAACAGATGTATCTTATATTTTGGGGCTTGCTTAACCCTATGATAAGGTACTTCAACCCTGATATGAGGCTCATCCAAATTTCTGATCTTACTTAATTTTATCTTCTCCACGGGACGGGCGGTACTCTGTTTTTCTGAAGATTCTGGAGAGCAACTGAAATTACTTTCAATCAGACCAATGGATCTGATTATACTTTTACACCTTATTTTTCCATCTAAAAGGATCCAAAGGATCCCTCGACTCCAGTTCGGTGTCAATCTGACATATTGATCTTCTACATTCAGAAATCAACCAAATTCTGGGTAGGAAATTCAGAATTGTCATATATCATTACTGAATTGTATTTTTGTTATCAAATCAGGTATATATTGTGAGGTTGTCTCTCCCCATTCTCGTACTATTTCTGTCTAGATTTGGGCATATATCAAACGAATGTATCCTAGGGTTGCTTACCACTTAGATTTGGGTATACATCAGTTCGGTTGTTCTTCTGCAGCTGGATTTTTTTTTTTTTTTTGGCACCTACTTATATGATCTGCCGATTATCTCCTTTTACTAACAATGTCTGATCCAAAATATGCTTCAAAAACTGTGTACAGATCACTACTATCACACTCAATGGAGTTTCAAATTATCTGCTATGCGGCTCAGGCTGTTATGGTCTACATTCATGCTAAAGGGAAGATGAAATATCTTACATCTGAACCTCCTGCTGATTCTAAAGACCTGTCTGAGATCAAAGCATAAGATGGATGCATGAGAATTCCACTATTCTCATATACTTGTGGAATAGTATGGATTCAGCTATTCCAACAAAAGTCATTCCACACTACTGCCAAGGGGTTTGAGATGACTTAAAGGAAAGCTTCTCTCAAGAAAAGAATATATCCCAAATGAATGACCTATATGAAAAACTGTTTTACCATCAAACAGGGGGGCAAGTCCCCGAATGAGTACTTATTTTTAAGGGTATGCATGAAGAGCTTAATATTCATCAACCTCTTATTACTGAACTGGATCCATTGAAGCTTCATTGGGCTGAATTTTATGTTGCTAGATTTATAGCCTGATTATATCTTGATTACACTTCCAAACAGCTTAATAAAATACAAATAAATGATCCTAATTAAACAACTAATTTAAAATTTTCATGGAAGGTGAAGTAACAGAATGCATCTGGCAGTTACTACAAACTAATTTCATGAAAAATATTTCCAATATCTCACATGAACCAAATGGAGCATTAGTTTGAATAATTCTAAGCAGAATAGATTTGCCCCACCACATTTTAAATGTAACTAAATCAGAAGAAAATACACACTGACAGCTTCCTCTTAGCAAACCATCCCCAGGCAATACCACTTTCCAAATAACTGAAGAAAAATAACATTTAAATGAATGTTCAATATTTAGGTTACCAGATGGAAGGTTTCCACAAAGCAAATTTAATGAATAAAACCATTTCAGCGCAAGATCCTAAAAAATATACTCACAATGGGCCCATTTTTCAGAACATACTCCTTAGCAAATTTGCTAGCTTGCTTGACAGCAAGAACATCCATACCATCAACCTGTTAAGTGATATAAAATGCTTGAGAAGTTATGACCAACAAGAAATCGCATAAAATCAATAACTGATCAATTTTAAGAATTCTTTTTTTTTTTTAATGAATAATTTAGGAATTCTTAACCACAGTACAAGAGCTTGTCCCACTTAGATGTGGTACAACCGCGATGGGACTCATCCAATTACATGTCAATAATACCACTTATCATGGAAGATTTACGTGAAAATGATGACTATATCAATTCAAAGTAACCAACTATAAACAAAAGACGATAAAATCATAAAATCTAAATTTAAACAATGCTAGTACCAAATGGCCACCAAGAATGTTCAGAATAAATGATTCTAAGATAGAGCCAAGAAATGTATGGACGAATGGACGATTGATCCACCTCCCTACAATAGATAAGAAACGTACTTCACATATATGCAGGTCATAGATGCACAGATTCAATTGCATTTTGCACTACTCATTTTTTAATTGATACAGAGATCCCGATCCAACATATATATTAAATGCAAGTACCACACTTCTCTTTTTCGTCTGACCATTGAAGGGCCTCTAGCCTAGCGAAGGGAAGGTGGTCCCCTTCAACATTATACCCGAATAGGCCAGTAGTCAATTCTTTTTCTTCACCCAAGAGAATGCATAAAACTGTTTTAGTAACTGGTAACATAGGCCACATAACCCTTTCATATCTGCTAAACTTTTTTCCTCATTGCCACTATTCTATCTCCACCACCCCTTTACTTCACTTTAACCACACATATACATGTGCTGCCCATTAACGCAATCAGCTAACGTTAACCACTGAAAGCAACTGACAGTACAGGTTCATTCAAAGTGGCAATCAAAAATATAAAATGCAAGAAAGGCAAGGGAAGTAGTAGTAGATGGGAGTTAGTGAGTCGATAGGTTCTGGATACCAGGCAACTTATGAATGTAGCAATCTCCGATTCACAGTATACATATAAGGGCATACATAAGAAAAGCAGGGTTTTTTTAGCCTAATATTAGAAACCCAAAGAATCGTATGACCACAACCTGATGGAAACCTAGAAACTCACTACATCCAAGAAAAACCAGGGAAAATTCTAGAACAAACACAAGAAACAACACATAGAAGAAGAAGCATACTTGTGACTAAGTCATTAATATATATATATATATATATATGAATACATCCAGGAAGAAATCAAATATAAACATTATAGTACATTTTGACCAAAAGATACTTTAACCAGCTTCTCATGGTAATATTTCATTATGGATCACGAAACAGAGAGAGGAATAACTTTAGAAAGAAAATTATTACACAGAAACCAGACAACCTACCGCAATTAAACATAAAATCTTTATATTGGCAATTGAACCACTAACAATATCGTTGAGCTAAACTTTCAACAATGTAGAGTAAATTACAGCCACATTCGGCCCCACCCACTTTCACAAATTGATAAACAGGAACTCAAATAGAGTCAATTCCGAAAATGATATCCATGTGGGAACCAGAAAATTAAAAAGGGGACAGTTGTGAGACCATATAAATAAATAAAAACTTCTCAACAAAAGGGGTAGTCAAATTTACCTTTAAACCAGGAACATAATCCCCACGCTTGAAATAAGCGGGACTTTTGGCCGCTCTCCATTCCGCCGTACCCATCCCATCTACAGAGTACAGAATAAAATCATAGGAAACATCTAACAACAATACAAAAGAGAAAAAAGAAGAAATTATGCATACACACAATTCAATCCATTCTCAATCAGTATGGACTTACAATGATTATTCTCACAGACTAAAATGGCAGGCAGATCCCAAAGCGCTGCTATATTGAGCGCTTCAAATAACTGCCCTTGATTGGCAGCACCGTCACCGTACAAAGCGAAGGAGACGGTTTCCTCCTTATTGTACTTCTGCGCAAAAGCAAGACCACAGCCTAAGGGAACCTGGGCACCAACAATTCCATGCCCACCAAAGAACCCTTTGTCCTTCTTGTAAAAATGCATAGACCCTCCCTTCCCTTTAGAACAACCAGCCGTACGACCCATCAATTCAGAGAATACCTCGAGGAGGGTACCGCCACGGGAGAGGAAAATACAATGATCACGGTAAGCAGTGATGATAGCATCCTTCTTGGTGATAGCAGCTTCCATCCCAACGGCAACGGCTTCTTGCCCATCGTAAAGATGACAAAAACCACGGATTAACTTCGATTTATAAAGGGAGTCGGCAGCGATTTCCATACGGCGCATGAGGGCCATGTCATTGAAAAATCCCATAAGCTCCTTAGGTGTGGTTTCGACATTCCGGGATGGAGGGTCGATCTTGTGAGCTGTGAAAGGGACGCTGGTTTCGATGGAGAGGACCTGGTCATCGGCGGCCGACGAGAAAGGACGGCGGAGGGTTGAGATTGATGAGATGGAGGTGAGAGGTCTAAGGAAACTAGAACGAGATGCACGATTCAGAGCCATCATCGATCTTCCTTTCCACTCTCTGATTTCTGGAGCGGAGCGGAGCGGAGCGGCGCGGCGATGAGGTTGGAGAATTGAGATCTAACAACTTACAAAGAGACGGCAGACCAAATGTTTTCAGTAAAAGATAAAGAATTGAAAAAATGGGAAAGGAATCTTCCCTCTGTAACGCCCCATAGTAACCCCGGCCGTTTCAATGACCAAATGATCAGCATCTGGTGGCAAATATAACACGTGGTTCGCGTTGAACCGCTCAAGTGCCTTCTCACTTTGGGTTTTAGTATAAGACACTTTACACAAAGAGAAGATTGATAGTGGGTCCCATCGGGATTTCTGAAAAGTAAGACACGTGCCCAATTTTGATGCATCTTGAGTCTCCTCAAATGACAGAAACATATCAGAAGCCCCAAACCCAAACCCAAACCCAAATTAGTAATTTACGATGCCCCATATCATTGAAACCATTTGATCAGCTCCCCATACTCGAAGAGTAAATACTCTCCACGTATGATAAGTCAATACGTGTCTTTTCAGTAACAAAATACCAACCTTTCCTTGTTCATCATAGTCAGTAATTCCTCTTCTCATTTTATAACCCACTATTAAAAACTGGGAAGGGTAAAAAACGAAACACGGATGAATCTGGTAAATGGATGGTATCGGTTTTAATGGTATGGATTTTGGGAAAAAGGAGATTCAAAAAATATGCACTCATATAAATTGAGAAACTATTAAATGAATATTTATATTTAATTTTTTTTTTTATGTAATGCATTTAATGCTCAAAATAACTATAAATATCTAACTTTAATGGATATACATTCCAAAGCCTACTATAGGTTTTAAGAGTTATCACTCAAGATCTACATCAAATATAGATTCATAGACCATTAACCAAAAAAAAAGTCTAAAGTTATGTTGAAGAGTATGACTTGGCTATTATGTTGTTCATTATTGTCAAATTGCTTCTAGAGTGATGTATACTCAATTGGAACACTTTTCAGTATATGCATAAATTTGTAACTCAATTTGAAGTCTATGCATTGATATTGATTTGAATGTGATATCATGATAAAATATAATCCTTCAAATCAACTTCATGTTGACGAAGGAATTAGGTCAATCAGAGTTTGGGTTAAAGAGAGATAACCGATTAAAAGCCACTGTGTTCAAGAAATCTAATATCTTAAAAAATGTTTAAAAGAAAATAAAATGTGCCTTAAACATATTTAAAATGGAAATGCTGGTTGCTTACCCTTTTTCACTTATCTTTGGAAAAGAAATGGTAAGACACATATAAAATGGCAAAGAAACAGGAATATCGTTTTAAACGTGTTTATGTTAATTATGAACCCCCATGTCTTTTTCAATTTTTTTTTTTTGTTTTTATTTTCTTCTTCACAATTAGCACATGCCTCTTCCCTTCCATTCCCCTTCCTTCCCTACAACCCTAAAGCCATGTTTGGTTGTAAGGGGAATTAAAGGGAAGGAAAGTGAACTTTTCATATTTAAAAAAGAAATATATGTAATCATTACCCATGTGACTTTAACATTAACTTCAAATCATTCTATATTTGGTTATAAAACTTCACTTTACTTTGCATCCAAAATCCTTAGCTATAATATGTAAAATAAAAATTACATGTAAAATATATCATTACTAAATATGATTAAAAAAATTAAGTAGTTTATACAATCATATGGGGTAATATGATTGTATATAAACATTTATTTTTAAAATATGAAAATTTCACTTCCCTTCCTTTTAAAATCTCATTGAACCAAACGGGGCCCACCTTTACCTAGCCTTGCAAGAAATATGGTCAGTTTCATAGTAGCTCTCTCTCTCCCGGGAAGAAATAAAGTTTCATTTCCCCTTGAGAGGTTTGTTAAACTATGGTGCTCTCTAAGAGTTTAAACCCTTCAAATGGTAAAATGTTGTTACCTTCCCAATCCAAGACAAACCAGTAGAGTGGCAGTTACACGGATCAGGCCGCGAAATAGGTACCCCAGGCCAGTCCACCCACCCAGGGCTATCAGGCTCCACAGTCTAAGAAGAAATCTTGATACATAAATAGGCCAAAGGCAGGGATTCTAAAGCCCAGCCCATTCATTTAAATCCATTTTAGAAAAAAAAAAAAAAAAAGGGAGCATGTTTTGGAAATCGGTGATTGGGCTTAGGGAAGTCCATCCTAGTTCCAGCCCACGATTGACTTTGGATGTTGGCACCGGTAAAGTCATTCGAGGGATACGCCACAACTCCCCCTAACCCTGCGTCATTAAAATGCCTATAACGTATCAGATAAGGAGAATAGGCATCTATGGGCATTTTTTGCCATTATGTTAGGCAGGTGATATCGTTCAGGTTCTCACCGGGTGAGGCAATAACTTGGTGGGAAAGATGTCTTCAGCCACTGCGAGAGTTTTTTTGGGACGCGGCACCTCACCGCTCACTGTAGAGGATGTGGATTCATAGCTTTGCTACAAATATAGATATACCCTCGGTCATGAAGTGGGTCGGAGCCGATCCCCATTGATCAATGCACAGAGCTGGTGTAGATGATAGATACTGAACTAGAGCACAGAATATCAAACATGACCAAGCTTTTACCTCTCGTCAATTGGAAATCCTTTTCTAATGGACACTTGCAGAAGACTTGCAATGAAACTTCCGGGAAGGGCGGGCGAGGGACAATTACCGACGAACGACAGTTATATAAAGGTTATTCCTCCAATGCTCTTTCTCACGATCAGACACTTCGTGGCAAAGGCAGCTCAATCGAATCAAGGAGGCTCTAGGGATGGAGAGTGATCTGGTTAAGAAAACCTTCTCTATAGCCAAAGCAGCTCAATCCAATCAAAATCGATCTTACCATTCTGAGAATTACTCTTCTTACTTCATCATCGCCTTCCATGGATCGGGGACGACTATCGGAGACTGGTACTCTGGCAAACCTTTTGGAGAGACATCCGTTGGTCTGAAGAAACTCTTCCCTTTCCTCAAAAGTATTGGCAACGATGAAATCGCCGTTGTTAATGGCAAATTCCTCCAGCAATTCAAGGATCTTTTAAAACCAGATGCTCTAAATGAAGAATTTCGTTTGAGCGATGAGCCAGGACTGGAACATCTTTTAAAAGACTCGAAACTCAGCAACAAGGTACGGTTGATTGTCTTGATTCTGTTCTTCCATTTTGATCTTCTTAATGACTGCTTGATTGATCCATGAGGAAGAAATCAAATTCCTAATGAACATTTGTTTCTTCAAAAATTTTCAGCTGGAACGAGCTGTGAGGGAAGGGAAGAAAGTAGTATTTACAGGATACTCATCTGGAGGTCCTATTGCCATCTTCGCCGCCATATTGTTTCTCCAACAAAACCGCATTCCTCCATTATGTGTGACATATGGATCTCCCCTCGTTGGCGATCAAATCTTTGGCCATGCTCTCCGACGAGAAAACTGGGCACAATACTTTGTACATTATGTCATGAGATATGACATTATCCCACGGGTCTTACTCACCCCTCTTTCTTCTATCAGAGAAGAATGGAAGACCATTCTCCCTTGCTTCGACAATAGCAAACTGGAATCCAAGGCAAAATCTCAGGAGGCATCTTCTTTCTTCTGTGAAGTCGTGAGAAATGCACTGTCCGTTGCAAGCCACACTGCCTGCTCATTCATGGGGTGCACCAACTTGTTACTGCAAACAGTTACTAGCTTCATTGACCTCAGCCCTTATAGGCCTTTCGGGACCTATGTGTTCTGCATGGGACAGGGAAAAATGTTCACCCTCAAGAACCCAGATGCCATTCTTCAATTATTGTTCTATAGTCTTCAATTAGACAATGGGAAGGCAATTGTCGATGTTTCTTGTAAAAGCTTCATAGACCATCTAGGATACCAGACCGAATTCACAGATAACCTGAAAGATGTGATTGATCTTGAGCATCTTTATTTGCAACTTCCTCTGTCCTCTGGAGATGCTAATAGCAGTGAGACTGCAATCAAGGAGCTTGGACTGGTGACTGTTCTTTTTCTTTTCTTTTTTCCTAATTTATTAGGGCCATTAATACATTGCTCATATATTGTGTGCGCTTCCATATTTTGTAGAGCACAAGAGCCATGTTGAGCGTCATTGCAGCTAAAGAATGGGAGAATGAAAAACAGAAAAACCAAGAAAAGATTGACAACAACCGCAACAAGATTGAAGAAGGGCTGAGGAAGCTTCAAGAATATAAAGCCAAAGGTGAGATACGCATGATTGGTTACTACGATGCCTTCAAGTTGCAGACAGATGCAGAGGACTTCCATGCCAATGTGACAAGGCTGGAGCTAGCAGGGATGGGGGATGAAATCATTGAGAAGCTGAAAAGGTATGAATTGCCTGATGGGTTTGAATGCAGGGAGGACTGGGTAGAGTTGGGAACCAGGTTCAGAAACCTCATGGAGCCTCTAGATATAGCCAATTACTATCGACACTCCAAGGATAAAGATACTGGACCTTATATGAGACCAGACGAAGGTAGGCAGCCAAGACCAAAGCGTTATAGATACACACAGAGATGGCTAGAGCATGCTAAAAGGAAGCCGGCAGGTTATTTCTCAGAATCCTGTTTCTGGGCTGAGGTGGAAGACCTCAATATTTGTATTCAGAAAAGCAAACAGAAAGAAAATCTTAATGCTGCCTTTGAAAAGGTGAAAGACAGGGTACTAAAGCTGGAGGATAATTTGTTACAGTGGGTTCAGGATGAGCAGCAGCTACGAGACGTGTTCTTTGGGGAGTCCACCTTTGTCAAGTGGTGGTGGCAACTCCCAGAGGAGCACCGCAGAAAGTCCCGAATCACCACACTCATGAGTGGACATGCAAAAGAATTCTCACCTGCTAAAATGATATAAAAGCTCTATTTGAATTCGGAAGTGAAGGTCTCTGCAGTCTATCTCCTATATCTAATGAGTGCTCATTCTATTTCTGTCTGTAACACTTCTATGCAATCTATAAGTTATATCTGTAAGAATCTAGTGTATTGTTCTGTGTATTAGATATTTGTATGAGGGACTGCAAAAGGTTGTATTGACAAAAGACTATGTTCTGTCTCCCCAAATAGCAGACTTTATCCTCTCTGGTTCACCTTTGCCTGGATGAACGATGGCAGAAGAAGTGTTTGTTTTAACTGGGAAATAAATGTTACTTTGGTTGAAGCCTAGGCTCTGATTGTTAGTACAATCACAGGAGTAAATTACATCCTTCAAACCAAGAAATAATCACACTTTAAAGTTTACAGATCAGTAAAGCAAGATTAATACCCTTTTTCCCTCTCAGCACAGCCTTTGCTTCATTGTAAAATTCTTCTAATCAGTATTCTATAACCAAAAATATCATCTGGAAGTCTCATATTACTGATAGATAAAAAAAATAATATTCGATTGAGATTTCCCACAACATTCACCTTGAGGATTAAGTAAACATGCAAACCTGCATACTGGAAGAACATTAACAGATTTCAATCTTGGAAGCTAGAAACTCAAGTCATATCATGAAAGGAAATGAAAATGATTAATTATAAGAGAGCATATAACCTATAACTGACACTAAATGTAGGATTTTGCAAGAGAAAGAGTTGACATCTTGACTTGCTTTTTTTAAAGCATTAGATGGCATAATTAATTTTCTTCCTTTTATTTATCTATGGGAAAAAATCCCATCGCCTCTCATTGCCAGACTGTTATAAGAATAGGGGAGGAAATGGGAATGGATAAAAGAGTAAGACCCATTCTCTCTTACAATAGCCATTGACTAAATCAGGTGATACCTCCTAACCCTACCCATTCTCTTATTTGGTAGCGAGGGAGGTGGGTTCTGTCTCCACACCTAGTTCCATACAAGGGCCCGGGCAGAAAAAGAAAATCCCACCTTCGTATCATAACCTCAGGTCAACATCAATATACATAAGATTCACTTCAACAACCCTATGACTAGGTCATGTGGAAGACCATTCACTAACTTAGCAACTCTATGGAATGATGTCCCTGACGGATCCAATGGGGACAGCCTCCTTAATTAAATAGAGGGACAGATGCCACGATGAGTAACATCTCCTAGAATGTCAAATCCCATAGGTTGTTTTGCCCTCACCATGAGCTAGCGGCATAATGAGTAGCCTCAGCCCTCGAGCTTATCTCGAGGGGAATTCCACTTTCCACCATCATCTTCTCCACTGATTTGCACCACACCTTCCACACAATCAATCAGAAACAAATATTCCAAGATACAGCTACACTTATCAGACATTCACAAAAACCAGTTAAATATGTATATATATATATATATATATATATATATATGGCTCAAATGTTTAAGGACTAAGCTCATTAGGATACCAAGCATAAGAGGCAAAGGTTTGCATTCTTAGCATCTATTCAAGGTCCAGACTCTCTAAAAACTCTCTCTACCAGTATGCACTGAATAATCACTAACCAATCCTCAAATCTTTTATTTATCATTTCCATACGAGCATAAAAGGCAGAGGTGATGGACGAGCATGGGCTGATCCCTTTCATTTAAAGATTCTGTTAAAAAGTGCCCTCAACATCAAAGCAAGCATTCTGCTACAACCCCCTTGAGTGCAATCTATATCTTATCAATCTGAAAATAGAGAGAGTTAAAAAGACTCTCGCTGTGGCTCCTACAAAGCATCCAGCCATACTCCCATCAATTTCAAGATTTAATTCAAACCAGCAACAATAAGCACCTTCCTAATTTCCCTTGAAACATAAACTTCCTTCTACATCTCCTTCAAGTTCCACTCTGATAACAAATTACTAAATTAAAAATTAATCAATGACAAAAGTCCCAAATCCAACCCTCTAGTCAAACCCAGTGTAGAAAAATTAAACACAAACAGGATGAAAAAGAAAGTATGATCAAAACTCCTAGGTGTTTACTACCCATCAGGCACATTTCAAGCCAACAATGGCAACAATACATGAGACAATCATCAAAAATGAGTAGACAACAATGGGAGTGGCCATTCACGATGACAAGACTTGTAGATTTCAACCAGTATGTTACCACAATAAACATTGGACCAAGTTTTCCTTCGCCGACTATGAAGGGATTCCTTACCTTCACTGCCGTTGGATGGTACTCCTAGGGGCATGAACAACTTCATACAGTAGGGAGGGTGGGAGGGGGGGCGACATGTATGACCGTAGATTTCTTTCACCATAGGTGAAGGAAACGTTTGTCCAAAAACATTTTATCACAACTTCCAAAAACCAAAAAATCAGAGAATCAGAAGTTTCTTGAGATGTTTTGTATCGGCCAGTTGGAACTTCAAACACCATTGAATAACCAGAAGATCACTAAAACAAAGGGTTTCTCTTTTTTTTTCTTTTTCTTTTTTTTTTTTTTGGGGGTGGGGGGGGTGCGATAATTTGATGGATTCTTCAGCCAAATTGCACATGCACTCCAAGGCTATGAGATCAAAAGACTAAGTTTAAAATTGTAACACAATAAAACTACAAATTCAACATTAATATTGAAGAAGTAAGAAATAGTTAAAATTAAAGGGTAAAACTGTTTGTAACAGAGGTGGTCACAACAAATTTTATAACCACCCTTTTCTACCCTTGCCTCCCTCTTTTGAGCAATTTGGAATTGGGAAGGGTAGCACTTTTAGCTTGGCTCAGGCTGAGTTTGGAAAGATGGCTCAATGTAAGCCAAAACCACAAAAAATAATCTCTTAGCCGAAGCCAAAACTTCGTCATCCCCCCTCCTCTTCATCGAATCTAACCAAACCCTGGTGAGGTTTCTGGTGCTGTGTGACGAACCAATCATCAGCCGATCAGCACAGGAATCACTCCCGAATTTCTCCTAGCAACCTTTGATCTAAAGGCTTTTCTGCTTTCTTCTAACAATTCAACTCCAAATTCTCCCAAAGCTCCAACTCAGAAACAATGGCCAGATTTCTCAACCATTCTAAGGAAAGATAACAGAAGTCCCATGTCATCAACATTCCCATCAATATTGGAGATGGAAACACCACTTCTTACAAGACTGTGAAAGTGAGTGCAGTGCTGCAAATGAATCCCACTAAATAAAAGACAATGTCATATAAAAATTCTAATCTTTCCTTTCTTTAGAAAATAATTACCAGTTAGCCATGTTAGAGATACTTGAATTGATTATAGATACCAGTTCTGATGAGCATCTTTTCTTCACATGCTACCAGGGGAACCAACTTGCATCTAAAACAGAGTAAGATCACTGAGAATCATATCTGTATTCTCAGAAAGACTAAAGGTGACTTCTCCTCCCTGATTTTTATAATAAATCAACAAAACCCCCATCATGATCTCTAAAATGGTTACATGGTTTTATGCCCTTCTATATTTCATCAGTTTGTGGTTAGCTTTGTCTCTGAAACAGAAATAGATTTTCTTCCAAACTGAGCTAGGACAGATCAATTATCTACCACTAGGGTCATTTTGACCTTCTATGACATTTCCAATCAGAATCTGACCCAAGGAAGCAGATTTTAAAATTTGTTGCAAGTTGGACAGTGACTTCAGCTGCTTTCTAGGTGCAGATTTTTGTTTTCATAGTTTCTTTTACATTTCGATAGGGATTATTTGGTCAGTCGTAAAGTTGACTCAGAGTCATAGTACGTTCGATTTCCAGTAGGATTATCATGTTTTTGAGATCTATAAAGGGACGTCTGATGCACTGTTCTGGACACCACCGCCAACCCCACCCCTCGCCAATCCCAATTCCCACCACCAGCATTGCTGCTGCCAGCTCCTCCACCTCCGCTGCTTCACCACCATTGCCTGTTCTGCCACAATCCAAGTGTGTGTTCATCTCGTCCATCAGATCTAAATAGTTTTTGTTTGGGTTGGGGGGGGGGGGG
>NC_056560.1:13817527-13818389 GCF_013358625.1 Macadamia integrifolia
GGGGGGGGGGGGATTTTGGCAATTGGATCTTGACAGGAAAAGCACAACGACAGATATGGAAGAGACCTGGTGTTAAGAGGGAAGAATGATGAGACTTGAATGGTGGGGTGGTCCAGATGTCGACGACAGTAACGCTGCTGCCAGGCCATAGGCAAAAGGGGCACGAGGCTGCCAAAGCTTGATGTAGATCCACATTATGGAAGGAAATATGAGAGGAAGAAGGGTCCAGCCTTAGTCCACCTAAGTGGCTAGGGTCCAGCCAAGAAGCCAACCGAACCCCTACTTGGTCCACCTGAGTAGCTAAGTACAAATAAGGGCCAATTGGACCCATCGGCTAGGGGAATAATTAGTAGTTGTTTTTAATTAATTAGTGGGCCATTGGGCCCATCGAGCTGAGTAAGTGGTATGTCGAGTCCAAATTGTCTTAGGACTTTATTTGTTTTCCACATAGGTTTATTATTCCTAGTTGTAGTGGGAGTGTCTAGTCCTGTTGGGAAACTAGCTCCTAGTTGAAGTAGGAGTGTCTAGTCTTATTGGGAAACTAGCTCCTAGTAGTAGTTTGATTGCTATTATGCCCTCTATAAATAGAGGAGCCTATGTACTCATAATTTGAGATTTAAATAAAGAATAATTGCAGTCAATTGCTTAGAACAGCCGGGATAGCTGTGGGTGAGAAGCCCGGGCCGAGACACCCGCTCCTCCCCCACTTTTCCCTTTGTTTCTTCTTGGTTAAAGCTTTCTATTTTATCCTAAAGTTACTGTTTTTGAAGTATACAATTGTTGTGAATATTCAGAAGTTCAGATCTGTCCAAGTTACAAACCAGATTTGATTCTCTCTCCTGAAGCCTGTGATTATTTCTCC
>NC_056560.1:13820402-13879620 GCF_013358625.1 Macadamia integrifolia
AAAAAAAAAAAAAAAAAAAAAAAAAAAAAAAAAAAAAAGAAGATAATTTTATTATCATTTTACCCTTACGCCTTACTAGTGGATCAATCTTAAATCGATCAAAGACTGATATAAATCTGATCAGACGAATACTGACTAATCCAATCCAAGTTTTAAAATCATGTTCCCTTTTACTCATTATTTCATTTTATATCTTTTTTTTATCTCTACCAACCCAACCCATGATTTCAAGTATCGGAATCGATTAAGACCGATCCCTTTGGATCGGTTACTCGTATCATTTCCAGAGTAAAAAAAGTAAAAAAATCGTACATTTTATGAAAACTAATTAAAAGACAAAAGTGATCGATACCAACTAATCCTATTTGATATCGATAAAGACCAATATCGATACCAATAACTAATAAAGATCAATATCGATACCAATAACTAAATCCTTGACTCCGCGAAGAATACAGGATTGTACACACCGTTGCCCGTTCCACATGCACCTTGGCAAGACATAAGCATGGACTTTGTCCTAGGCTTACCACCTACACGGGAAAGGTATCATTCCATATTTGTGGTAGTAGATCATTTCTCCAAGATGGCAACTTTATCTCGTGCAAGAAAACTCTTGATGCAAGTCACTTGGCCAAACTCTTTTTCAAAGAGATAATGTGCATACATGGTCTACCACAGACAATTGTTTCAGATAGGGATGT
Source organism: Macadamia integrifolia (assembly GCF_013358625.1). Classification (NCBI taxonomy): domain Eukaryota; kingdom Viridiplantae; phylum Streptophyta; class Magnoliopsida; order Proteales; family Proteaceae; genus Macadamia; species Macadamia integrifolia. The sequence continues at coordinate 13,821,107 of NC_056560.1, forward strand.
CAAGTTCATGAGCTACTTCTGGAAGACTCTATGGCTGAAAACAAATACTAAACTCAAGTTCTCCACTGCATTCCATCCTCAGACAGACGGACAGACCTAAGTGGTGAACAGAAGTCTTGGCAACTTACTCCGATGTCTAGTCCAAGACTATGAAAAGACTTGGGCATCTATACTGAATATTGGTGAATTCGCCTATAATAGTTCCGTCAACCGCACCACAGGTCGTACACCATTTGAGATTGTCCTTGGACTGCAGCCTCAACGACCGGTTGACTTGGTACCTTTGCCACCTCAGGCCCGTATTAGTGTAGAAGCCGATGAGTTCCTTAGACACATCACGGAGGTACATGCTGATGTTCGTCGTCGCATCGCTGTTAGCAATGACGGATACCAAGCAACTACCAATTGACATCGTCGCTATGTGGAATTTCAGCCTAGTGATTTGGTAATGGTTCGAATTCCACCTGAGAGGTTTCCTCCTGGTACAGTGCACAAGCTCCATCCTCGGAACATGGGTCCCTACAAGGTCTTGAAGCGCATTGGCACTAATGCTTACATGCTAGAGTTACCTCCTACTCTGAAGATCAACAATGTCTTCTAGCTGATCTGAAGATATATTTGGGACACTATTCTGATGACCGTGACATTGAACACACCCTCAAACTTCTTCAATTTGCAAACCCTAATGATGATGTCATCCAAGATGTTCTCGACAACAAGTTCACCACAGTTCGTGGGGGCAAAGGGTACTACTCCTTCCTCATTAAATGGAAAGGTCGACCACGAGAGGATTGTACTTGGATCCATGCCGATGACTTTCAACGCCTTGACACGGACCTCTATAAGCACTACATGTCCCTTACCCATTCATCGGAGTTGAATGATTCTAAGAAAGGGAGAGCTGATGTAGATCCACATTATGGAAGGAAATATGAGAGGAAGAAGGGTCTAGCCTTAGTCCACCTAATTGGCTAGGGTCCAACCAAGAAGCCAGCCGAACCCTTACTTGGTCCACCTGAGTGGCTAAGTACAAATAAGGGCCAATTGGGCCGATCAGCTAGGGGAATAATTAGTAGTTGTTTTTAATTAATCAGTGGGCCATTAGGCCCATCGAGTTGAGTAAGTGGTATGTCGAGTCCAAATTGTCTTAGGACTCTATTTGTTTTCTACATATGTTTATTATTCCTAGTCCAATTTTGAATTCCTAGTTGTAATAGGAGTGTCTAGTCCTATCAGGAATCTAGCTCCTAGTTGAAGTAGGAGTGTCTAGTCCTATTGGGAAACTAGCTCCTAGTAGTAGTTTGATTGTTATTCTGCCCTCTATAAATAGAGGAGCCTATGTACTCATAATTTCAGATTTGAATAAAGAATAATTGCAGTCAATTGCTTAGAACAGCCGGGATAGCTGTGGGTGAGAAGCCCGGGCCGAGACAGCCGCTCCTCCCCCACTTTTCCCTTTGTTTCTTCTTGGTTAAAGCTTTCTATTTTATCCTAAAGCTACTGCTGTTGAAGTATACGACTGTTGTGAATATTCAGAAGTTCGGATCTGTCCAAGTTACAAACCAGATTTGATTCTCTCTCTTGAAGCCTGCGATTATTTCTCCTAGGTCAGAAAATCAAGAAAGCTTGTAACTTCACAACCAGCCGTCAAAATCCTCTCAACTTTGGGGGTTTTTGTACCCTCCCAAGGGACTATCTACGCCCAAGAGTGCAGCTCAATCGGACTGCTACAGACCTGGCCGCACCTCTCTCTCTCTCCAGCTCTATTGCAGTTCTTTCTCTCTCCTATCGGGTTGTGTTTTGGGCTGGTTTTGCTCCTATATGGGTATTGTATCTTTGGGGGTTTATTTGAAGGTCTTATTTCTTTGTTTCCTGATTCTATTTGTATTGTTGGGGGTTATAAATTGCTGGGGTAGTTTCTTGTAATCTACTCCTGCATTAGGAGGAGTTCACAGAAGTGAGAAATATGTAACGGGTTAAAACATTTGTTAACCAAAAACATAGAACTGTTGGCAGCTGGCACAGAAATATATAAGTACATCATACAAGTTCCAGAGACAGCAAGATTAGGACAACAACCATTCAAAGTTCTAGTGAAGTGAACAAGTAATATTTACATCTGTTTATCAATGAAATTAAAAATGACATCCATACACAAATCAAATTTCATAAAGCCAGTAATATGGGCAAACATTTGACCATCCCAAAACAAAAGGCAATGATAATAAAATTCACGCACACAAAAACATATTCTGAGGGCTAGGCAGAAATCAAGCTTGTGAAGGAAATGCTTGAAGGCAAAGGTCCAGGACAGCAATGTTTGAAAGATTATGCACTGTCATGATCAGACCTTAATCCTAATGATCTTAAGTCATAATTGTCTGTGAAGATTTGTATCCAGGGTTTCTGGAAAGGAAGAACAGATATGAGGATGATCAAGCTCTCATGGAGATTGTCTCCTCCAACTTAATCATGTGACAGAGTATACATCCACTTTGTTGACCAAGTTTCGGCTCAAGAAAGCAGGAAAGGCAGCACAAAAGTGAGAGAATAAGTGACAAGAAATACAAAAATGCCACAGGCTTCCCTTGAAACAAAATGGCATTTTTATGATTTCATGAAAATTTGGGTTAACTTTGGGACCACTTCCCCAGCCAAAAAAAGGGGACAGAAACTTGAAAGTTGGGATAATGAGATGTCCTCTATCATATGGACCAACCTATGTCTACCATGCAACAGTGAACCCAATGCCTCTTCCATTCATGCATCATGGAGGTTGTTATTTAGGTACCTAAGGAAATATTATGTTACTACATCCATAAGTACCTAAGGAAACAATCTTTTAAAAAGTTGATCATACAGATATTGAACATGACAACAAAGAATCCAGATTTAAAGCAAAAATAAAATCAAGAAGGATAAGAAAACATAGATCGTAACAGATACTTACACATTTCCAGTTACCACCAACGAAAAACTGCAATCACAAGAGAAAAACAGAAGGGTCAAGCACTGAAAAGACAAATGGAACAGTCCATTTACAGACAAAAATATAAATGTATGCTAAATAGTTTTGAAATTCTGATCTCTAAAATTTCATCAGGAAATGAAGGTTCATTACCTGGACTGGAGCTGAGTTCATAGCATGCAACACAGTCACAAAGAAACAAATTTATCCAACTAATAGTAGAACAGAACTTTGTATGTGTGCATGCATGTCTTACAAAAAGAGAGAACGATGGAAGTTTCGCAGTTGCTAACCCAGCAGAAGACATTCAGGTATCACATATGAAACAATTAAATAAAAATTCCTTCAGGTTTGGCTGGTTTACTTCAAATTCAGGTTCAAATAATTAAACCAGAACTAAAGATCCCCAAGCAGCCTTGACTCATAGATGACCAGGTTGAACACAGTTTCAGGGATCACACACATGCTAAAACTTCCTTGGCCATTAACAGTTGCATTAGTTACTTAAGGAAAGGCAAGAGATGAGCTAGGCTCCAAATGGGCAGGATATGGTGGGTAGAAGGCAATCAAAAGAGCTGGCGCTGTATCAGTGAAGCCAATTAGTGATAATTGTGATGTAGGAAAATATTCTGCTTCGTATACAAAAGGTCATAGGGTTAACGAGAGTTTTGAAGTGGTAGTAGGAGTTTCCCATAGGTCCTTGGGGAGCTGTGGATGATTTTGGAAGCTGCAGATCCCATGTTTTTGTGGTGAGGATTTGCATTCTGTTTTTCATTTCTTTTTCTAGCCTTTTTTTTTGGTGTGGAGAGGGGGTCCTATTCTGCATTTTCTGCATGCATCCCTTCACTGTAATTGCACTTATCAGTGTTCCCAACTCATCAAGCCTCTTCACAAGTTCCAACGACTCCAGGCTGAGTGGACAAATCGTACTCCATTTCTTTTTAAAAAAACATCCTATTTCAATACTCCACTCTACTGAAGGCAATACCTTCTGTTAACACGAGCACTCATTTCTTTTCTCGCCACTTAAACCCATGTCATTTACAGTCTTTCTTTTCTCATCGTTCAAACATCTTCACTCTGCACCATGTCACTATAAGTTGAGAATCAGAGATTAGCGAATGATTCGACTTGTAAGTATTGACAAAGGCCTTTCTTATTTATAAGAAGATTACAATAAATCAAACAAGGAAAGTAGGGTAACGTTGACAAAGCATATCTACAAGACAACTAAGCATCCCTATCTACAATACTTACTACAGTAAATAGTAAATAATAAAGCTTAACCAAGGTAAAAATAAAACTAACTACGGTCATCTCAACACTCCCCCTCAAGTTGGTGCAAATATATCATACATTCCCAACTTGGAGACGAGAGGATGAAATGTCTTACAATGAACAGCCTTGGTAAACACATCAGCTGACTGATTTGCAGTACTAACAAAGGGAGCAGACATTCCCTTGATCAAGCTTCTCTTTGATGAAGTGTATATCAATCTCAATATGCTTGGTCCTATCATACTGAACAAGGTTGTGGGCGATGCTAATAGTTGCCTTGTTATCACAACACAGACGCATAGGACCTTCCATATTAACTCGGAGATCACTCAGTAGGCTCCTAAGCCAGATAGCTCATAAATCCCTTATGCCATTGCGCGATATTCGGCTTCAGCACTAGACCGAGATACCACGGATTGTTTCTTGCTATGCCAAAGTAACAAGGTTCCCTCCAAGGAAAGTACAATACCTAGAGGTAGATCGCCGATCATCAGTAGATCCAGCCCAGTCAGCATCAGTAAAGGCCTCAATCTTCAAGTGCCCCTGGTTAGAAATCAAAACACCCTTTCCAAGAGTGGATTTCAAGTACCGTAGGATCCGGTACATAGCATCAAGGTGAGGTGCCCTGGGAACAATACCCACAGCATGAGCAATCTCGAGTCTGGTGTGGGACAGGTAGATCAGACGGCCAACAGGTCTCTGGTATTGCCCTTTATCAACAGAGTCACCCATTGCACTGCTCAGCTGATGTTTGACCTCCATAAGGGCATCCGCAAGCTCGCACCCAAGCATACTTGTCTCACTAAGGAGATCCAAGACATACTTCCTTTGGGAAATGAAGATAACTTTGTTAGATCTGGCCACATCAATCCCAAGGAAATACCAAAAGGGTCCTAGTACTTAGTCTCAAACTCTGTGGTTAGTAAGGCCTTAAGGTTGGAGATCTCCTCATTATTATTACTAATAATTGCAATATCGTCAATGTAGACAATCAGAGCAGTGACTTGGTTACCTTTCGCCTTTGTGAACAAGGTGTGATCACCTTGACTCTGTCTATATCCAAAGCTTATCATAGCTTTCATGAACCGGCCAAACCATAACGACTTCTTCAACTTGCAGACACGTCCAGCACTGGAGGAGTGGAAAAGCCAAGAGGAACATCCATATCAATTTCCTCTTCAAGATCTCCATTCAAGAATGCATTCTTGACATCTAGTTGTAGATTCCATCCCAGATTTGCAGCAACAAATAGCAATGCCCTGATAGAGTTCATCTTTGCAACTAGGGCAAAGGTTTCCTGGTAATCAACCCCATATGTTTGGGTAAAGCCCTTAGCCACCAAGCGTGCCTTGTACAGCTCAATTGTCCCATCATCCTTCTGCTTGACTGTAAATACCCACTTGCACCCAACTAATTTCTTTCCTTAAGGAGGAAGAACAAGTTCTCACGTACCATTTTTATCTAATGCCAGCATTTCCTCAACCATTGCAACTTTCCACTTCAGATCATTTATGGCTTCCTTCCAACCTTGTGGAATAGACACAGAAGACAATGAAGAAACAAAGGCCCTATAGGAAGGAGATGGGATGCTTGGTACAGGAACGAATTCCTTTTCTAACAGCAATAGGAAGATCGTCCATTGTAGGAGAAAAAGGTATAATATCAAATATAGGAGGCTTTGAAGAAGCAACAGGTACAACATCAAGTATGGGAGAAATATTACCTGATATTGGTGGATCCGATGTAGGTGCTTCAAAAGGGTATGGTTGGTTACTAGTGGTGTCTTGCTCCTTGGCGTTTTGCTTCTTGGATCTCCGAGTGTAAGTGATCACATCTCTTACAGGATGATCTGGTGGTTCCCCCTGAATGGGAGCATACCCTGAATAGGAGATGTATCAATAATAAAAGGAGGCTCTTCCTCAAGACTCTCCCCCCGAAGAGGTGACGTGAAATATTTCTCAGACTCATGAAAAGCGACATCCATGGTGACATACAAGTGGCGAGTAGGAGGGCGATAACACCTATACCCCTTTTAAGAAGCCGAGTAACCAAGAAAAACACACTTAGAGCCCTAGGACCAAGCATGGACCATGAAGGTGTCTATACTTCATTTAATGGAATGCAAGATCTTACTACATTAAATGGAATGTATTGATCGCACTACACCCCAAAGCTGCTCTCTATTTCAGCTACCCAGCTCTAATTCCTTGCACAGCATCCTTGTTAAAGTCTCTTTCCTCATTGTGATTGAACCAAGATGGTGAAAATTGTTGCTAAGGGCATTTCAGTATTTTCTCCTTGTAATTATAAATAATATGGAAATACAGGTAAGTTCCGAACCACCACGACCTCCCCCCCAACCACCCACCAAGAAAAAAGGTGGGAACTCAGAACCTGGCAAAAATAATAACTTGATTATGTATTAATTACGGCCTCAGAAACCCTTATCATTGATTGCACTACACCTTTGGGTTATGAACACAGTAATCTACAGAAATTCAACCAAACTTCAACGGACTTAATACACTTGAAGAGAGAAACTCGTTTGTATCATAACAATGAGATGAGAATATGTTCTTCAATGATTCTTTGGTTTCCATGTACCATTCTTCATGTCAAACTGAACGTTTGGTATTGCAGAGTTGTTTGATGTCTCTCCTGAATAGCTTATTTCTATTTATCTTGCTGCTTTAGTTCCTTGACCCAGCTGCACTTCCTATTGCCTTCAGCAGCTAGATTCTTCAAGATAGGCCACGCAATCATCATACCATTGAACGTGTCCCAAGGCCATAAAACTGAGGACAGATCTGAAACCATAAGGCACTAAAATGGCACAATCTCTCCCAAATTGCCAAAACTAGAAAAGATTTCTAATAGTTTTCAGGTGAGGTATGTCTCAGTTTCAGTTGAAAATCCATGGTCGTGAAACATCAAACATTGCAGTTATGCAATAAATAATCTCTGATTTTATCAGCTCATTCTCTTTCGTATGTCATAATATGATTCCATTTTAACAACTAACTAGGAGCCACAAATGAAAATTCAAAGGTCTGAGCTTACCTATTTGTATTAACCGCATCACCTCCATATAAATTTTTCTTGGCCAACATTTCTCATCAACCAAATCCAGCCATATTATCATAACTTTGGGTTTGGTCTCCCATCAACCAAAGCTCCATATTCCCTTAATGCTTCACCTTCTTTTTTGGCATCTTTAAGGCAATGACACAGTCTAAGACCAACTCCAGGACTCAAGCCAGATACCCAAAGGTAGAAGGAAGTTCAAGCAAGATGCCTTTCTCAAGACACAGCTAAAGTAGAATTCTCCTTTAGTAGTTTAACTTTTCTATTGGCACCAACTAGATCTATTGGTGAGTTCAGTGACCTGCAGTACCCATCTTAAGCATATAAATGAAATATAATTTTTAGTTCATCTTCGCTAACATTAACCCAATAGTGCAGAAAGAAGTGAAACAGCACATCATGTCCCCTGGGACTCTACACATTCAGAAAACAAGCAACATCACTTCAAGAATAGCCCCAGCACCTTCTACGCCACAAACCCTTTTCTTATGGCCTATTGAACCGGCAAAGTCTGCTCTCCAAAAGAGATCCTTTCCATATACCAGTTCCAGGATCCTAAGATTTTATGATTAATTTCAAATAGTAGAGAGAGATAGAAAGGAGAATGTCTCGCGGTTCTCATATATATATATATATATATATATATTTATTGATCAATTTTCGATCAGTCAGAACCACATCACAAACTACCGACCGGAAAACACCCTAGCTTTCATGAATAACTCTACAGGGTATTGAGGCCATTTATGGAGAAAAGAAACTTGCAGTTTATTGAGGGAGAAAAGGAGAATGAGGCAGGAGGCCAACCACTAATGTTCACAGACTAAAGTAAAACAAAATACTTCAAAGGAAGGAATAGCATATAAAATGATACAGAAAGCAAAAATCTCTCCACTAGTGAAATCAATCCTCACTCTTTTATATAACACAAACGCAACCAGAGATTATCACTCAACAATAACCCACAAACAAAAAAAAATTAATAAGTACGAGATTGTAAAGAAAAAAAAAAATGTTGGACACTCGAGATCATGGAGCTCCAAATTCAATTAAATTAAAAACTTGAAAAAGAAAACGAAGATCAGGGAAGAAATCTACCTTTCCAGAAGCACCCATTGTAACAACGCCTCTGCAAGGTCGTCGACCGGCAGAGAGACGGAGATGAGAATCGATCTGTTGAAAGAAGGTAGCTGAGAGACATTGAGACTGATCCAACTTCAAGTTGAGGGATGAGCGACGCAATCCACTGAATTGTGGTGGTGGACAAGAAGAAGAGGAGATTGCAGACTTTGGGCCTGAAAGTTGAGATGCAAGAGATGTGGACACCACTGCCATTGCAACCCTCACCCTTTCCCTCACCTGAGTCACCTCACAAACACACCTAAAAGGCCAAAACCAGTACAACCTACAAACAGAAACAGCGCAAGTAGAGAGAAAAAAACTGAAAATCCAATATAATCCCTTTATTCACATTATTCTCTCTTGCTATGGCCCACCATATGTACTTTTCTACTCTCTACTCTGGACTCTGGAGAGTAGATACGCTTAGCTTTTTATTTTATTTTTTATTGTTTAGTATAGGATAATATGGGGATCGTATGGATCTGCCACGTGTCTTAGGATCGATGGAGTTAGATGGATTTAAAGAGGAATTGATGGACATGGAAGCTAACTGGGTTGGTGTCCTATGGCTTACCACGTCGTAAACGGTGCACGTGAGGCACGCTATGAGAGTCTCAGATTCATCACATCTAAACATCACCAACCAAAGGTCAAAAACTGCAAGAACGAGTGAGGTGCAAAGTTGACCGATTGAATTGATTCGAATAGTTCTGCGTTTGGCATTGTTTCTGTTTTGAAAATAACGATCTTTTGTTTCGATGTTTGGTAAATTAATTTTAGAAATGGTCTAAGAGAAGGCAATAAGATCGAATGCAGTTTCAAACTAAACTGTGCAATGATCTCAATGACTTCATATCTAGTTATCCACCCAAGGACAGTCGCTATTCAGTTGTAACCATCTCAAAATTTCAAATGTTTCATTCACAGAAATATTCAAGAATAAAAAAAAAATAAGATAAAAAACAAAAAATAAATAAATAAGAGCAATCCAGTGCATGAGGCTTCCGCTACTTATAAGGCTTGGGAGGAACAAGTGGGCGAGCCTGTGGCACTACGAAAGATGATGGATATATTTTCTTGTAAGACATGAAGAGATAATAAATACATTTTCTCAAGGGCATTAACGTTTCAAAGAAAAGTTATAGCCATTTTAATTGAATCCCCCCCCCCCAAAAAAAAAAAATGGAACCTCATAAACGAAACAGAGTCACATATCCAACATTGTTTTATTTTTTTCTGCCAATTCGTTTCATTAAAATGAAAAAAACGAACCACCTATGCCAAATGAAAAAAAAAAAAAGCTAACAAATGTTATAATAGATAGCTACTAAACGCAGCTTGAGAGAGAGAAATCGATTAGACCAACTAATAAGACTGATCGAAACTAATCATTTGTATCAAAAATCATAAAAAATAAAATAAAATAAAATGAAAAACCAACACATTTTGAAAAAACCAATAAAACTCAATATATTTTTTGGCCGAGTTTTTCTTAAACCACTGATGAAACCGACTAAATCATTTCAGTCTGACTCAAGTATGCAAAAGAAAAATCAGAAGAAATAAAAAAAATAAAAAAAAATGGAGTTCTAGAGCAAAAGGACTAGGAAAACAGAAGGTTAAGTCGCCCTCTCCATGGGTAATAGCATTACCTTTTTTTAGCTTTTTGTATATTGGAGATGGATAATCCTAAACGCTCTGGCCAAAATGTTGAACCACAAACACAAGGAGTTCTCCAAGTCAGATATTTTTGTGCGACTGTGTGTTGTGATACATTTTATCAGGAAAAGGAAAAGGGAAAAAAGAAGCATGTGGATACAAAACCAAGGAAAAAGATGTAAGAATTTGATGCACTAAAAAAGCACTTGGAAAATGGCAGAAGAAGACAATGTCACAAATCATTATGTTTCTGCTTGTCAAAGAAATTACAAAAGAAAAAATGAAAATTTTAAGTGCCACAATTTCTAGATATTGGCAGCTCTACAGTGATGAAAATGGCATTGGACATTTTTTAAGGTTAGTTTAATTTCTTTCATTTAAATAATAGCTTCTTATATATCTTTTGGAAAAAATAATATTCCCTGATGAAGTGGTTTTTGCTCCAGAGGTACATATAGGAATAAAGATAGGATGTGTTTTTTGGATTTCACAGGGGTAGGATGAGAAATATGTTTGAACATAGAGAGTCAAAGACCATGCGATTAGGGACGGTTCTTTTGCCTATATCTTATGGGGGAAAAAATGGCCACTTGTGCCTTCTACACTTAGACACTCAATGTTGTGAAAAGATATGCCTACCCTTGTAGTTGAATGCCTATGTACACATTCCCACTGGCCTAGGTGTTAGTGCCACACGACCTGATGGCATTTTCTCCCATCTTTTTTTGTTAAAAACATAGTTTTACTTAACAAGCACTTGTTCAATAATTTTTTTTTTAACCTAGGTTCATGGGACAAACCTCCCTAAACCTTTTTCTAATGAAAATCTTGTTGTAATCAAAGTAGGTGAAAAATAAAATTGACTTTACTTTTGTCCTTTTAATATAGCATGTTTTTTGTTTCAATGAGGATAAAATACTATATTTTTGTAAGTCCTCTAAAAAACGGCAAGAAAAATGACATAACCGTAAGAGACCCTAATTGTAAATTACTTTTAAATTATTTTGAATACCTTTTCTACACTTAATTTAAATAATTTTTGAAAATAAGACAATGGACAAGAAAAAAAAAAGGTTACAATTTCTCATTTCACCACTTTGGTTATAACCATATGCATTATTTTTTAATTTAGTTAATTGGAATATGTTTTAAGATACGGAAAATTCAGTCATAGGATTGACCTCGACTGATACCAATCCAATCTTGATTTAGATCGGCTTGGTTAGATAATAGATAAAAATACTCTCGAAAAAAACATTTCTAATGGGACATCAAATGTCAAATTTGGCTGTTCTGGTGTTCTCTTTTGAATTGGATCAGTTCCAACTAGATTTGGAGCTAATTTTCCCGTGATATGGTCATGTTATAGGTGCAAATGTTTATTAAATAATAAAATCAATTTAACTAAGTTGACCAATATGCCTAACACATTCCCTGATCTGCAACCTAATCCAAATTCAATCTTATGATTGAACCGATTCAAATGAAATCACAAATATTTAATAAAGTTCTTAAACTTTAATCTAGGTGACGACTCTTTATCCTTTCCACTACAGAAAGAAAAGGATATTAATTCAATGCCCTCAGAACCTTCACTCCCTACTCTCTCCAAAGCACTCCCTTACTCTTAGAAATTTCACCCACTACTTTGTAACCCTACCACAATCATTGTCCTCACCCCTGAGAGCTCTTGGTGTTTCGCTGCTTTCAAATAGAACCCCTCCCACTTTGTTCCTCCTCCTCCTCCACCACCACCACCACCACCACCACCACCACCACCGGCCACCATCATCAACTGTGGCCCCATACAACAGCCACCCACCATTGCCACAGTCGTCATGTTGAGGGACCAGAAAGGCAGAAACTGATAACAAACCATTTAACCAATCAGATCAGATTTTAGAATTAAGATTCATAATCACTTTTGATTTTGGAACTTAGAATTCGATTTCAGTTTGAATCCATTACAACTTAAAACTGATTTAAAAAACATGCTCAATGAAAGTAACCAAACCGATTGGCAGCTCTACCTACACCAATGCCCAACGAAGTCTTGGTGAGAAAATATGGGACGGGGGGTGTTAGGTGGGATCTGGTTTGAGGCCTCGGGCCATCCCCCACCCTTCTCGTTTGGAAATTGAACCACCACCCCGTGCCACTAATGGCCTCCAGTGCACATAAACCACCTTAAAAAAAACACAAATATTCCCTACTTATATTTTATGGGCAAAAGTTCGTTATATGGTTATGTAGTCCCTCCATCAATGCGGGGTCAATAAGAACCAATGAAAGCATAGGCAGGACATCAACAAAGATAGAGTTATGTGATTTTAAAAGAAAGAGGTGATAATTTTTCCTCCTTCAGTTAATTTGTAGACTAGGGGGTGCGAACTTGACTTGCGCATATACTCCTGTGCCCTCCCATTGACCCATTGGTTTGATGTTTCTTACGGCAGATCAGCAGGGTTCTCTCATCCAATAAAAATATTGGTTTCCCTTGGTATGTCAAAAAAGTGAAAAACCATAGCCTCATCCGAGGATATAAAAAGATGAACACGCCTACCAACCTTTATTGATTTGAACCAGCAACCTCCACTCCTACCAAAGCACCTTGAAGACAGTTGAGTCGAAATGGCGCTATCTATGCACCAACTTGTTGAGGTTACGTCTCCAACTAGGAACTCCAAGATCAGAACCGACAATTAAATATTAAACTATCCTGATGCATTCTTCAGCGATCATCTGCATTATGTCACAAGGCAGATAAGGACCATCTGGTTTGGTTGACCTAAAGGTTCCTCTTTCTCTATATTGGTATATGGTTATAAGACAAGTCAGAAGACTCAGAACTTGCTTCTGGAGTCATGTTTGCTTGAAGTGTGAGACTTACTGCTAGGCTGCTGTAGGGGGGAAACATTCTGGGTGGATGGATTTTCAGTTTGAGGATTAACCAGGGATCGGCTATGGCCCCAGGGCTTTAGTTTCTAGAGAGGGGTGCATGGATGGGTGCATGGAAATGGGCCCTGGAGGTACAAGAACTGGAAGTGGTAATGGATATGAAGGTGGGGCCATGACAACTGAAGGATCCACAGTGGCCCAAGGGAACAATGGGCTTAAAATTTTCTTTTGGCCTAAAATGGGTTGAACCATTGGACAAGAACTAGCCAGGTTCATGAAGACAAAATTACAACTATCATAATCTAACCCAGAGATTAGGGGTGTCAATTCCTAAACCGAACCGGTATAACCGGCCAGACCGAACCGATAACAACCCCAAAACCAAACCAAAGCCTTATTGGTTCGGCTCGGTTTCGAGTATTGCAACCCCAAAACCAAACCGAACCGCACCAAAAACCAGATGAACCCGAAACCAAACCGAAACCAAACCAAAACCGGCTCAAAACCCAGACCGAAAACGAAATCAAACCGGTAAGAAACCGAAACACTCCAAAATTCATTAAAAAAATCAAAATTTGCATAGTTTTGTATACATTTGTATGGAAAGTCGAATCCAAACTAGACCAAAAACCAAAACCAACCCCGTTACAAATCGATTTAAGAAACCGAAGTTCAGCAGTTCATCATTTGGTTGTTTCCTAATGGCTCCATACCGGTTTAAAAAACCGATCCAAACCGAAATGAACCTAATAAATCCAAACCGGTACCAACCCGAACCCAAACCGCACCGAAGCCGACACCGGACCGAAACCGATAAATCCTTAATGGGTCGGTTTCGGTCACTTCCAAAGTCACACCGAAACCGGTAGAACCGGACCGAAACCACACCAACCCGGACCGTTGACACCCCTACCAGAGATAAAACTCAACCTCCTTAGAGTTACTATGAACCATCATCTCCAACTGTGTTTAATAAAGCTAAATAATTTAGTCTCTTAATAGCTTGATTATTCTTTCCTTTATTAGTATCCAAATGTAAGTGATTTAGTTCACCTTTTCTCTTTCCCTTATCATCAGTGATCAACCATTAGTCTATGAAACTATTAGAAAAAAAGAGTTTCTTAGTGCATGAGGCTCTCACTACTGCAAGGCATGGGAGGGACAAATATACGCTTAGAACATATAAGAGTACCAAATGAACTTTAAATGGTGGAGTCTCTAACTTATTGGAAAAATAATCTTTCATAAGAAACAGATGTTGGGCCCATCCACAAATCACCATAGCCTATTTCCACCCACTCTCCCTACTGTCAGGCACAGGAACCTCTTCCAAAAAAACCTGAATGAAAATACAGTTTTTAGTTATTCAACTCCTAAATGATGAAATGATACCACCAACCCAAATCTTTTTAAAACTTTACTAAATTGCGCCCCTTTAAACCCACATGTCAAGAAAATAATGAAGCTTGAGAGTTTTCTCCACATGAAATGAGCTCCAAAGATCTCACATTTTGACTATTACCCCCTTCAGATGATGACCCCTTTAGTGTAACATTAGCATTCTTGGTAATAGTTAGCACTTAGCACCACAATTTATACAATCAAAATTGCAGGAAGCAGATACAGTCCAGAATACTGTATTTCAAAGCATTGAGACTCCCAACTTATCTGAGAGATTGAAACATGAAATAACAACAATATTAAGAAGGTTTTGTATTATCCCATGAACATTAATGAAATAACTGCACCTTTTAAATCAAGTGGGGATCTATGGAGAAAATGGATACTCCAGTAAACTGGTAGGATTGGATTGAACTAACAATTATCTGGTGAACCATTCCTGATTCCAATTGAGAATGACTGGGATTGGCGATAATTAAAATATATATCTAATAAAAAAAAAATGCAAAAACACTAGACTTATGCTCCAATTGTGGTAGCTAAACACCTATAATTGTCAAAGATTGAACCATTCATGATTCATCTGAGGCCGCCATGATAAATCAGATAGATAATGTATCGTTCTCACGCATCCAATCATCATAATTTTTCGAATCAGCTGGCGGAGATGCAATGCCAAAAGTATTCAACTTGTCTTTAGCATTGATAGAAAGGCTCACGACCTGCGCCCATCGGCAAGACTACCACAGCAATCCATCGTCACGGTCTCCACTTAAATGGTAGATGCACAGATGGGGAATCGAACATAGGCCATGCGCCCTAACCATCTGAGCAACCCACAGATGGATAGTACCCATAATAATAAATAACTAAAACCACCACTAAACTTGATAGCAGTAATTTAGACATTAACTAAGTCCATAGAGAGTTCACTGTCAATCTTCACGTACGTGAATGTATGTGAACATTCTTGGTCCGTGGATATGGCATCTATTTTCTCTCTCTTCATTTAATAGATGCCATATCCACGTACTAGGGACGTTCACGTACATTCACGTACGTGAAGATTCACCGCTCTCCCATAGCAACATAGCAGTAGGATCAACTCAAAGAAAAAGAATAAGAACCAAAGTAATAACTCAGAGCCAGAACAAAAAACCACAGGAGAAAGAGAAGCCAAATCACAAGTGCTCTGCATATTTTCAGATCGCAGAACCCCCGGAGGATGCATGGGGAAGACTTAGAATATAGAGAAGCCATCACCAAAAAGAGAATTAGAAAAAATTGATGTACATTTCAACAATCGATTTAGGGACTTTGAGAATGATACATGCATGTGTTAGAGGCCGCATGCATGTATACATCTCATGTGGATTTGGATTAGAACGTAGATGGAGTTATGAGTCATGGGAGAGTAAGTTACGTAACTATGTACCTTATATATTGTGATAGAAGATTAATCTAATACTAGACTTTGGCACCGGTTGACAACGTTTTCTTTCTGTGTTTTCTTGTTCCCATAAACGGAGAAACAACCTAAAAAGCGTTTGATAAAGTTGCTCCGTTTCACTTGTTTCTAGAAACATAAATCAAAATTTATGTCTATTTACAATTCTATAAACGACTTTGACGAAACAAGTCAGACTTGTTTCGTCAAAGTCGTTTCTAGAAACAAATTTGAGAGAAGAAAAAAAAGAGTTTTTGTGCCCGATAAATCTCTTAACTATTTAAATCTAAAAAGAAGCAACTGAACCCTCTCTCCCTTTTGGGCATCCGATGACACTATTGGGTTTTTTAGTGGCATTATGTTTGAAAAAAATATTTTGAGAAACAGATTTATTAAACACCAAAAAATCCATTTTTGTTTCCTGAAACATAAAAAAGCCGTTTCTATTGTTTTCAGACACAAACAATAGAAACGTTATCAAACGGTGCCTTTGAATCCAAGGAAGCAGGCTTCTCAATTAAGCCAAGACATTATGGCTTAAGCCAAGTTATCCTATCTTCTCTCTTCCCTATCTTATGTTTCTTCCCTAATATTTTATCTTATGAGATGAGGTTGGGCTACCTCAATTAGCCAATTCCCTACAATCTCTCCCTTACTTCTTCTTGTCCAAGTTTCCCTGCAATAAAATAGGCAAACTACCCACCACCCAACCTGCATACGCATCACAAATCAGCAACAATGGGTGTCATACCATGTGACAGTTTGAAAACAATAAAAACAATACTTGCATAGAGAAGATGAAAAGAAAGGAGTCATAAGGTTTAAAGTATCGATGTGTATCGTATCAAATAGGCAGGCATCGATATGATACCATCGAATGAATTCTATATTTTCTCCTTAATGTAATGTGTAATCGAGCTATCAACGGCTGGATAAGTATCCAATGCATTTATGCAAATACATGATGGACCATTGGATCCGAATCGGAATGTCAGAACACCACCGTCTCACGACTCTAGCAGACTACCTTCTTTTTTGGTGCAATCGTGTGTAATTTTTCGACTTCTTATTGCCATTGTGGATTCCTATTCGAAATCAAATGGGAATGGGAATCCTTCAGTTCAACTCTCTCTCTCTCTCTCTCTCTCTCTCTCTCTCCCCCTTCATAAATAAATTTTTGATACAGTACAATTGAACCTCCCAGTCTCTCGATTTGAATGCTCTGCGTTTCATTTTTCATCGTTTTTTACTATTAGCTTCTTAGGTTCCCTGCTCCTCTTGCCCTGAGATTATGGACAACGCCAAGGAAACTACCAGTGAAGCGAAAGCTAACGAAGAAAACCATAATCCTGTGATGGAAGTAGAACCCGAAGCTGGATTAGATTTGCCTGTGACTCCGCAAGCTTCTAAGACACTATTCACGAGCCTCAGCCAGGTCGATGCAGACCTTGCTTTTGCAAGAGCTTTACAGGAACAAGTTTGAACTCTCCCCTTTTTTCTAAGGTTAATCTTTTAATAAGTTGTCATTGTAGTTAATTGCTTGACCTACATGTTCAATTTGATTAATAGTGATTTTTGTGGTATCTCTAATTGATGAAGAAAAAAGTTTTGACTGGGGATGGTTTTTCTTGGACAGGAAAGGGATTATATGATGTTGAGAATGAACGATGAAGCAAGTGATAATGGAAGTTCTGATGCTGGTAGTTCTGTGGATGAAGACGAGGATGATCAAGAGATGATCAAGATGAAGAGGAAGAGGAAGAGGAAGAGGAAGATGGAGATGAAGATGAAGATGATAATGATGAAGAAGATGAGGATAAGGATGATGAAGATGGTCCGAACGAGGACGAAAATGCTGGGACTGATGCTGAAGAAGATGCTTTTGATGTGCATGCTCATGCAAATGAAGCGGATGATGACCAGGGTAATGAATTCGATAATGATGAAGCTGTTAGGACTCTTACGTGGGCTTAACTGATATTGATTGACCTATTGGGCCCAAGAGAACAAGGATCACTCTAATTAGGAAACTTCTAGCCATATTCTATTGTGGGAATAGAATAGGGTTTAAGGATTCTATTATATATAGAATACTAACGGTCCCTGTAGCCGTTACTTTTCATAATAATATTTTGGGAGCACTGCTTTCTCACAGAGCTAGTGTAGAGACAGAGAGAAGAACCCAGAATAAGAGGCTACAGAAGATCTCAGTAGAAGGACCCATATTACGTGGTTTTTCATCATAGTTCGTGGTACAAGCGTCAACCTTAATTTAGGGATTTCATTCACGCTTAGGGGTATGTGATCGATTTCTTTCCATTATTCATTCTTGTATTCTATATACTATAGGTCATTCAAATGATTCTAGGATTTAGAATCACTACCAATTGGTATCAGAGCCAACACTATGGTTCTAGAATCAATAAATTATTTAAAAAAAAAAGTTTGGGTTCTAATTTATGAAAATCATTATCTTACTCTCGCTTAAAGATCCCGTATGAAAAAAATTTATTCACAAAAGTTGTAGAACACGAGAAGACGATCACGGTGGTATGCCGCAAGTCATCGAAAACCTTTGGACGCACCGACACTTGCCACTGGAAACTGGCTATTGGAGGAGAGAGAGAAAAAATAGCGGTGAGTCATCACTGAGTCAACTTATAAACCCTACTGAGTTGACTCAGAGGTGCAGTGGGTCAATTCATGACCAACCCTATTTGACTCGATCAAAGGTTGATCGGGTCGTTGACCATTTGACCCGATTTTTTACCCAGATACCCAACCTGAAGACAAGTTTGACCCAAATTTTGACCCATAACTAATATGCCTGAACCAGATTAGACCGTTTGGCCGAACCGATTGGTTTGGATTGATTTTGATCCTTTTTTTTTTTAATAAAAAAAAATTATATAACTTCAAATGGCTCGTACGGGCAAACGGTGAAGAATTTTTCACCTTGGTTTTTTTGCTTTGAGTCCAGTTTTTCGTGCTCTTCGTTTTGATATATTATGAGCCTAGTTTTGATCAAATTTTATAGTCTATTTTGTATAAGTTACAAGTATGAGTGTTTAATGATTCTTTATAATTTTTCTATTAATTAGAATAAATAAAAGAAAATCAACTCATATATTACTTGTATATCAGAATATGAACTTGTTTATTCTTGGTAATGTAGTTCATACTTTTATTTATAAATATTTTTTTATTCATGCTTAAACAATCCCACTTTTAGTTGTCGGAATGAATTTGTAGACTATTGCAATAAGATTGGATGGAATCCACCAAAGTGGTAAAGTTCAACCTTATTATAATAGAATATAAATTAAAAGTCTTCTTTGTTTGAAAGACAGAGAATAATGGTTGATAGCAAGGTTGCTAATGTTCACCCAAATATGACATTATCAAAGAAAATTTAAAGTTAAAGTAAGTGAAAAACATAATAGAGATTTCTCAACCTAGAAGATGTTGTCCATCCAAAGATGGTGGTACTTTTCGAAAGTTAGAAGAAGTCTCGCAGTAATAACAAAAACTTGAGTGGACCAATATGTTTCAGACCCAAAGGTTAGGAATGTAGTTCAGGTTGACACTCTTGAAGTAATTGATAATTGAGCATGTAATATTTAATTTTGCTAATTGTTACATGCTTATTCTTTTACATATATGTCTGTATGTTGAATAGAATATTCTTTATTGAAATATTCAATAGAAGTCTCGCAGTAATAGCAAAAACTTGATATCCCTAAGCTTACTGGGGATAATTTCAACAAATTGATGGAAGACTTAGAGGTCTACATAATTCTCAAGGACCTAGACTTGTGTACTAGGACCACCAAACCAGTTGAACCTACTGCAACCAGTACCCAAACTGAGAAATGGGATTATGACAAGTGGATCACTGCAAATAGGAAGTCCTTAGCTGTTATTAAGAGTGCTTTGCCTGAGTCTATCAAGGATAGTATTGCTAAAAAGGATACTGCTTCTGAGTATTTGGCTGCTATAAAAGCTAAGTCTAATAATTTTAAGAAATCACAGGCTCACGGTCTCATGAGCCAATTGACTGGGGCTAGACTTAATGGAGTAGGAAGTGCTAGAGAGCATATACTGGAACTGATTTTCCTGGGAAACAAGATCAGAGGTACAAGTATTAACTTTGATGATGACTTCGTGGTCACCATTGCTTTGAATTCTCTACCTGAAAGCTACAAGACTCTTAAGACTACTTATAATATATTAAAGGATAAATGGGGTCTTAATGAATTGATCACTGCGGTAACCCAGGAAGAGGGAACAATTAATAGGACCAAATTTGAAAGTGCCAATCTTACTCAAGGTAAGACCTCATCTTCTATGGGACCTAGCAAAGGGATCAAGAAGTTCTTTATGAAAGAAAAATTCACTCCATTTAAAGGAGGAAAGAACAAGAAAGGAAAGCAAATTTTCAAATAATCTGAGGTATAAAAAGACATGAGTGGCATAGAGTGTTTTTTGTGCAAGGCCAAAGGGCACATAAAGAATGATTATTTTAAGAGGAAGACCTACCTTGGGAAAAAGAAGGATGATGGTATGAATCTATCCTTAGTATGTTTTGAATCTTGCTTGATTACTGTACCAATTAATTCATGGTGGTTAGATTCTGCATCATCTATTCACGTTACTCATTCCTTGCAGGGGTTCCTAAGCAGGAGGGTGCCAAGCAAGGATGAAGTGACGATGTTCGTGGGCAATGGAGCTAGAGTTGAAGTGGAAGCCATAGGAACTATTAGATTGTTTTTTCATTCAGACTTATTTATTGATTTGAAAGATGTTGTTTATGTTCCCTCTATGAGGAGGAATTTGATTTTAGTTTCTAGACTTTGTTCATATGGTTATTCTGTTAATTTTAATCAAGTTGGTTTTTGCTTATTACATGATTCTGTCTCTATTGGTAGTGGTACTCTTGTTGGTGGGCTTTATAGATTGAATTGTAATTCTTCATGGGTTCTGAATGTGGGAGTGAAACGCTCTCTGATTGATGAGAAATCCTCTATGTTATGGCATAGAAGGTTGTGCCATATTTCAACCAAGAGGATGAAAAGATTGGTAAATGAAGGGATATTGAAAAATATTGATTTTCAGGACATAGAAACATGTATAGATTGCATTAAGGGAAAGATGACAATTTTCAAGAAAAATGATGCTACTCGCAGCATTGAAGTATTAGACCTCATTCACACTGATATTTGTGGGCCTTTTCCTGTCCCTACATTCACTGGGCACCATTATTTCATAACTTTATTGATGATTGATCAAGATATGGGTATGCCTTCCTTATCAGTGAGAAATCTAGTGCTTTAGATGTTTTCAAGATTTTTAAAGCTGAAGTTGAACTTTTCCACTCCAAGAAGATTAAAGTGGTCAGATCCGATAGGGGTGGAGAATATTATGGGAGAAGTGGTGTTTTTGAGCAGTTACTTGGTCCTTTTGCAAAATTCTTGCAAAAACATGGGATAGCTCATCAATATTCCATGCCTACAATACCTCAGCAGAATGGAGTAGCGGAACGAAGAAATCGTACTCTGAAAGACATGGTCTGTTCTATGGTGAGCAATACCACCTTACCAGAATCCTTATGGGGAGAGGTACTTAAAACTGCTATTTATCTTCTCAATAGAGTGCCAAGCAAGTCTGTGAATAAGACTACCTATGAACTCTGGAGTGGCAGAATGCCTACCCTTAGACACTTGAGAGTGTGAGGATGTCAAATAGAAGTCAAAGTCTTTAACCCTCAAGAAAAAGTTTTTGACTTAAAGACTACAAGTTGCTATTTTGTGGAATACCCAGAGAGGTCTAAAGGGTATAGATTCTATTGTTCTGGCCCAAGACACAAAATTGTAGAGACCACTCATGCTAGATTTGTTGAATACAATGAAGAGTCTAGAACACCTCGTAATTTTTCCTTTGAAGAAGGGGAGTATGACACCCTTGAGATAGCACCTATTGAGTTGAGAAATTCACTTCTTGATCTCAATCCCATCCTGTCTGATGATATAGTCACTCAAACTCCAATTGAATATGATTTACAAGTTGGGACATATATTGCTATTACAGACCCACCATCACCTCCTGATACCGCTAATATTGGCAGTCTTCCACTTGAACCTATAAGGAGGTCTACTAGAGTGTGCACGCCTTCTTTGCACTCTGATTATGTTTCTTATTTGAATGAGTGTGAGTTTGTCATAGGATAAGAAGAAGACCCTGTTACTTTGCTTCAAACAGTTAATCATAAGCATTCAGATAAATAGATAGAAGCAATGAAGGAAGAACTATTATCCATTAGCAACAATGGAGTATGGGAATTAGTGCAAATTCTAAAAGATTGTAAGGCTATTGCATCTAAGTGGATTTTCAAAACCAAGACAGATTCTCAAGGTACAGTAGAACGCTATAAAGCTAGACTCGTGGCAAAGGGTTTTACTCAGCGAGAGGGGATAGATTACAAGGAAACCTTCTCACCTATCTCATCAAATGATTCATTCAGAATTATCATGGCCATTGTTGCCCATTTTGACCTAGAGTTACATCAGATGGATGTGAAAACAGCCTTTCTGAATGGAGAGTTGTCAGAGCAGGTGTGCATGAGATAACCTGAAGATTTTGAGGAAAAGGGTATAGAGGACTTTGTTTGTATGTTAAAAAAGTCTCTTTATGGGTTAAAGCAAGCATCTCGACAATGGTACTTGAAATTTGATTGAGTTGTGACTTCTTTTGGTTTTGTAGAGAATCCAATCGATCAGTGCATATATCTGAAACTCAGTGGGAGTAGTTTCATCTTTCTTATGCTCTATGTGGATGACATATTGTTGGCTAGCAGCAACAAAACCTTATTGATGGAGACCAAGGGTTTTCTTTCAGAAAACTTTGAAATGAAGGATATGAGTGAAGCTAGTTATGTGCTTGGAATTGAGATTAGTCGTGATAGGCCGTGGGGTCACTTGGGCTATCACAATAGACATATATTGATAAAGTTTTAAAGAGGTTTAACATGTCTAAATGTTCTGATGGTGAAGGACCCATCAGTAAAGGAGACAAGTTGAACAAGTAACAATGTCCAAAGAATGATATTGAGAGGAGCTCAATAAATGACAAGCCTTATGCCTCTGCCGTTGGAAGTTTGATATATACACAAGTTTGTACTCACTCTGACATTGCCTTTACAATTAGTGTACTTGGTAGGTTTCAATCTGATGCTGGTCTGGCTCATTGGACTGCAGCTAAGAAGGTTATGCGCTATCTACAGCAGACAAATGACTTCAAGCTAGTGTTCAGTAAATAAAAAAATTTTGAAGTTATGGGGTATTCTGACTTGAACTTTAGCGGGTGTACTGATGATAGAAAGTCTAGCTCTGGATACATTTTTGTATTGGGAGGAGGAGCTATTTCTTGGAAGAGTGCCAAACAAACTATTTTAACTTCATCCACTATGCAAGCTGAGTTTGTGGTACTTTATAAAGCTACCGAGCAGACAGTGTGGTTGAGGAATTTCATATCTGAACTGAAGGTTGTAGATTCCATCTTTAAGCATTTGTGGTGTGACAATATTTCTGCTATTTTCTTTGCAAAGAATAACAAGAGATCTAGCAGCTCCAAACACATTGAGATTAAATATCTTCTGGTTCATGAGAAGATTAACACTGGGGAGATCATTGTTGAGCATATTATTACTGAAGAGATGATTGATGTTCCTCTGACCAAAGCTCTTTCAGTGGAAAGTTTTAAGACTCATGTTTCTAACATGGATGTGATGGAATTTTTTGATATGCTTGTTTAGTGGGAGTTTACTTATTTATAGTGGTATTGTAATAAGCATTATTTTATTAGATCATACATTATGAGCACAATCTATATTGAGGATATTTACTTTCCAGTATAGTGTTCATTTATATTCTCTCTCATCATATTATTGTATGATTATTATGGTTTACTTTGACATGTTACAGTTAATGGCAGTGTTTAGCCTAGTTTCGTTATTTATGGTGGTATTTAGCCTAAATCCATGGAGGTGATTGTTAACCATAAACTATATGCCAAAGTGAGATATTAATACAATAAAATGGCAGTTTGTCGAAGTATTGATTAATATCAAAGTTCTCTACCTGTGAGGTTTTCAAGGTAGGCTGATCTTGATATCAGAAACGGACCTATAAGGAAAGATATATCTTATGTGATCACAGTTATGATATAATTCCTTATATCTATGTTTCCAGGCGATTTGAATTGAAAATTTTATGTTGTTTGTAACATTAGATAGTTATATGCCGTATATTAAGGTATATTTTCTACTATTGTTTTAACAATAGAGATTATTGATTGGATCAAAGTTTGTTTTGAGTGGTATTCAGTTTTAGGATTATTTAGCCAGATGTCAATGGGAAGACATCAGTATCAGGGATAGCCCAAGTGGGAGATTGTTAGGACTCTTATGTGGGCTTAACTAATACTAATTGACCTATTGGGCCCAAGAGAATAAAAACCACTCTAATTAGAAAACTTTTAGCCCTATTATATTGTGGGAATGGAATAGGGTTTAGGGATTCTATTATATATAAAATACTGATGGTCCCTGCAGCCGTTACTTTTTATAATAATATTTTGGGAGCACTGCTTTCTCACAAAGCTAGTGTAGAGAAAGAGAGAAGATCCCAGAGTCAGAAGCTGTAGAAGATCTCAGTAGAAGGACCTATATTGCGTGGTTCATCATCATAGTTCGTGGTACAAGCATCAACCTTGATTTAGGGACTTCATTCACGCTCAACGGGTATGTGATCGATTTCTTTTCATTATTCATTATTGTATTCTATATACTGTAGGTCATTCAAATGATTCTAGGATTTAGAATCACTAACAGAAGCCTATGCAAGAGCCCTTCAAGGCACTCAAGAGAAAGAATTGGTTGTCCATTTAATGACCCTCGCTGGGATAAATGACTCTGAGTGGTTTTACAATTGATACTATGTTCATTCTCACGTGTTGCTTGATTGTAATATTTTATTTTATTTTTATGGAAAAATTATGCTCCCCTTCCTTATAGTTTGCCAAAATTACATATGGATTCAAGGGTTTGAACGAGTTACAGTGTGAGTATGCTATTAGTTTTATACAAAAAAATACCTTATTACCCCTTTAGTAGGAAATAGTCTTAATATGAGAGGACCATTATATCCTTTTATACTTTTATATACCCAAAACACTCAAACCAATCACTAACACATAACCGTTGGAGAATGTGGGTTTGAGAGCTCTGCAAATCGCCCCCCTTTGCAAGCAAACTCAGGTGGAGAAGGAGCTCTGCAAAGCTCTGGTGAGCATCTGATTCACTCAGTCGAAGGTTCGTAAGTGAACCCTCATCTGATTCCTGATATCTTCTGTATTTTGGGATGAATCTAGAGTTTTGGGCATTTGTTGGTGTTTGGGGATGAATCAATATCTTCTGTGTTTGGTTCTCTTCATATACCCCTATTATTTGCTTCACATGAACACTAATGCCATTTCTTGGGTGGTTTGGAAATCGGATCAACTCCTGAAACTTGCCGTTTAACCTACATTTACATTAACATAAGTTGAACACAAGTAATAATAGAGGGCAGGATTTACATTCTTAGAAGCCCTTGGTGTTATCATCAAATAATTTGAGCTATTGATCCTTCCAACGCAAACAACCATTGGATTGAAAATATTATAATAATCACATTCACTCGAGTATTGATTAATTTGTTTATGGTACAAATATTGATGATATTGAACCTCTGGTCCAGCATATGTGCTACAAATAGTGTGATAAGGATCATAAACCAGTGAATTAAAAGCATTTATGGAAGTAGGATGGAAAATGCTATTGAGTAAAGCCACTTAATTTGAATAATAACATATCAAATTCAAATACATTGGGAATAAGATTATTTTTCACAAGCTTCTTTCAAATTTTTTCATGAACTGGACTAGAACCGGCTCACCTCTTTTTCCTAAATCAGGGGATGAAAACTAAGGGTGTCAAAAAAGTCCGGTCAGCCCGAACTAGCCCTAGCCCGCCCTAAGCCCGAACAAGGCTTGGGCTAAGATTTCAGCCCATAGGGTGGGTTAGGGTTGAGATTTTTAGGTCCAATGCAGGGTTGGGTTGAGCCTAGGTTGAGGTCTCAACCCAACCTAACCCAACCATGTATATTAAGTATATAATCATATAAATATTCTAATAATTATTAAAGGGTACTTATAAGAAAAAGTTTTTCATTTTCCACAATCTACACATATACAAAAACTTTGGTCTTTGGCCTCTGCAATGCATCAAGATCAAGCAACCAAGTGATAGATAGTATTGGGTTGGACTATATTATGTTAAACACAACCCAATCAGGGTCCATTAGGGCTGGGTCGGGTTGGGCTAAACCCGACAGGGTTGGGCCTGGGTTGAGATATCCTAGCCCGACCTAGGGCTGGGTTGGGCTTGGGTTGAGTTAAGAGACCTTAGGGTTGAGCTGGGTTAGCCCAACCCGGCCATTGACACCCCTAATGAAAACTGTGGTAGCATTTTTTTGTGGATTGTTGTTAGTTGGATAATTTTAGGCCTAAGCAAAGGAGAACCCAAGACAGGTTCAAGTCACTTTTACCGTTTAGTCTCTGTGATTGCTAAATGGGAAAGAAGCAACGCTTTGAAATTACTATTTCTTTACTGCAATTTTCAAGTGCTTAAGTAAACTAGAAGGTTCTGTATTTTCCATTTAAAAATATGGTATCTATAATGATTATAATTTTCCTAATTGATTTTAAACTTATTGATATTGCATATACGATGTCTACTTGCAGTATAACTACCATGAACCAAAGTTAACGTCACATGCAAATGTCACAAAGAAGCTACAGTAAAGGTATCAGAGTTTAGAGATAATCCCAATAAACTCTACTACACCTGTCCAGATATTATACAAGAGAAGAAATGTGGATTTTTTGCTTGGCGTGATCTAGTGAATGTGTCACCAGTCAGATGTGCATCATCAAACAACCCCAATCCTCGTGATTTTCAATAGTTGAAGGATGAGATGCGTAGTCTGAAGATAAGATTGAAGTGGTTGGAGAAATTCAATGAAAAACTGAAGCTTGTTGGATAAGTCGTTTCATGTATTGTGGTTGTTCTATTAGTTGTAATGGTTCTAAAAGTTTAGAAGTCTTTGTTGGGGTGATTGTTTAGGATTTTGAATGAAATAGACTAGTAGTATGGAACTTTTAAAAGAAATATGTACTTTAATTGAATATGATAATCAGAATGTTATCTTCTTTCTAATTTGAGCTTCCATGCATATATGTGAATCACAACTAACATTTGTTAATGGGAAAAAAAAATGGATAGCATTTCTTCCCCTCTAATAGTGACATCTTGATATACTTGAAATATATGATATCATTTTGGAAATCCCTGTTTCACAAATCCATCAGATACATATATACCTAATATATTGGTTGAAAATAGAAAGTCCAAAATGAAATAACTTGCTCCACAAATCCATTATATTACACAAGCCAAATAAAACACAACATACAAATTACTGGATAAGTCATTGTTCAAATTACACCATGACTCAAAACATAATTAAAACTCCAGGAATCTTCATGCTCTATCACCATCTCCTATTTCTCCTATTTATCTATCATTTTCCCTTCAAGCCTAGCTTGTACAGAATCACCAACTTCAGTGGTTGTGGAAATCTGTGATAATAACCCTTTGAGACAAGCTTGCATCATCTTGGTCATCATTAACTCTTTTTCTATGCAAAAAAAAAAAAAGAGAAAGAAATTGGAGTGAAAATTGATGCATATTATAAGTAAAAAATAAAAGTGTAAGAAATGGATCACAAAGATAGCTTTTCAGCAACAGATGTGCGACTTGAAGAACCCTTTTTCTTTCCCTTGGGTTCCTCTTTCTTATAAGTTCTTTTATTGTGGCCAGCTATCTTTTAAATTTCACATCTGAGAGATCTTGATTTCTTCCTAAAGTTAGCAGGAGATGCCTCACTAAGTTCCCTTTTCCAGTTCTTATGTGGTCTGCCTATTGGTCTCTTTAGAAGTGGAGGTTGGACAACACATTGTAGTGACCAAATTGTTAACTCAAACGCATCTGGGATGGGACATATTAGATGCTTATATGTTTTCATGTAGTTTCTTTGGAAATACACTGCACAATAGTCTTCAATTTTTTCTCTCTTAGGGCAATAGCAACCATTATATGCTTGCAAGATATACCTGAGATTTCTCACACTTTTCACCCACAACTTCGCTCTCTTAAATTTACCACATGTATTCTTTGGAATGAATCAGTCACCTCATATTCATTTGTATTACCTAGGAAAACCTTGCATTCTCAAGAGTGCATTTACTTCCGCTAACTTCTTCTTGACATTAGAACTGACAGTCCCCTCAATGGTATGACTTTGATAATATATTTTGTTCAATTTTTCCATCACCTTAATCCTGATACTGTCAATCAAAGTCAAGTTGGGTTTACTCCTTACAGAACTAATCCAGTTGTTGAAGCTTTCAGTTATGTTGTTTGTAATTGCATCATTCTTACATCCCACGTCAAATGCATGTTAAGACCAGAATGTTGGTGGTTTTTTCTTCAACCACTCATAAGTTTTAATGTTGAACTCCTTAATAGAATTCATTGCATTTTGAAGTAGATGCAAAGTTGGTGTTGTAAAAGCTGCCCATAAATACTTCTTTAATAAGAGATCGTTGTATTTTGCCTTGAAGTTTTGGTAGAGGTGTCTACTACAACATCATATGTGAGCATTGGGGAAGCTCTCACTAATAACACCTGTTAGTTCTTATGCAACACATAAAACAAACAATTAATTTCTATCTATTCACAATAAACAACATGAATGGATATCAACCTTTGTTTAATGAAATGGTATACCTTTTGGTTATTTGATATAAATGTCAATGCAATGTTGTCACTTGCAGTTCCCAATGCTTCATATAAACATTCCATAAAAAAATTTCAACTTGCTTTATTTTCAATTTCTACTACAGCATAAGCAAGTGGTAACACCTCATTGTTCCCATCAATAGCTATGGCTGATAATAACACACCACCATATCTACCTTTCAGGTGGCAACCATCAAGCCCTATGAATGGTCTATAACCATTCACAAAGTCTTGCTTACATGCATGGAAGCAGACAAATAATCTCTAGAATATTGGTGGTGCTCTCATATCATTTTTGTCCTCAAAGTGGAGTTTAAAAATACTTCCAGGGTTCTAATACAAGATTAACTCACCATATGCCGGTAAAAATGTTGAGTGACTGCCTTCATTTTTTTCCAATGCAATTTGACGGGCTCTATAAAATTTCATGTATGGAACATGACAACTAACCCCATAATTCTTACATAGTATAGTAGCCATTGCTTCATGATCCATTTCAGGGTCAGCCTGTAGCTTAGCTGCAAGTTGGCAATCCACTGTGAGGAAATAAGCTTCTGCCCTGACTGTCAGGTACAATGTGATTGGGGTTAAGAGTCCTCAATAAAAATGCACCTTTATTGTTAGTTGGTGAAGCATAAACCCTCTATGTACAACCATCAGATGTGCACCTCGCTGTGACCTTTGCCTTCTTATTTCTTTCCCATATCAGCTCAAAACTATGACGAATAGCAAACTCTTTAGGGTTGGTCCTGAATTCATTAGCAACAACATATATTGCTCAAACCTTAAAATTATTGTCATCACCATCATGATAAATTACTGGCTCATAATCATTAGGATCATAGCATCTGAATCATAATCATCTAGCTCATCATAACCATATACATCCTTACTATAATCATTGTCACGTAAATAATGGTCCTGTACATCATTGACTTGATCAGAAAATTCGTCATCACTTTACTCTTACTTAAGTCACCATGGTCATCAGAATCATACACAAAGTCCTTATCACTAGCATTTAAAGCATCAATTGATATGATGTCACACACATCATTAAGATTTACTCCCTTACCCTTACTACGATTCTTAGCTCCCTTACTTGCTTCATCCTTACCAAGCTCAGTAGCTCCCTTACTTGTTTCAACACTGTTGGTATCAGTCTTTACAGTGGGTGAAGTACCTCGAGAGTTACCACTTGCATAGGCAGTTGATTGAGACACACTACTAGCCCTTGCATTATGTGAATTACTCTCAGAATGACCACTAGAACTCTCATATGCAGTAGATCTTGTCCTATCTATTACACCAGCAGTTCCTCCACTAACCCTTCTAGCAGATTTACTCCTAACCCTTACATTGGGTTTGGTGTTTGCACTTCCAGTAGCACTTGAACTTCCGAAAGCATTACTACGAGCCATAGCACTAAAACCACCTCTTTTAATTGCTTGTTTTGCCTTATTGATTCCCATTGACTAAAGTCCATAAGCACCACCACCTATTGTAGAAAAATCACCATGTGTATCATTATCCCTTGTAACAACTTCGTTGGAATGTAAATTGATTGTATATTTAGAAGCTTCCACATTGCTCCATTCAAGATCAAACACAGTCTCTCTTACTAAATCTAGATGCGCATTCGAAAGAAACAATCCAAGCACAGAGCTATCATCTTCCAAAAGTACCTCTTCATTGTTTGGAAGTTTAGATTTGAATTTGAAAATAACTGAATGACCAGTAGGGACATGATCAATCACTGTGCTATAGACATCACATAGCATATCCAAATAACTGTATCAATCCGGGTCTACAATCTTTTCTACGTATCTGTCTAGCTAATTGAACTAAATTTAATTTACATCTCAATTCCATCACTATAACAGTGACAATATACAACTGATTAGATGTATTTCACAATATAACTAAAAAAAAATAAAAAAATTCATGTCAACATGTCTAATATAGTAGTCCAACAACATATAATAGAATCTATTTAATCGAGACCTAAGACTCAAGAATAATGGCATTTCAACCCCAATCGGGAGATCATTAATGAGATGCTATCTTAGATTATAACTTGAGATTAGAATTGACAGAAAATAGATCACAATTTCGAGCTAAATTGACAAAAATAAATCATAATTGACAAAAAGCACATCCAGAACTTGAGAACACAAATTCAGCATAATAACAACATAGAAATAGACCATATGAGTGATAGCATACAAATTCAGAACTTGCCATTCAGTTCTTTGCAATAAGAGGAATCATATTTTTGAGCTAAATCTAAATTAGTGATTCACATAAAATTAGGAACCCTAAATCAAACAAAGCATTAAGAAAACAAAGTATTAATAAAACAAAGCATCAAGTGGAAATAACCTAAACCAGAACAATCGAAGCTTTTTGTAGCTTCAATCGAAGCTTACTGTAGATTCAATTAGGTTCCCTGCGGGAGTTTGCTGTGGAAGTTTCTATGGAGTTTGCTTTAATTGATTAATCGGAGTTCGCTGCAGAGCAAATAGAAATAACCATAAGCAAGACCTACATCGTATGGTTTGCTTGTAGCTTCAATCTAAGCTTTTTGTACCTTCAAACATGTTCACTCTGATATTTTCCAAGTTCACTACAAAGCAAGTGGAGGTCGCAAGTTAGCTTCAACCAGGTTCGCAATCTTTGCTATCTTCAATCAGGTCTTTCGCAAGCTTCAAGCAGGTTCTCCGCGGTGTTCTTCGCTATCTTCTTTGACCGTCTCAAGTTAGCTGAAGTTGTAGAAAAATGGTGTTGAAGACCTAGGTTGAAAAAGAAAAAAGTGAAAGAAGACCTAGGTTGAAGAAGAACGATTACCCTCTTTTGTTCATTTTAAGGGAAGGGTAAATTAGTCAGTTCACTTTAATATAAGGGTATTTTCGGCGATAAATGGTGACATCACCAACTAACTTTTTCAAATTCACAGTGACTAACGGATTGGACCTAATTGTAAGAATCTTTCAAACTACAGGGGGACATAATCGTTCAAACACTTGGATCCACATGTAATTTCGACAAACTATAGGGGAGAGGGCGTATTATATCGTATCGGTCGTTACGTATCCATGACGATTGACATCAATATGATACACATTGATACGATACACGTATTTTTATTTTAAAGTATGTATTGAGGAGTATCAAAGTGTATCGTACCATATCGTACCATATCGTACGCTACTCTCCGATACTCATAGGTATGTGTCAATACTCTCAATACCTACAATTGAGCCCTAAACAATTGAATTACATGTGTATCGGTTAGATATGAACCAATACTCACTGATACATAAGATATGTATCTACAAAATCCATTTCACTTTTGAAATGGAGTTTGTTATTCTCATTAGTAATACATAAGTTTAAAAAATTTGAAGCATATATACTACACTTACCCAACAGATTTCACAATCTTGATTTACTATTCTTTCTTATACTTTTTGTCATGGGTGTGGCATTCTCATGTTGATCATGTTCTCCAGTTTACATCTGCATAGTCCTTGCAGCCAAATACATGTCTTCCATTTGATTTCTTTATTCCATTTAATTCTTAATTTCTATAAGAACCATTAAGACAACTAATGTATTCTAAAAAAAGAAAAACAATCACGACAACTAGTGTCATCATTTCCATTTAATGTTGTTTGTCCTTGCAACAAATCAAGTACGTTGATCATTCCACAAAAATTGAACGTTGTATCTCATGTCATGTTTGCTTAAGTTACAACCATCATTTTGTAGTGTTCTAGTAATATTTTATTATAAGAAGCTGGATGGCAAGATCAAACAATAAAGTTTGTTTACTTCTATTTTTGCTATGTTTGAGTAGATTTAGGTAAAACAAGCTAAAACATTGCGTCAAACATGAATTTAACCACTGGGTAGAGAGGGTGGAAAAAATATTAGTGAACCAGACAATTCCAAAGCTCTGGTAATTGCACCACATCTTCAGTGGCCGTAGCACTGGTCCAATGTCTCCTTGAATGGATTGACAGAAACCTCCAAGCTTCCACTGATCAAGTAAGTGAACGCCCTTGACCAAAGAATGTTGCAGATATGGCTCAAGAATTAATGAGGTCATCATCATAAAATCTTGCCTGTGAGAGGCTGCAACAATGATTTAGTTATCGGTATTGATATTAGTATCGGTATTGATCTCGACTGATATCGATTTGATACTGATAGAGGATCAGATGTTTTGGTCGATATTACCCTTATTTTTCAGAAAAATAAGGTTTTTTTTTTTACGATTTGACCCTGATGCTGATACAATACCCGTTCCCGAATCAATCAAGTATAAAGATTTATCTCATCCAATACCGATACAATATGGCTGATACAATATCAATACCTAAAACCATGAGCCGCAATCATGTCATAAGGCAACTAATTACAAACTTTCCATAGAACTAATAGAAGTATATAATCACCCTGGGCCTTAAGAGGGGCAAAGCCACAAGGGTTAGGCCTTGGGCTAATAGTCGTTGTCTTGCCAGGGACAAGGAGGGGTAACACTGGAGTCGTTGCTCTCAATTCAGGAATGGAATTGGAATAGGTAGTGGCATCGTGCGTGCGCTTTGGTTAGCATTCCATTTAGTAGCATCCATTAAAGCATTGATTTAAAATCTATAATGGGCGACACCAGTACTACAAGGGTGTACGTGGGCCACACCAGTACCACAAGGGTGTACGTGGGCCAAGTCGGCCCACGATAGCCGTTGGGAGATCTCATCTCAGAGAGAATCTCCCTGTTATGCTTTCTCATACTCTCCTCTTTAATTTTTAAGCTATCTTTTGTATTATTTTTATTTTTTATTAATTTATTAACAGAATAATTAATGAACTTTTTTTTTGTTATCATTACATAAAAACCGTTTGATAATTACTAGACAAAATAAAAGTATAGAATGGGGTATATCTTTGGTATCCTTATGTGCAAAATGGGTTTTTAAAAAAATAGATGAAGAGATATCCCCTTCACCCATCTTCCTTATAACTCTCTTTCTCCATTTCTCTACTTGCTCCTGTAATTCCTTTCTCTCTCATCCTCCCTCTCTTTCTTTTGTGTTCTTCAAAGAAATCTGATCTTAATTCAATATATGAAATCAAATTTGACTAGCAGATTCACAACCATTTTCTTGAACTATTGGATCTAATGGTGATATTTGTGGTGTTTCCTATGGATTTCTAAGCTGGATTTCTTCTAGGGTTGTCATTGCCCTGATGACATGGAGGTAGAGATGTAGAGTGAGTGGGGGGAGAGAGAAAAAGGAGAGAAAGAAGGATATGCTACTCTTTTTTCCCTTCCATGTGTGCTTCTCTTATAATAGATGATACTTTTACTCGGATTTAACGTGTTCATTAAAGTTTTAGCGCAAAATTAACTATATTTTTTACCAAAACACATTAATTTTTATTTTGGTAGAAAAACACTATGATTTTTATGTTTCATTGATTTATTTATTTATTTGTTTATATATATATATATATATATGTATAAACAAGCTCCATAAATAATACCAAATGCATTCAAGACCAATTTTGTGAACAAAAATAAAAAGCCAAAAATAATACCAACGTATTAATTATAGAGGAAATATCACTCCCCCCCCCCTGAACTATATCGAAATATCAATTTGACTCTACATTTTTTCAAAAATATCACTCACCTCCCCCTAAACAAAAAGATAATATCTAACGTCCCCAACCGTTTGAAATGGCTGTTAAGTCAGCCAATTTTTTCTCATAATACCTAAACTATCCTCATAAACTAAAATACCCATTATACCCTAATGAAATAAACCTCTCTTCCCCATTTGATCAAAGCCACTTTCCCTTACCCTTTCAATCGAGCCTTCGTCATCGGAATTGATCTTTCTCAATCTATTCCAATCGAAGTACCAACTTTGCATCACCTGCCCTCACTAGTGCTCTCCTATGGATCCACATCCTCTGTAATTCCTTAATAGTGTAGTTCAGTGCAATGCTACTTCCAGCGATCGACATGTGTCCCTGATGACGTGGACGGTCACGATCGCAGAGAGAAACATGGATCTGTCCAGCTGCTTCTTGGATTTCTTTTTGGCAGATCTCATATGACCCAACCCAATTAGATTGTTGGATCTAATTCCACCTTCTCCCTTCCATTTGAAATCGAAAGGGAAACCTAGGTTTTCTACGATTGCGACTTAGGGATTCTCGGGTGGAAGCTCTCTCCAGCGATCAATTGTGGCCAAGGAAGCAGCAGTCGCTAGCAATTTGGAGAGAGATAGAGAGAACCTCACAGATCAAAGAAGAAGGAGAAGGCAACTTTGAATCTAAGTGGACTCCTTGTTTGATGACTTGGATGCTGTGGTACTCATGATTGAAACCTACAATGTATCCTCCAAAACAAGAGAATTTACATCCTATGTAACACCTTTTATCTCAAAAACTTTCATTGCTAACTACAAATGCAACTCGTAATAACAAGTAATTTTTGTAAACCCAAAGAAACCAATTAGTAATGACAAAAACCATTTACAGGAAGAAACGACTAGTTTCAATTTTGACAGAGTAATGAGAGCCAAAATTATTATTATTATTATTATCATTTTAATTTATTGGGCACAACCTTTGAACCCTTGGTGGACTTTGATGCTTTCCACGAGGTTGGAGCTCTCTTCTTCTTCATAGATTTTGAAGTTTTAACTTGGTTCAACCGCTTCACCTTCCCAATCTTCTAGGTAGATGCCTTAAGTTTTAGTGTATTCACCGCTTCTTCTTGTTCTTTGGTGTCGAGACCGTCCCTGCTTCTTTCGTCTCTATTACCTTCACTTTCTCAATTTTCTCCTTCTTCCACAAATGCGGGAAAGATCAATTCCAATGACAAAGGATTGGTTGAAAGGGTAAGGGGAAGTGGTTTTGATCGAATGGGGAAGAAGGGTTTATTTCACCAGGATATAATGAGTATTTTACGTTTACGAGGGTACTTTAGGCATTATGAGAAAAAATTGATTGACTTAACGGCCATTTCAAACGATCGGCGACATTAGATCGAGTTTTTTTGTTTAAAGATAAATAAGTGATATTTTTCAGAAAATGTAGATTCAAGTTGATATTTCGACATAGTTAAGAGGAGGGGAGTGATATTTCCTCTTAATTCTATACGTATTAATGTAAAGTATAACCAGGTATAAGTGGCTGGATATCCAATGCATTTATGCAAATATGTGTAGTACCGTTGGATCCGAATCGGAATGTCAGAACACCACCGTCTCACGACTCTCACCGAATACGTTCTGTTTTTTGGTGCGATCGTGTACAGTTTTTTGACTTCTTATCGCCATTGTAGATTCCAATACGAAATCAAATAGAAATCCTTCGGTTCAATTCTTTCTCCCTCTCTCGTTTTTGTTAGGATCTGTTTAGAGTGTTTTTCTTCTAAAGGGGTTCTCTTGATGTATAAATTTCTGATACAGTACAATTGAACCTCCCAGTCTCTCGATTTGAATGCTCTGTGTTTCGTTTTTCATCATTTCTGCCTGTTAGCTTCTTAGGGTTCCCTGCTCCTCTTGCCCAGAGATTATGGACAATGCCAAGGAAGCTAGCGTTGAAGCGAAAGCTAACGAAGAAAACCCTAATCCTGCGACGGGAGCAGAACCCGAAGCAGAAGCCGAAGCCGAAGCCGAAGCCGAAGCCGGATCAGATTTGCCTGTGACTCGGCAGGCTTCTAGGACGCCGTTCACGAGCCTCAGCCAGGTTGATGCGGACCTTGCTCTCGCAAGAGCTTTACAGGAACAGGTTCGAACTTTATCTTTTTTTGCTAAGGTTAATCTTTTAATAAGTTGTCTTTGTAGTTAATTGCTTAACCTGCATGTTCAATTTAATTGATAGTGATTTATGTGGTATCTCTAATTGAGGAAAATGAAAATTTTTTTGACTGAGGATGGTTTTTCTTGGACAGGAAAGGGCTTATATGATGTTGAGAATGAACGGCGAAGCAAGTGATTATGGAAGTTCGGATGCTGGTAGTTTTGCGGATGAAGACGACGATGAAGATGAGGATGAGGATGAGGATGATGATGATGGTCCGAACGAGGATGAAAATGCTGGGACTGATGCGGAAGAAGATGCTTTTGATGTGCATGCCCATGCAGATGAAGCGGATGATGATCAGGGTAATGAATTCGATAACGATGAAGCCTATGCAAGAGCCCTTCAAGATGCTGAAGAGAGAGAATTGGCTGTCCATTTAATGACCCTCGCTGGGATAAATGACTGTAAGTGGTTTTACAATTGATACTACGTTCATTCTCACGAGTTGCTTGATTGTAATATTTTATTTTATTTAAGGCCATTCACTCTGAACACTCTATCTACCTTACATGAAAACACTTGGGTAAAGGGTGCGATTGAGTGTTCTGACTTCTAGGAAAACTGCAATGTTAAAAGTAGTCTCTCTTCTTTTTGCCTTTTTATGCTTTTGGTTGCTCATTGGAGTTTCTTCCAATTTTTGTTAATTTTAGGGGAGGCAGAAGACACCGAAGACCATGGTAGTAACTCTCAGGTAGTTGTGCTTTCCCTTGGTTTGAACATCAGGTTGTGCCTATTAAACATCATCATCATCATCATATGATCATTGTCACATGTTTTAAAATAGACCTCAAATTCTTAGCTGTTCGCAGAAGATGTATGACACATTATGCTCAACTACTTAAATATCATTATGACTATAAGCGTTTCCTTCATTACCAGCTTTTATCTATATTTCAATCTGTATTACTGTTTGGGGCTATGTTAAAGGTTATCTTTTTTAGCATTATTGTCAGTACCAGTATCTAACGTGATGAGCAGTTACTGTATGCTTGTTATAATATTTTTGATAAACATGGAAAATTAGTAAGAAGCTAAAAAAAATGGAATAGCAAAGAGAAATACGGTTCCAAGCAATAGATCTGCCTCTCACCTGGGACATCAAAATACCTTTTGGCAGCCGTTTTGACTTAGAGTTGACCCTATTGACTTGTAACTCAGTGCAGCTATTTTTAAAAACGAGAGATGGCCATATGAAGATGGAAATGTGGATAAAGTTCAAATTGTTTCTAGTTTTAAATTGAAATGTTAAAGTTTAGTTTTTTTGGGTGGGATTAAGTGTTCTCTAGACTTATGTTGAATTCTTAAAATTTGCACTTCATTTTGCAAAATGGCTTTATGTTCTTGTGGTTGGTGTCATATGTATCATTATACTGTTATATTGTTGAAAAATAAAATTTTATATTTTTTGCTGTCCAAATTCACAGGTGTAATGATGTGCAGCTGTCTTACCATGCTCAACGTTTTAAACACCCCTCCCTGGCAGCAGGACCATCTTGTAGTCAACATCTGTTACCCATATCATTCTTTGGTTGGGCTTTAGTAGTTCTTTTCATTTTCTGTGTGGTCATTGCTCCCCTAATTCACATGAGGGAGACGTTTTGAATGAATATCTGCTAGACAGAATTCCTGTCGACTTCTGGGCAGGTAGACTGGTAGTATAGTAATTAAAATAAAAACCTTTTACCCAATATAGATTGAATGATCAGAAACCATGCTTGTTTTAGTTTTAAATGTTTTCTTTGTGTCAAGCCTTTGTTAATGCATGTGGAACTCCATCCATAGATTATTATATCTGATCTAAGCTTAGTTTAAAAAAAAAAAAAATTAATGTACTATTTGCCTAGCAAGTCATGATTGGAAAATAGAAAACAGGGGTTATGGTGTGGGGGGGGGGAGATTTCTCTATCCTTATTCGGGTTATTTGCTGAAATGGAAAGTTCACACAACATCACCCCTCTTAATTCGTTTCCCCAACCCACCCAACCACCCACCCTCCCTTTCTTTCTTTCTACTGTACAGGCAGACCAGATACTATATTTTCTCATTGATCAGGTATTGTGTTCATTACATCATTCATATGTTGACTTGATTGATGCAGAAAACGAAGTGAGATGTATTTCGTGTCCATTAAATATACGTGCATTGTTTATTTGGTATAAATGACCTGTACTTATCCATATTTTTTTCTTGTTCAGGATACCTGGGAAGAGGTTGATCCAGATGAGCTGTCATATGAGGTAAACTGATGACTTAATGATGGCATTCTCACCATGAGTGATGCAGCCAGCTAACCCTAATCCTAGATTATTAGGAATCAATGAATCAATTGGCTGCAACACAGGCTCAGGTCTAGGCTATTTTCCTGACAAACCAGGGGCTGAGAAGTTTACTGGTTTGATGTTCCAGCAGCCTGTGACGGAGAAAAGTGTTGCAATATAAAACCCTGTAACCAAAACTAGAAACCAGAAAAGAGAAGAAGAAGAGAAGAAAGAGAGACCGAAAGCTGTCTAGAAAACAGAGTAGCCTGCGATCTGTCTAGTATATGAGATTGATCGCAGGTTATGTTGTTATATTAATAGCCGAAAAACAATAAAACAAAGTTACAAGACTGCCCCTCCATAAGGATAAAACCCTAAAAGCAAAATAGGAACCCGATAGGACCAAAAGGCCTCTATCGGGTCCTTAGGTTAGTGCTAATCCCGTCAACCTTCAACACTCCCCCCTCAAGCTGGAGCATACACATCACCCATGCTCAGCTTGGTACAACCATTGCGAAAAGTAGGGGAAAACAAAGACTTAATGAACATGTCAGCTACCTGATCCGAGGAAGGAACAAACGGAGTCTCAATCAGCCTCTTCAGAATAGCATCACGAACAAAATGGCAGTTCACTTCTATGTGTTTGGTCCTCTCATGAAGACCGGATTACTAGCAATATAATCGGTAGCTTGGTTGTTATAATACATTTTCATAGGCTTGGTCATTGGAAATCCCAACTTCAAGAGTAATGACCGCAGCCACATCAACTCAGCAGTGGTATGAACCATAGCTCTGTACTCGGCCTCTGCACTGGACCGGGGCAATAGTAGTCTGCTTCTTACTACGCCACGTAATAAGATTACCTCCAACAAAGGTACAATATCCAGTAGTAGATCTCCGATCACTAGCAGAGCAAGCTCAATCAGCATCAGAGTAGCCAACTAGTTCTGTATACCGATTGGGTCTATAAATCAACCTTTTTCCATGAACACCTTTTAGGTAACGAAGAACACGAACATCAGCATCCCAATGGGCTTTCTGAGGAGACTGCATAAATTGATTAAGACCTCCAACAACATAAGAAATGTCAGGACGAGTTATAGTCAGGTAAATCAACTTGCCAATCAAGGTCTTGTACTGATGCACATCCTGGAGGGGTTCACCATCATCCACACCAAACTTTTGGTGAGGATCCATAGGAATATCAACATGGATGCAAGCATCTCAATATCAGATAGAAGATCCACCACATACTTCCTTTGAGACAGACTGATCCCTTTCTTGTAGCGGATTACCTCAATCCCAAGGAAATAATGAAGTTGGCCTAGATCCCTTGTCTGAAAATGGTGTTGGAGATGATCTTTAACTTCAGAAATTTCTGCCTCATCATTACCAGTCAAAATAATGTCATCAACATATACAACCAAGATAACCAGCTTATCACCTTTGCGACGAACCAACACAGAATGATCAGAATTACACTGAGAAAAACCACAAGTAACTATGGTAGCGCTGAACTTGTCAAACTATGCCCGAGGAGATTGTTTCAGCCCATATATAGTCTTGTGTAAGCGACACACACGACCTGTACTCTCCCCCTGAGCAACATACCCCGGAGGTTGCTCCATATGCACCTCTTCCTGTAGATCACCATACAAGAAGGCATTATTGATGTCCAACTGAAATAAGGGCCCATCAAAGTTGATAGCAAGAGAAATAAGAAGACGAACAGAATTCAGTCTAGCAACCGGGGAGAAGGTCTCAAAGTAATCAACACTATAAGTCTGAGTATATCCCTTAGCAACTAGTCTGGCCTTCAACTGCTTAACAGAGCCACCGGAATGATACTTAACAGTGTACACCTAGCGACACTTCACCAGATTCTTACTAGGAGGTAAATCTACCAGACTCCAGGTACCACGACTCAAAAGAGCATCCATTTCTACATCCATGGCAGCCTTCCATCAAGGGATACGGAGGGCCTCAGTATGGGTACGGGGAATAGGATTAGTGGAAAGAGATAGGGCAAGACCATGGATAGGAGAGGGAAGATGAGATAAAGATACAAATTTATCAATAGGATACACAACCATAGATTTGTGAGTGCAAGGACGAGTACCTTTCCTGTGCGCAATTGGTAAATCATCAGACGAAGAAGGAAGAGGAGCTTCACTAGAGGAAGCCGATAGTGGAAGGAGTGAAGCATCTGAAGTAATTACCTCGCCACTAGGCTATCCAATCTTCTTCCGGCGCTGATAAA
Source organism: Macadamia integrifolia (assembly GCF_013358625.1). Classification (NCBI taxonomy): domain Eukaryota; kingdom Viridiplantae; phylum Streptophyta; class Magnoliopsida; order Proteales; family Proteaceae; genus Macadamia; species Macadamia integrifolia. Next base: position 13,862,327 of record NC_056560.1, read on the forward strand.
CCTATAGGGGAGGGGAGTTACTGGCACCAGGAGCATCAGGGAAGGGTATAAGGGAGGGTATGGGTGGAGGAGATGGAGAAGACCACTCTACATTAGACGAGGGCACGGGAGAAGGGTAAAATGAAGTACCCTCAAAGAAGATCACATCGGCACTGACAAAGTTCCTATGTGTAGTAGGGTCATAACACTTATACCCTTTCTGAGTACAAGAATAGCCCAAAAAAATACACTTAGTAGACCTAGGAGACAACTTATCAACTTGTATGTGCAAATTGTGAACAAAGCACACACCCAAAAACCCGAGGAGGAACAAGAAAACTTGGTAAATTAGGGAACAACAGAAAAAGGAGATTTGTCGGACAAAACAGAAGATGGCATGAGGCTAATCAAATGACATGCAGTTAAGACACCATCACACCAAAAATGCTTAGGAACATGCATATGCAACATCATGGCTCGGGCAACCTCAAGAAGGTGCCGATTTTTGTGCTCTGCGACTCCATTTTGTTGTGAAGTATAGGCACAACTAGTTTGGTGGATCATCCCATGAGTATCACAAAAATCAGAAATATTAGTTTGAGCATATTCTAAATCATTATCAGAACGGAAGATTTTAATAGGAATGCCAAACTGAGTCTTTATTTCATTATGGAATTTTGTAAATACATGTAAAAATTCAAACATGTCCTTTAACATGTAAAGCCATATGAGGCGGAATGATCATCCACAAAAGTCACAAAATACCGAAACCTAAATCTATTACTGACTCTGCAAGGACCCCATACATCAGAGTGGACTAAAGAAAATAAAGACAGACTACGAGACACAGAGCGAGATGGGAATGACACGGTGATGTTTCCCCAACTCACAAGCCTCACACTCTAACCTAGGAGTAGACTTAAAACTAGAAAATAAAAGCTGTAACCTAAAAAGCGACAAATGACCTAAGCAACAATGCCATTGGAAAGGAGTGATGTACCCAACAGCCGTAGCAGTAGCAGAAGAGGTAGGACAGCCGATTTTACGGTAATATAATCCATTCTTTTCACGCCCTCCACCAATCGTCTTCCTCGTGTGAAGATCCTGAAAGACACAGTAAGAAGGAAAGAATGTTACTGAGCAATTTAACGAACTAGCTAATTGACTCACAGAGAGAAGACTTAATGGAAATTGAAGAACATGTAAGACAGAGGATAAGTTTATGGATGGGGTAGGTGAGATAGAACCGTGACCTAGAACTGGTGTTGAAGCGCCATTAGTAAGGATCACAGAGTTAGAACTGGAACTAGTAGAAAAGTCCTTAAAGAGTGATGATTTATCGGTCATATGGGCAGAAACACCTAAATCAATGATCCAGGGGGTAGATGTAGTAGTAAGAAGGGTTGAGGTACCTTTGTGGGCTAGGGTAGCAGTGGATGTGGATGTAACAGTGGATGTATTAGCAGATGCCTCAAGAGTGTGCAAGCGCCGGAGCAACTGGTTGATGTCATCGCGTAGACCGGTAGCTGAATCTTCTGAAGGTGTTGGTTTAGTGTCAATTGGAGCCATTGTGTTCGTACCATCATCAGACACTGCATGATTAGCTAATTGTGTTGCCCACTCTGCTCTGCCATGCTTTGCCCAACAAATCTCCACAGTATGGTTGGACTTTCCACAAAAAGTACACTGGCGAGCTGTACGGTCAGGGGGCTGTCCACCAGATCTGATGGAGGGCCGGTAGGGGTAAGGAAGAAATCCCTGAGAAAAACTCACAGTTGCAGCGGAGAGAGAGGAATCGCACAGAGAGGGGGTGAAGAAGCACACAGCCAAAGGCTGCCAACACACTCAAACCAATTCTTAATTCATTCTTCAATCTCTAATGACTCAATCAGTTACATTGCATAAATAGTAAAAGAAATCCAATATGAAAGGAAACCTACTCTAATTTGGAACTCAACTCAATTGGAAACTAAATCCTAATAACTATCCCCTACTCAAGCTATCAAAAATATAAGAATACATAAAAATAGAATTCAAATCCTAAAAGATCCTACTAGTCAAAGACCCAAATTGGATCTGATTCAACTGTCTGGATACCCAGATGGGTTTGGATAGGTCCATGGGTGCGAATCTGCATCAATTCCCCCAGTATTGAGAAAAACTCGTCCACGAATATTGCAGAACAGGAGAATCAATACCAATCGATCAGCATCCATCCTTGCCTGTATGAAGTCACCATCAAAACTGTGATCACAACGCGAAGTTCATTGGTGAAGTAGTGACTTAAAAAAATAAAATCGATCGGTTCACTGAGAGATTCCACAAGTTGACTTTCAATGATCGTTGATGTAGTCTCGTCATGGTGACTCCTCTTTTGGCTCATGCACCTATTGCTCAATGCTGAGATCGTATCATTGAAAACAGAGTGAATAAAATCATATGTGATCCATGCTTGGTCTCTGATGTCTACATTGACGCTAAATTTCTTGGCATTGTTGTTGAGTCTCGTTAAGCTTCTCTCGTATCAGTTTCATTTTGTTGACGGATCTTCAATAAGAGAGTGATACATTAGCCAAGTTTGCTATTTGGAATAACTGTGGACCCACTATGGCAAGTGAACACTTGAAGCAAAGGGTGAATGGTAAAAAAAGTAATTAAATGGAAGTTTAAATGGGAAGGCAGAATGGCAATTAAGTTGAAATCTATAAGTGTGTGGCAGAGATGTAATTTTGAGCATTCAAATAGAAATACAAAAGACTTCAACTCATGAAAAGGGAGGGGTAAACTTGGAAAGGAAAAGAAAGATAACTATGAATAATGGAAGGATAGAGGGGCAATACTGGAAAATCAGAAGAATGAAGGAAAGAAAAGAACAAAAGAAAGGGGTTACCGCTAACCGACAGAAGGGACAGTGTGGAGTTTTGCTTCTTGATCGAACCACAGAAGCCAGCAAGGAGGACGATGGGTCACTGGGATGCAACAAAGAAATAGGCTGATGCAAGGAAGGAGAAGGAGAGATCCAGGGTATCTTTTCTGGCTATGGCAAGTAGCGGCGGAAACCCAGGGATCTTGGACTTCAATGATGGATTGTGACTTCGATGGAGGTGGTGATCAGCAGCGGGGACTTCGATCAACAACGGGTACTTCGCAACGAAGAAAGTCAACGTGCGGGAGGAGGCGAGAAGACTGGGAACCAGGTATGTTCACTTTTCTGGTTCTGTCTCGCTCTCTCTTTGACTCTCTCTCTTCTCTCTTCTTCTTCCTTTTTTCTGTTTGTTTCTTCGTTGGCTGGCAGAACCTGAAAACAGGGAGGGGAATTTCAATTGAAGCAAAAGGGAGGGTTTCAGCAGGGTCGAGAAGTGGACTGCTACTGTTGCAAGTTGCAACCTTCTTTTTTTTTTTTAAATGTCACAGAATGGAAAGAAAAGAGGGTGGAAGGTTTGTAGTAAAGGGAGCAAAGGAAAGGAAAATTTGGGGTTTCCAACGTCTGTTTGTGCAATAGAGTTGGATTTTTTTTTTCACTTGCTGCTAGCAGAACCTAAGGGGAGAGTTCGATTGAGTGGAGAAAGGGAAAGAGGAGGCGGTGGAGCTTTTTTTGTTGGGAATCGAAGGGGTGGGTTTTTGTAGGGAGCCAAAAGAGATGGGTTTGAAGTTCTACTCTGATTTTTCTTTTATGAAACCCTAGGTCGAAAGTGAGGGTTCAATCGGAGGGTCATGGATGGAATGGGATCAGTAGAGTTGGGTTTGGTTGACTGCTTCAACAACACTTTTTTTTTTTTTAATGATTATTCTCTGTCTCGACAGAAACCGGACGAGAGAATAGGGAGAAGATGGGGAGGAAAGAGCAGGTTGATGGGAAGGGAAAGGAATGGAACAAGGAGGGAGAACGAAGGAGAGGATCCTTCAGCTCTGATACCAAGTTGATGGAGGGCCGGTAGGGGTAAGGAAGAAATCCCTGAGAAAAACTCACAGTTGTAGCGGAGAGAGAGAATCGCACAAAGAGGGGGTGAAGAAGCACGCAGCCAAAGGCTGCCAACACACTCAAACCAATTCTTAATTCATTCTTCAATCTCTAATGACTCAATCAGTTACATTGCATAAATAGTAAAAGAAATCCAATATGAAAGGAAGCCTACTCTAATTTGGAACTCAACTCAATTGGAAACTAAATCCTAATAATTATCCCCTACTCAAGTTACCAAAAATATAATAATACATAAAAATAGAATTCAAATCCTAAAAGATCCTACTAGTCAAAGACCCAAATTGGATCCGAATCAACTGTCTGGATACTCAGATGGGTTTGGATAGGTCCATGGGTGCGAATCTGCATCAAGATCCTTGACTAGCCGATCCACGACCTCCCCCACGACCGCGACCGCGACCGCGACCACGACCACGACCACGACCACGTCCACGGTTAGCATGGAAGACGGAATTATCTTTGGAAGACTGATCAGGTTTTGTGGAAGAGGTAATTCGCTACAGTCGTGAGTAGGTATCATTCAGAGTAGGTACAATATCCCCTGCAAGTAAGTGACCCTTTACTGCCTTCAGGTCATTGTTCAGACCAGCCAAAGAATTTGGAGACGAAGAATTCGTTACACTGAGCCTTGAATTTATCAATGTCATGGTCAAGGGTTGGAAGACATTGAGTTCTTCAACCATACCCCTGAAAGTACTGTAATATTCTGCAAGTGGCTTGTCTGACTGGCGAAACTGAAACAGTTTTTCATAGATATCATAGATGCGAGTCATGTTATTTTCCTGAGAGTAGGTCTCCTTCAAGTCATTCCACACTTCCTTTGCAGTAGAATGAAACATAACATTAGCAGCGACATCTGGTTCCATACTGTTTCATAACCATATGAGGATTAAAGCATTCTCTTTCTGCCACTGATTATTACTAGAGTCAGATTCCTTGGGAGGATCAGAGGTGGTGTAACCAAGCTTATCCTTTGCCATCAGATAAACCTTGATCGACTGAGCCCAAAGAAGATAGCTCGAGCTGCCCTTAAGCTTGATGGATGTAATATGGACATTCACATTGTCCGAGGTAGAAGAAGTAGTAGTAGTAGTAGGGGTAGGGGTTTTGATCTCAGCCATGAGACTCAAATAATAATCACACACAAATCAAATCTGAAAAACCAGCAGCAGTAAGCAATCGGACACCACAAACACCAAAAGTAATTGATCCGATAGGGGCAGCAGTTAGGGTCAAACTAGCCCTGATGGAAGACCAACTAAATCTGCTAGAGAAGGTAGTAGCATAGGAAGCTAAAACAGCGGACAACAGCACTTCAATATCAACAGTTACTCAGTCCATAAATAGGGGCAGCAGCAATACACACTGCAGAAACAGGGGCAGCAGCCATAAAAATAGAGACGTGTCGACCTCAACCAGTACACATACTAAGCAAGTAGTAATAAAAAAGAGACCTAGTTTTACTTATGTCATGATAACTAGGTCAAACCAGGTAATAGATGCAGCAAGGAGGTGGCTGCACACCAGAAAAACAATACCGCTAGGTCGAAATCACTTAGCCAATCGATGTGATTTAGACCTGCTCTGATACCATGTTGCAATATAAAAACCTTGTAACCAAAACCAGAAACTAGAAAAGAGAAGAAGAAGAAGAAGAAGAAGAAGAAGAAGAAGAGAAGAAAGAGAAACCGAAAGCTGTCCAGAAAACAGAGCAGCCTGCGATCAGTCCAGTATATGAGACTGATCGCAGGTTATGCTGTTATAATAATAGCCTAAAAACAATAAAACAAAGTTACAAGACTGCCCCTCCATAAGGATAAAACCCTAGAAGCAAAATAGGAACCCGATAGGACCAAAAGGCCCCTATCGGGTCCTCAGGTTAGCGCTAATCCCTTATAGGGATTAGCTTCAACCTTCAACAAAAAGAAGCAGTCCAAAATAACAAGAAGGCCAACAGTAATCCAACCCATCAAACTGGACTAATATGTTTAATTTTGACCGTCCAATGGGTTATATACTTATATGGGCCATGGACTTAATATTTTTGGGTTTATTATTGTAATGTGCCTATTCTATAAGCCCAAACATTATGGATTTAAATCCTTTATGGGATTAAGCAGTTATTTTCTATATTGTTAAAGTTCTAGAATAGTTTCTATGTTGAAGAAGATTTAAGTTGTAAGGGATTCTCCTTACCATACATAAGGGTTTCCTATTCTGCTTATTTCCATGAAACTCGAGATGCGATGTCAGGGATCATACCCACTAAGAACGCTTTGAGAAATAATTTAGCCTTGAACTTGTGAGTTTTGTGAGGAACGACCATGGTTTTGTGGGATTCAAAACTGCTCTACTGTGGGATGCAGTAGGGAAACCTTGTTGGGATGCCAAAGTTGAGTTGGTGGGATTCCTTCTCCGCATTTGGGTGAGAAGCCTAACCTATCTTCTACTTTTCTTCCATGAAAGGTCAGATCTATCGCTTGCATATCAGTTTTTTCTCCTATTCTGTTTGATCTTTGAGTGTCTATTCTGTCCACTAATCTTCTGTTACCTTGTTCTCAGTTTCAGATCATATCATAGTGCAGGAACAGCAACAGCCACCACATCCATCGATCGACCCTCCTGGTAGTGCCTAGTAGTGGCAAATTCATTACTTCCTTTGGGTGTCCTGTGGCAGGAACTTACATGCTGTAGTTTCTATCATAAATTCTCATCCTACTTTGTTCCTTAGTTGCTATTTTCATTCCCTTCCTTTCTATTTTTTTGCACTGCTATTTCTTCACTTTCGTTGTTCCCCTCCCCCCTAAATCTTAGCTACTTTCTATTTTCATAACTCCTTGATATCTTCCAATATAACTGTCATATTCATTCCTAATTTCGACAGAGTCCGTATCAACTCCACTTGTGGAGAGTATTCATATTGTGGTAAGTCGACACTTGGTCAATCCATAACCTGCAACCTTTATTTTTTTAATTATAAACTGGTGGGACCCACCATCATCTTCTTGACCGCCCCCTTCTTTGTGAACACTACAGTCCCCTATTTTTGTTATTCACTCTGTGCAATCTCGTGGGTCAGATTCCAGACTCGCTCAGCCAACTTCAGAGCCTGTGGGACTTGGACTTGGCCATGAACAGTCTTCATGGTCCATACCATCTCGATTACTTGCCTTTCCAATGTTGTACAGATGGATCTCTACAACAATTCTCTGCCTGGTGGGTTACCTGCTCGGGTGTCGAATTTAAAGGTGTTGTGGATATTGGATGCTTCCATGAATGACTTGGAAGGAATTCCAGACGAGTTGTGTGCTTTACCTCTGGAATCACTCAACTTGTATGAATCTCACTTGGAGGGAAACTTGGGATGAATTCCTTGTTGAATTGGGTTGATGTTTCAGAGAATCAGTTGTCCGGACTCAGGCGAGATACTGGCTTATTTGGTGAGAATGGCTCTTTTCAACAAGAGCTTCTTCTCATCTCTAATATGTTCTCTGGGAAGATCCCAAAAAGCCTTGGTCATTGTTGGGGACTAGAGAGTTTCATTGATGGGTAATCGGCTCTCCGGTGAGGTTCCTACGGCGTTCTTAGGATTCCCCCATGTGAATTTGCTTGAGCTTGTTGGGAATTTGTTCTCTGGTGAGACATCGAAGTGATCTCGGGGGCCTCTAATCTCTCCGTTTTGCTTATCTTGGGAAACTGGTTTATGGATGCATACCACCAATGAGATTGGAATGGTGGAGAATCTTGTTGAGTTTTCTGGTGGTGATAACCACCTTTCTGGGCCTATGCTTGCAACATTATTGAGGCTCACTGAGCCTCTCCTCGAAACGGGGGTAAGACTGCGTACGTTATGACTCTTCTCATACCCCGCAATGGTGGTGGCCTCATGCACTTGTTGTATGCCTGTATGGCCCTTTTTTTAACCGAGCTCAGCAGGCTGGATCTTCACAATAACAAACTTTCCGGAGAGCTTCTGTTTGGGTTCTGGTTGTTAAGTTGAACCTTGCTAACAATGAGCTAGGAAAATCCCATCTCAAATTGGGAACTTGCTGCGCTCAATTATCTCGATTTCTTGGGAAATATTTTCTCTGGAAATATTCCGCTCAAATTGCAGAACTTGAAGCTGAACAGAATTAATTTGTCAAACAACCACCTCTTTGGAGACCTTCCTCTGTATAACAAGGAAACTTACAGGGATAGATTCTCGAGAAATCTGGGCTTGTGCGACTTTGGGTGGAAGACATGGGTGGGGTGGTGGTGTTCATGAAGAAGGGAGCAGTCGAGTTAAAAAAGATGACGGTGGGTCCCACCATTTTCTGATTTTAAAAAAAAAAAAATCGCAGCTTTGAAGAGTTGGTTGCCGGTTCAGGTGTCATCTTACACAATATGTGGAGCTGATCCCGACTCATTTTGGCAACCCATTACATACATCTAAAAGACCTTGTAGCCAGATGTGCAACCATATCTGACATCCTTTGACTAGGTTGTTGATATTGCTCTTTTGGAAGGTTATTGAGAACTTTATTCTAGATCATTGTAGTGCTATTGGCTCTCAGATTTGGGTAATTAGATAGCCAATATGCTGCCTAGGGGAAGAAAGCAGATCGATAATAGGGAAAAAAATAGAGGTGCAATCTGCAAGGAAGAGGGAGAGGGAACAGTACTGTAAACAGTACTATGAACAATTAACAATACAAGAAAGAATACAGGATAGGGGAGAAGAGAGAGAAATGAGGAAGCCTTATTGGCTACATGATTTAAATCCCAATGGTATATTCCATTTATAATTAAGGGAGGGGTGATTTCATATATTTAAAGATCCAGAAATAAAATCCTCATAATATCAAGTTTCCCAAAATAATTAAACTAACTTATAAATCACTATTCGAATTCTTATCTTAATAGAACCTCAAAACAAAAATAAATCTAATAGGACTCTACTCAAGATGAAACTCTTAAGGAATTGACCCCCAAGACCCCCTATAACAACTAGGTAAAAGGTGGGCATGAGCATGTGCCTGTGCAATCTACGCCCCCTCACAGTTTCCCCCTTATTGACGAATTTGACACCTATTGTCTCTCTTTCTCCCTCTCTAGCATATATGATGTCAAGGTAAATGCGCTGCATGCCCATCCTTGTCCCTAACAACTATTATTAGATAAATCCTAAACTAATCTCTAATGGGCACCACCACTAATAAAAGAATTATTTTCGTACATCCCTTTTGACCCTCATGTTTGGGCCTTATAATTCATCCAATTACCAATAAATCCCAAAGAATTTAAAGCCCACACCTCATAGATATTAAAATAGGACCAATTTTTGGACCGGTCCTGCATTAATGAGCTTCTATTTTGATTTATTTATCGAGATTTTTTCACCCCAGGAATTGCTTGCATTGGGTGAAGTAGTTGGAACTGAGAGCAGAGGACTTTCTGCTGAAATTATAGCATCTTTGCCTTTAGTTAATTACAAAGCACAAAGCAGTTCGGATGGAAGTAATACAGATCAGTAAGCACTAAGCACATACACCTTTCTCAATTTTTTACGAGTGCTGCTAATTATCGGGTGATAAAATTGCTGACGGAATTTTTCAGGTGTGTAATTTGCCGTTTGGATTATGAGGATGGTGATGCCTTGACTCTGCTTTCATGCAAGCATTCATATCACCCAGAGTGCATAAACAATTGGCTTCAAATAAATAAGGTATCATTCTTTGTTCTGTTCTAGTATTTCAATTTAATTTTCTAATAAATGGTCTTTAGTATGTTTTTCCATTGTTTGTGTTGAGACATTTATTTAAAAAGCTTGTATTTTTATTAAAATTAGATATTATGCTCTTTTCAGTTTTCAAGTCATTATTATCCTTGTATACCTACTTTTGCATCTGCTGGATGCTTGTGTTTCTTTAAGGTTTGAAAATTTCCTTGTCCTGAGGGTTTTTTCTCTTGGAAATGAAAGTTGATAGACTTATTTCCTTTTTCCATCGTGATGATTTCACTGATGTGTTTTACATTCCTCTCTTTTCTTCTTGTTTTGTTTTTTTTGGAGAGGGTGGGTGGGGGAATTTGGCTACTTAGGTTTTGGCAACCTTTGTTATCATTTATGTTTTTCTTATTACCTATTTATAAAAAATCATTAATGAGATATCCAGCAACAAGAAGAAGGAAAGGGATTGAATAGAAGAACTCTCGAGCATTTGGTGATCTCAAATGTGTCCATATCAACGGAAGGGGTGACTCATATTTCGATGAATTTCTTCGGATAGAAAAAAATTATGGAAACTTACTAGGAATCTCACTATCAGATCCATGTGAAGGCACCATTTTTTTTTTTCGAGGAATTGGCCATGATATATCTGATCCATGCATATATCATGAAAATGGAAAAAAATTTGTATCTACTAGTATCGGCAATGGTCGAAAAAAGTATCCTAAAAAGGGTGAAATTTAGATATTTGCACCCTGTCGAAGTAAGGAACCATGGCATATATGTTTGGAACAGATTCCATTTTGAGAGATTTGAAAAAGCACTATGTCGTTGAAAGGTTCTATTCATCTGCGTTTCTCAACGCATTTCTTTGGACAAAGACTCCGTTTTTTCCTCTTTTCGGATGGTAAATATTTCTCAGAACATAGAGTGAATCAAGCCCATGTTTGAATTGAAATTGAGATATTGATGCAAGTTCTTCCCTGGATAACTACTACACATCATAGATTATTGAATGAGAAATAGGTTTGATATGCCTATGCGTAGAATCATTTTTAAAGATAGGTTTGATATGCCTATGCGCATAATCATTTTTATATCTTTGAAACTCTTATTAAATATATTGCTTTTTTAGAAGAGGTCCTTTTATAGCATTTTTTGAAGAAATGGGCCCAAACCACGAATTGGGATCTACTCCAAAGTACACAAAGTAGGTTCCGTTGATTGCTAAAGTGATAAAAAATATATTAAAAATGCTAGTCCATCCATAATAATCTTTAGTAAAGTTATATCAAATAGTGCACGGAAAATTAAATACCCAGTCTATCATTAGTAACATTTAATGAAACCATGCCAAATAGTTTTATGGAAAATAAAAAACACAATCGACACCTGTTCTTCATCAATCCTGATAGGCTTCCTTAATTTGATCTGCAATTCGTTTTCAATATGCTTCCCATTATTGTTGATGTGTACCACCTACCATATTTGCAATGTTCACGACCTTTTCATCGTCACTATCACTATCATTGCCTTGATATTCATCATCAAATTCTCTCTTTGCTTTTTCAAAATGCCAATTTGATGCCAGTTGCTTTCTAATAAGGTTGTGTATAGCTAATTAGCTACACAAGCAATTACAATCAAAACTTGTGTCTTGAAACTACATGGGGGCATCATCTTTAAAATAGGTAAACACTTCTTCAATGTGCTAAATGATCTCTCAATAACGGTTCTTAATGAGGAATACGAAAATTAAATAGCTTTTCTGCTCCTTGTGGTCATCTACACCTAAAATCTTGTTGATGATAATAATCATTCTTGAAAGGAACCATAAAGCCAAGCGTGTGTATCCATGATGTGGACCCGGGGTCCGAAACCCAGCTTGGATCACTTATTGGCCCAGTTAAACAATTAAATCCAAGTATAAGAAGCAGTAGCAATTTTGTAATTAAATGGAGTGGCACAACTGTAAATAAACTGAAATTTATGATAGAATGGCAGAATTGTAATTAAGGGGACAAAAGAAAGATGGATATGAAGGGGATTATAGTTTAAGAGGAGGGGTAGACTTAAAATACAAATAAAATAGGATACAAAAGTGGATAAAGAGAATGAGAGGGGTAATTCTGAAAAAAAAAGAGGATGTGGTGACATGTAGCAAACCGTCACCATGACCTTCTTCCTTACGTGAAAACCAGAAACCAGTGGAAATAACTTCTGAACCAGACTAGAGAACTCATCACTGGGGCCTTCAATCGGGCTGAGATGCAAACTGGGGTTTGATTTCTCACTAATCTACAGTTCCCGATTGATAAGCAATCAAAACAGAAATCAAAGAAGAAAAAACTTTCGTGATTCAGATCCTGCGGTAACAGGTACACCTGCTCCTTGTTTCTACTTGGTTTTTGCAATAGACCTTGCGTTATGGTAAGGGGCTCTAGGGTTTGAAGGAACAACTCATTAGAGGGCTCGGACAAGTCTGTTGCTGTTCAATTGATTTGGTAGTAACAGACAAACAGGGTAGGGTGAGAATAGAGTACCAAGGAAGGAAGAAAGTAGGGGTGATGCAGATGCCTTGGCTTGGCTAGACTGAACTGACCCTCTTTGGAGGCCTAAGCCAAGACATAACCAACCAAAACCGATATTCTGGTCTGGCTAGGGTTGGTAGGTTCCATAGGAGATTTTATTCTTTCTTAGTATTATTTGATTCTATTTGTTTAGAAGTAGATATGTAGTAGTAGTATTTTCCAGTTTTAGTTTATTTCCTATTAAAACAAGTTTCCATTCTTGAGATGTATTTCTCTTATTTATATGTAACCGATGGACAATATTGGTTAGATTTGGAGAATTGAATGAATTAATGGAGAAATTGCTCATCATGAGTGTGGTGAGAGTGCTGTGCAAGAGCTCCCTTCCCTTCTTCTCCTTTTACCCTTATTTTCCATTACTGCTTGAACCTTGTTTCTGAGCGATAGTTGCAGCACCAAACAAGTGGATCGATCTCCCTCACCTTTGATCTGCTGGAACTGAAACTTCGTTCTTAGGTTGCTCTTCTCAAGCGACCCAAACCCCCCTCCCCCCAACCAAAATCCTGGCTCCAGAAATCCCACTCATCAAAGAATAGAACTTCAGTTGCAGGTCTGAACATAGCCTCACTTAGGGCTCAGTTTCAGACCTCTTGAACCTCTGGTTTGCTTGTTGTCTAAGGAGACCATGTTGCTTTTAGTAGGGCTGCGAGTTGCAACCCATCATCCCAAATTTCAGATCGACCTGCTTCCTCCTTGACTCCAATGGCCTCCGCCTGGTTTCTGGTTTTGAAGCAAGGTTAAAGAAGAATCGTGAGTTTGCTGTTTATTTCTCTTTTATTCTGATTTTCTATTATACCCTTCTCTTTGCCTCAAATTCTCTCATATCCCATATTTCTATTTTGCTTAGTGTATCCCCACCAAATAATTACTAATTCCGTGTAGGTCCCATCTCCCAAGTAGCTCATTAACTAACCAGGTTAGTTAAAACTCTGCTACTCCCCTTGTAACTTCAGTTTATTTACAATACTGCCACTATATTCATTATTTGATTGTTTATTGTGAAACCAAGGCTGCGTTTGGTAACGTTCCAAAAAAAAAACATTTTTGGAGTTTTTTTGTTCTATGGGAACAAAAAAATGGAATAAAACGTTTGGTGCATTTATGGTGTGTTTTGTTTTTTTTTTTTAAAACAAAAAGTGAAAAAAAGAAAAAAAAAACGCTAGAAACGAGAATTGATGGAACGACAAAAGTTAGTTTCGTCGTTCCTAAAAACAAAAAAGGCATTTTGACACAGAAACTGAAATTTCCGTTTTTGACACGAAACGTTTTCTGTTACCAAATGCAGCCTAAGCCGTTGTAAACATTGGAATATTTACCTAACTGTCAGTACATCTTGATTATTGAGTTCTCTCATTTGGGTGGGCCAATAAGCGAACCGAACAGGGTTTTTTGAACCCGTTTCTGCATCAAGAGGAGAAGGAAATACTAGTAAAAGTGAATAGAAAGATAGTGGAAGAAGGAGAGAATACCTGAAGGTGGGTTTGAGATTTGCAGGAGAAAATCCAGTCACTCAACAACACGTAACAGCATATGTACTCAAAACTTCATTCAATTCCAAAATATAAGTAATACACTGGCTACACGAGTATAAAAAGACTCAACAATCATAATCCATGTCGAAGTCTAAATCAGAATTCGACTCTATCTTGGAGTCGATAAAAACAAACTCTTAAGTCTATCATAATCTAAACAAGAAACAAATTCAACTTTAATTGGATTTTACCCTCCTACGACTCTAGTAACAAGAATAAAATAAAATAAAATTACAAATAAGCCGAATTTATCCAACATCTATCTGCATCAATCCAGAGTCAACAAGATACTATTTTCGTACAAAATTAAGATTAACAATTAGAATTTCAATGGGGTCACCTAGATCTAAAAAAATAATAGTGACTATGAAAATTAAATTATGAAACATTACTTAGTGGCGAATGGTGGAACTTCGATGAGGAATGTTGATGGCTTCCCATAATATTCGATTTTCATGTGTTGTTCCCTCCCAACCCGCCCAGAGGAAGGTGAATCACATATCAAATGAACAATGCAACACATACGTTTTGGGTAACTTCCTTTTTTTTTTTCCTACCAGATCTACATGGTACTTGTTCTGCAACTGGAATTGATGCTCTTATGTGTGTTCCATACTTCCATCTATTGTTTCAATGAAATTGGCAAAGAATGGATAATACTTTTAATTGGATTGATTTCGGGCGGTGTTTCCTCAAATGAGGGTGGTTGTACCACCTCTCTAGAAAATGTTCGCAGTGCTGCCAATATATTATGGAAGTGATGGCTCACTGTTTTACCTGAATGCCGAAAGCCCTGGATGACATCATTTCTAACATTGTGAGACATTGGCAAGACAACAACTACCCCAAATGCCTTGCGAAGAGGGAAAAAATTGTTTAGCTGTTTAGAAGTTCATCTTCTTGATATGGATCTGGATCATGGAATCACCAAAAACTAATTTCCAAATCTTTGTATTTTTCCTTGGGCAACTTTAATGCAAAACCAGTCCCAAACTAGAAAACTAGATAGAGACTTGCAAATTATAATAGCTTTCTACCCATTTTGTTTATGACTAAGCATTTGACAATCTAGGTGGTCGGTTGAGCTGCTGGGCAGCTGTGAGTGTGCCAGGCAGTCATGGGCAGAGATGTTTGAGTAGTGTTGTCATTGTTGGTGACGGCCTCTTTTTAACAGTATCCAAGAGGTGCAGGCAGTCAACTCACTCACAATTGTGGGTCTGGCATTTTGAGGTAGCAGTGGTCAAGCTTAGTATGCTGGGGATGTGTTTAAAGAAGCCTAGAGTACAGTAGTGAAGTGGCAGGTAGCAAAGCTTGAAGTTGATGTGCAATGGTCTGCAATGGCATTTTTCATGTGCAGTACCTTCAAGAGAGTTTTGAGTTGTCTTCAAGGCAGATTTTGTTGAAGCTCAAAGGATGAAATTTTTAGATCTCAGAGTGACTGCACGCTTGGTCCAACGGTAAGGGCGACTGTTGCGACCTGATGGTCAAGCAGTTGAAACAGCCTCTCAACATTCTTGGGGGTAAGGCTGCATAATTCTCGCACCCTGGACCTCGCACATGCGGGAACCTGGTGAACTGGGTATGCCCCTTTTTTTAGTCACTGTTCCAATGCCTCGAGAATTATATCAATTTCGGTGAAGGAATTATGGTCTGGACAGTGAAGGTAATTCAGTTTTACAGTACACTGTTTCTGCATGTCCAGGTCCATTCGAGCTCCATTTGAGCCCCTTCCACTGAACCTGAGTTGGAGCTCAAAACATGAAGATCAATAGTATGTCAAGTCATCTTTCCATTGGATTTGGAATCTCATTAAACCGAGGCCAAACAAAGGAGATATGGCCTGAACGATAGAGGTAGAGCTTATGCCAAGAGTTATGGCTGTCCATTTATAGTGACTTCACTGAATTTTTGAGCTGTCCTAATGGCAGAATTTGAGGAAGATAGAAGTATCAAAGTTGTAGGGCTTTGAGTCTTCTTTCCAATGTTGCTGGAATCAGTTCAATCGGATATCAGAAGAGTGAGTTATAGCCATTTTAGTGGCAGTGTGCAGAAACTTGTTGAACGACACCTGGTCTGATCAGAAGCAGAAATAAGCTCCTTGCCACGTGGTTGTGAATACCTGTGGTTGAGAGCCAAGGTGCGCTACACAACTGTGTGATAATTGTAGGGTTTAAAATCTCAATTGGCAGTCATGGAATTTGAGTAGATGGTTGGTAGTGAGATCAGTTAGGCAATTAAAATGAAGAACTTTTTAAATACACTGATTCAACTCCTCTCCCCAGTTTCAAGGCAAATTCAACACTAAGCCCTGTCACTTCGCTCCCCCCCACCCTAAAAAAAATCCAAAAAATAAAAAAAAAAAGGGAAAGAGAAGAAGAATCTAGCACAATATCCATAATAAACTCTTCTCTCAGGCCGTCCAAAAGTTACTCTTCCACCTCAAATCCGGCAAACTAGTCAATAGTTGCTTCACAGAAAAATTAGAAAAATTAAAGCCTGAAATCCTAATCAGGGATTCTACTGTGGGTGTACCAACAGCCTGTAGAAAATCAGCAATATGAAATCAAAACAATGGTGCGCTGGTTTAGTCCTAGTGACGGTAGGAAATCAGGACTGGCAAAGCTGAAATTTGAATACTGGCTATCAGTAAAATCTTCAATAATTTAGATCAGAAATCTCAAGAGTATATGACTGACAATTGAATATGACATTTGTGAAAATTTTATGCAGGTTGCAAAATTAGGATGCAAACTGAGAGGTGAAAATTTCTTCTATTGATGGCCTGTAGCTACCTTGACATCTGAACCCACCATAAAAGACTTTAATGGCTCTTGACCCTATTATGGTCTTTGAGTTATTCGTATTTATTTTAAATAAAAACGAGGTCCATAAACGACTTTCGAGAATTGTTTAGTTAGTGATACAATAAATTTTGTCATAAAAACAAAAACATAAATTAGAATAACTCAAAAACCATAAATGACCTATCCAAAAAAAAAAACAAAAACCGTAAATGCAACAAAGAAATGTGTCAGGAGCCTACACATGCAACAAAGAAAATGTGTCAGAAAAACAAGACATAAATGATACCAAAGGCATCCTTAGAATAGTTTCTCCAAGACTAATAGGAAATGTGGGGGCATTCTCACACTCGAGAAAATGAATAAAGTTATGCCCTTCATATTTCCACTGCTGATGTGATGGTGGGGTCAGTTTGATGAGAAAAGCTAAAGGGGACACATTGCCATGAATGCAGGGTATATCTATTTAACCATTTATTTTCTCCCGTCATTTTTGGATAATTTTTCTTACAATACCATTTTCTTCTCAATACTAGTAATTGCTGTTAGATTCTACACTCATACTGTACTTAAGTAACCCTTTCAAGCTGTACTCCATCATGCCTCATGCTGCCTAGTGTTGACAATACTATGGAAGTCACCCATCCAGCCCAGAGTTTCTCCGAAGATTATGTGCTCTGCATGAAGTCATCTTAT
>NC_056560.1:13881078-13894054 GCF_013358625.1 Macadamia integrifolia
TTTGATTCAGATCATTTAACTATCAGTTTATATTGTTGAGAATCCTTTGGCCTTGGGGATCATGATGGCAATGAGATTTGGTTCACTAATTTCGAGCTTGCCATAAGAAATAATATGTGACAGAAAAAAAGAGAAAGAAATTCATCTCTCAGCCAAATCTGATGATGGCATCAAATTCTTGGATTCAGCTTGAGAGTCATTACGTTTTCCATCACTACCATAGTGCTATGAGCCTGCCCAAATTCTGGCTGGTCCATTTGTATGTATATTAGGCAGTGCCAATGCAATGCAAACGGTAACCAGAGTCATAAAGAATGCATCAGTTACCCTCGTTAATTTTGTAATGGAGGAAAAGACCCAGTAAAATATGTTAAGTTTGAGCTGAAACAAAAGGAGAGTGCACAATAGTGGTTGGAGTACTATAGGAATGTATAGATGCATAAATGGATGCATGCAAGTATATAGGTGGCTACTTGATTGAAGGGAAAAAGAAATGCTATTTGGTTGGGTGGCTCCTATGCCCATACACAAGAGTGCGTGAAATAACCATATCTTTTTATGAAATAAATTTTTTTACCGATTATATTGACGCTAACGGTCTTATTTGCAGCCTTTCTTGTCCTGATTTGTTTTTTTAAAACAAAATGGGGTCGCAAAACAACGTCGTCTTATTGATCTCACTAAAGAAAAGCCCTTTTTTTGTTTTGAATCAAAGTAGGTCGAGACTATTGTAATGTAATTGATCGAGGGAAGCTACTGCTTCTACAATAGCTCCGCTTCCTTGTCTTGTTTCTTGCAAAGCATCATTCGTGTTGATTTCCTTGTGTGTGCTTTCATTGGCCCTTATGTTGCTACAATGGCCACATGACTAAGCAACAATCTCTTGCTCTTGATTGAATTAGGTTTTGAAATTTTTTGAGATGTGGCTAATCTAGATCATGTACTATCTATTTAGCCATCAGAATTGTCATTTCATCATTCTATCTGAGATAATGACAGCATTACATGAGAATGAATTTTTTTCTTTTTTCATTTATCGAATTTGACAACGAATATCTTTTTGCAATGTTAATCTATGACTCAATTCTTTTGTGAGGAAAATATACTACAAAAGTCTAGTCATGAGAAGATATTTTTAACTGACCTAATATTTGTCTCATGACAGCTTAATAATCTCAATTTTTCCTAGAATTGTGTGAATATATGGTCATCTATCTATACTATTCTTACTTTCGATCCGAGACCTTTTTTGTCTTTTAAGTAGAGTTGAAAAAAATGATTGAAATTTGCAGAGTTGGTATTAATTAAAATACAATTCTTAAAGCTTAAAAAGTGTTTCATATTTATATTGTTTTGAGTGTAGCTAGTTTCAATGTTTCCTCTTTATGGATGGATACTAATTCCCCTATTCTCATTGACAATTTGTCCTCTACTTAAACCTTTGCAATTTGATTTTGATACAGTCAATCCAAAATAGTTTGCTGCTTTTCATTTTTTTTTTTTTTTAATAAATATTGTCGAATATGTGGCTTCTATATGTGCCCTATCTTTTAAGCACTAGCATCATGAAGTGGCTTGATTATGGATTCTATGACTCACCCGTAAACGCAAGAAAGGATGTTCTTCATAGAGACCACGTTGTGTTAGCATCTATTAGTGATATGCCCTAGCTAACCTATTCTTCCATATGGCTCATAATATTTGACCATTACGATAAAGGGCTTCTGTGTAGACCTATTAGCAGGGAAAGAAAAGAAATTTCTACACCAATTGTCAAAAGCATAATTTTAATAATGTGGCAATGTTTATTGGTAATTCTGACTATTGGATAATGGAGGATTTCTTAGATACATATCAATTTCCTATCTCAACCCTATGAATAATCAAGTATGTCCCCTTCCCCCACTTCCATAAACTGTCTATAACCGGTGTTTCAGTAGTAATCCCTAGCACGGAAGGATCTCAATTCAATAATGATGGGTGGGCCTGTATAGATCCTCCACTATTTGGGCCAATGGCCTAACCCATGACTCAATGGGACTCGAAAGTCTTTTCAAGTAAAAAACGCTGTGCCTAGGATCCTGAAAGTAACGGTCATCACTTTCCTTGTTGGCCCTGTTCGGTCATATCGAAACGAGGCTCGTAGAGTTGTCTCTGGGTTTTGAGTGTCGTTTCTCGGTTTCGAGTTTCGACTACCTGCTTCTTCTCTGCCTGATAGGTCTCATGGCGATTAGGGTTTTCATATTCGCCTTTCTTCTCCTAGCTTCTCCTTTTCTTCATGGTATTTTCTCGCATCTTTTCTCCCGATTTTTGGATCTGGATCTGCTTGTAGAGCTTCATTTGGCATGGACTTACCGAATTGGTTCGGGCGTTTTTTGATCGATCAATTTCAGTTTCATTGCAGTTGGCGATGAAGAAAGAGTATCTTTCACTGTGTTGGTCTCCTGAAGTGAGACACGCTGTTCCTAGACTAATTTAGTAGGGCTTTTGCCTTGCTTTCTTGTTATAACTTGTTAATTGTTTATGGCAACTATAGTTTCAGACAAAAACACACTTTTTGCTGAGAAAATTGATGGTTTGTGTATGTAATTTTCCCTCCCTCCCCCATTTGGAGGTCGGGTTCTTCTTTGTGTTGTTATTGTCTCGACGAGTTGCCAATGCGTTTGATATCTTTGTGGTCGGATCTCAGTTGTGAAATATATCAGTTTGGCTCCGTTAAATCTTGTTGAGGTTGTTATTTATTTATTTTTTTTAATTTTGATAACTGCATTTTTGCATGTTCTTATCTGGAATGTTTTTGGGGAAATCAATCGAGTTAATTGGTTGCATGTGGTATTATTTCGACCATTCTTTATAATTTTCTTATGCATATACTCTTCTCGTGTTTTGCTGGGTAGCTGTTAGGTGCCAGTTGGATTCAGAAGTCGAAGTTGCCGAAGCGGCTAAAGGAGGAGGTGATCTTGGGATTGTCAGTGATGATGTCCACGACTATGGTGATAGAAGTTTTAGTCCAGCTCCAGGAATTGAAACTGTCTGTGTTTTCCCCAAAAATGCAGCAAAGTGTAAGATTTGGAATGAGCAACTTTTCTTTCCTTTTGTAGACATTAGCCTTTTGACCTTTTTTTTTTAAACTTTATTTTGTGGTCTGCAGTGGTGCTTGCAGGGGAAGAGACTGAACTACTTGTTGGCTTGAATAATGAAGGTAGAAGGCGATGCTTATATTAGTCAATTTCGTCTTGTCGAGATCTGGATTTGTTGTTATCTTGCTGGTATTGATGTGGCTTAGGTTCCTTAGGATACATTTATGTTAATGCTCGATCCTGTGTCCCAGTGATTAATCTCTCTATTTGTTACAAATTTATCATATGCACATTTCCTGTTTCTTATTCCTACATTCATGGTCCCTTTGTTTGTTATGGTGCTTCTGTTTGAGTGTGGCTAGCAATCTTGTTGTTTATCTTAGTGCTATTGCATTGATCTACTTTGTGGTATTCTCTGTATATTAACACAATGAATACTTTGTGTTTTGTGTGTGGAAACACAGGGGATTCAAATATGAATGTTATTGCTATTCGGGCCAGTGTCCATCTTCATTTTGATCATAATTTGCTGGTTCAAAATTTGACTGGACAGGTAAAAATAGGCTTTTGTTTACATGCATTTCTGTACATATTCATTTACGTACAAACTCCTTGACACACCACATTTGTCTACTAATGGTTACTGTTTAAAGCATATCATGTATTCTAATTTTTAGTATCTAGACTAGTTAGTTTTACATGAAAAGTTGTGGGTGTAGAATCCTGCTCATTGTGTACCTTAAAAGGTGCATGTGGTAAATTTTGAAGGTGCATTTGTGTAGTTCAGTTTGTTGGAAATTTTTTGGATGCATCACACGAGTGTTGAGTTTTGGGTTTGTGAAATCCTAAATGGTAGGGAAGTGTTTTTGGCTGTATTCTCAAATGATGTGGAGAATACTATCCGTCCCACAAAGATAGGCTTGTTTGAGGTTTTCCTCACTGTTTGAAGTTTTGTTGGATTCCTCATAATACCCCTATTTAATCATCCATGCTTTTATACATAGGCTAAACTAATTTAGTGGGTGATTAATACATTAACAACTACCTCCTTAAAATGAGGGGTTTTTCAAACAATATACAATAATTGTTGTTTGCCCAGACTGTTTAACTGATAACATCAGTAATTTGATGGACAGAAATTAGAAATGTATCTATGTGTTTATCCTCAAGACACATTCTTTCCTGCTTTAATAATTGTTGATAATCTGTTTTAATTGATAAAGAATTAGGGTTTTATAGTCCTAATTAATGGCAGGTGTTAACTTATGCTGTCGAGTAAGGGAAGGAGACAAAAGGGTTGGAAATCCACATTTATGACATTGGAATCTTTTGGGTGTTGGATAATCGGGGCTCTTTTTAAAGAATACATTGACATATTGTCAGATTCTTTTATGGGAACTTAACTATTCCCATTTATGTATAGTTTTTCTGGACGTATGATCTATATTTTGGCATTTTCTTGGATACGCAATCACGATACATTGCAACAGAGCTTTCCAAGTTGATTGTAGGCTCAGATCCTGGAAGAAGCTGAATTAAAAAGCAAATAGGGACTCGAAAAGGAGGGAGACATGATTAATTTGATCCACGTACACTTCAATAATTTGTTACTCTCTTCGGCAGACCAAAAGAGATACTGAACCCTCTTCATTGCCAAATTGACACAAATAAGTAGAAAATGAACCCTTCCAAATTGCAACTCACTACTCAATTCTGATTAGCACAACACACCGAAGTGAGAAACCTGAAGAAAATGAAATGTTTTAAAAAATTGATGCAGATCTGGTGTTCCAAAGCCCAATTTGGATCGCTTTGGGCTCACCTAAACACTAAACAAATCAAGTATTATGAATTATGGCAAATCTGTAAATTTTATCACTGTTCAGCACTTAATAAATGTAAGACAGCAAGCAGGAACTCAAATAATGATAGTAGTGGCAGTGCTGTAATTTAGTGAAAGTCCAAGACTACAAAAGAGGGGAACAAATAAGTGAAAAGCAATGCATAAGTGAAGAAGGATAATCTTGGAAATAAAACTAAAATAAGGACAAGAGTTAATATTGAACAAAGGGGAGGGAAAAATAGGGAATCAGACTTGAAGACAATACCATGGAGGGGAGAGGGACTTTTCTTTAACCTTCAAATACAGCAGAGACCAGCAATCAGACTCCCTAGTTTTCAATTAAGACAACTCGCTTGATTCGACTTCTTTCGAGATGAAATTTTTGGCACATTTATTAACTGATGGCCTTCTTGAATACAACTAACAATCATCCAAGATTATAGGTAAAGAAAAAGATCTAAACTTCTAAACTCGAACTTGGCAGAAGGAGAACCAGATTCTTGTATAAGTTTGGTTCTCACAACTGATGCAGATACAACTGCCCTTACCTGGTTGGACCAGCATGATCGGCTTTGGAAGCCAAGGGCCAAGAAGAACCGGTCCAGCCCAGGGTTTTGGTCCAATAAGGGTTGGAAATAAAATTAGCAATTACTTGTCTTTTATTTCATGCCTTTTATTTTCCAGATTTGAAGGTAGGATTTAGTATTTATTTCCTTGCATTGGTTTCCTTTTATTGGTTGTTTCCTAGTTTAGGCTAGTTACCATTTTAGTTAAGTTTCTAATTCTATGTCTATACTTTCCTATATATATCGGCTGTAACCGATGGACAATGGAGAGTGATTTTGATTATTGAATGAAGATGTTGAGTTTGTGCACTAGTGAGTATGTGATTCCCCTCCTTCCCCCTCACTACTCTGATTTTCCCTTTCTTTCCTAAGGCACTCCATCAACAACAGTTTCCGGGACTGGTCTTCTAGGGTCTGATCGCCCAAGGAAGGTGGTTTATGCCCCAAGTTTCAGATCAAACTTCCCATCAAAGAGTTCAAAACAAATTTTTGGGACTGGTACTACCTTCAGTTACAGAACAGGGGCGGATGGAGCAATAATATGACAGAAGAATTGCTAAAGAAGAAGTAATAGGTTAGGGAGGAGGATGGCAAACCAGAGAGATTAATGGAAGTGTATACCTTGGGAGGGAGGAACAAGGGAGAATGGAGGAGGGAAAATGCATGCTACTGGCTAACAAGCCACACAACACCACAACAGGAAACTCAGTCTTTCTTTCAATTCATTCTCATTTTGTAATCTCCAATGTAGTACACCATTATAAACAATTTTTTTACCAATAATCGAAACCAACTCAAAATGGAAACCAAACAAATTAGGCAATATCTCAAATAAAGAAGCTACGAAAGGAACTCTTACGCAATCTACCCACCCAAATAAAATGAAGTAAACTAAAAGATCACATCTTTTATAGACTACCAGCCCCCTTTAGATAATAAAACAGGGTTGGACCGGGTGCGTCTCCGCTTAAGTCTCCAAAAAGGGTCATTCCGGTATGGCCAGGTTAGGGCAACTGCATCAACTTGCCTCCTTTGAAAAGAACTAGACTATGTCGAGTTTGGATGGGGACCAAGGAGGTCATCTAAGTCAACATGCTGGAGGAGGAAGGATCCCTCTGCCTTCTTGAGCTTAATTTTGAGAAGAAATTTAATTTCTTCCTTTCCATGCTTGAAAGAGTATGTATTAGCATCATAGTTTGAGGTTTCAGTTTAGGGTGTGGTTTTGGTCAGGCTTGAAACCGAGATATCTAGGCCGAAACCTTGTAATTTTTTTGCAGCAAATATGGCCAAGATAGATCTTGAAACTTGTCATCTAACCTATTTTAGGCCTTCTAAACACAGTAGAAACATTAGATAAAAAAAAAAAAAAAAAAAATCCAAAATGGTACTTTGATTTCGGACCCTAGGTTTGTAGTCTATATCATAAACAATCTCTAGCTAAGGCTATTCGACGCATTCTTTAGTACTACTAGAAGACATACAATTCAAGTAAATCGACTTAAACTAGCATTAGGAATTAAAGGACATCAAATTATAAATCATTTAATAAACCAGGCATCATATAGGGTTTTGATTCAGATTGGAGAAACTAAAAGAGCCAGGAGCAGGCCTAAAATAACCTTAGGAGAAGTGGTGAGGTAGGTAGGACATGCTTAGCTTAGGCATCGTGTCTTGTATGACCTCAGGTAGAGCTGATTGGAGAGCAAGGATCCATGTGAAGGAACTGTAGAAATAAATCTCTACCCATGGGGTTAGACATTGCAAATTGGGCGAAGTCGGATAATGATGAAGGCTACCTGGTAGGTGCTTCTGAACTCTGAAGAAACAGGCATGATTCAAATCAATAGGGTACACTTACATATTGAGTCTAGACGGATTAAGTTGAAGGTTTCATGGTAGGCTTCTTTGAAGAAAGCCAATATTCGTTTCCAACCTTGGTAGGTGCAGTCGTGAGAATAGCAGCTATGCCACATCATAAGTATTGCCTAGATCCTATTATGGTTAAGAGGACTAGATGCTTAGTTTCTTCTCTACGATTCTTGCTTTTTGGGTTGTTTTCTATCAGCTCATATCATCATCCTGCATTACTAAATCCTTAATAGTATTTTATCTTGCTATAAAAGTGCATTATGGTTGTACTGTTTTTAGATCTTTGTTGCCACTATTTGCGTACTACATTATATATGATATTTATGGATGCATATATGGATGGCGTCATGGCAGCTTTTAGTATTTTTAGTGTTCCTTTTCTTTTGGAGGGCAAGGATCCATGTAGCTGACTCCATTTAGTTGGGGTGTGGCTGAGTTGTTGTTGTAGTAGATATCCACACAAGGTATGCTGGCAGCTGGTTGCTTCTAGAAACTCCTCCCATGCATGGCCTAAATATTGGACCTAGTCCTGGCCCAAGAAGACCACTAAACCTGGGCTTATGATGGCCTGTACCTCTTGTACCTGGAGATATATTTCTTCTGGAGCCTCTGATCCACAGTAAAAGTATTATTAGCGACTTGGGATTTGTTTTTTTGGGGATCATTCCCGATTTATGTTTTTCTATCCCCTCCATGAATTACTACTTTGGGCTTTATTGTGGTACATATTAATTTATTAAGGGTTTCCTTCATCTGCCCAACTTAGATTTTCTGTTTCTAAAACATTTTTTAATTCTGAATGGTCTGGGTAACCATCAAGCATCCCAGGCACCCATCCAGACCATCTCAAAAGTAAAACATAAAATAAAATAAAAAAAGAAAAAAAGAAAAATTAAATAGAAGGATAGCTTTGTAGTCTTAGGCTGAATAGCTGGTATAGGCCAATTTGTCCTCATCATGAAACGGTCAATGATGGTTGATGAATTTACACCTGTATCCTCTGCATTTCATCTCTTTTTATTGTTTCTAAAATGAATTTTCCACCCCTGGTGAACCTTCACTTTATTCTGACAAGTACTACATTCTGTGCGAGATGATCTGTCTCTAGAATACTCATGGTATGCTCGCTCCTCTTTTCGGGTTATCTGAATGCCTTACAAGTGGCAACTTTGGATCTTCTTGCGCATGAGTAAAATTTTGTAGCTTAAGAGAACTGAGGGTAATCCATTGGAAGAGGTCTCACTTTAGAAATCAATCCAGTTAGGTGATTTGAGTAATCATCTTGGTTAGCATTTTTTCTTATTTTTTAAACATATATTTCCGTTGTTATTTCAGGTTTTCAACAATGCATCTGTACCACCTGCAGCTCAGGCTACTTTTCAATATAGTTTCACTGTTAACAAGTACTTGCAGGTATGTGGCATCGATTTTCTTCTGTGGCGTTGGGTGTTTACATTTTTCAATCAGACCTTTCTTATGTTTTGTGATCAGCATTAGCCTTTATTCTACTTTTCATACTCAGCTTTATTTTATGCATGATCTATATTTTTTTGGTTGCAGCCTGGATCATTTGATCTTGTGGGTACAATTATTTATGAGATTGATGAGCAACCGCACCAGAGTTTATTCTATAATGGAACTATTGAAGTTGCTGAGGCCAGTGGCTTTCTCAGCATTGAGTCTGTTTTCCTTGTTACCCTCGGAATTGCTCTTCTTGGCCTTTGTGGGTTGTGGATTTATGGTCAAATCCAGCAATTCTCAAAGGTTAGTTAACTGTTTTGTGCATTACTTGTTGCATTTTTGTTAATTTATTGCTTGTGACAAGTTTTTTATATCTGTGGAGATGCAATTGGTTTGATCATTGTTTATTTGTAATGGATTGAACTTTGTGGATCCCATTTGCTATTTTCATGTTTAATGCCTGATCCTAGCATATATATTTCCCTCTTTGGGTGTTTCTTCTTCATTTTCTGATGATGGCATTTCTTGCTGTAGAATATTGGGCTGTATTTTTCCTTAGATTCTTATGGCCTTAGGGTGTTCCTAGAGCATTGTGTACCTGTAATATGTTATTTGCATAGTTGCTCAATGTGTTCTTGGGTAGGGTTGAAGTATTAGTGCCATATCTTATTGGCCAATACACATTGGTATTGGTGAATACTGATATGATACTTATTTTTCAGAAAAACAATTTGTATTGACTGTATTGGTTGATACTGCTCTATGGGACCAATGCTGGTAAGATAAACTTGATACGCCTCCTTTAAACATGCACAGCAGAAACCGTGAGTGAGATATGAAACTCAGAGCAACTGAAGGCTCTGGAAACCTGTTTTTTCTCTTTGATCTGAGTTGGGGGAAATCATCCAACATAAAAAAGCAACCCTAATCTCCACCATTTCAAGATATTTTGGGGAGTTATGGTCACAGATCGAAACAGCTTTGGGTGAAAACGAGGTAAAATTGCAGATTTTTTTTTTTTTTGGGTGCTTCATTATATTAGGTAAAAAAGACTCAAACGCCAAATCAAGCATCAAGCTGATATATTTACATATTGCATGATAAAGTGTTTTATGCTTCAAAACTGTATTTTTTTATGCATCATAAGCACATCCATTCCGTGATCGTTTCCATACGTATCTTGCATCTCTCCGATATGATACATCTTTTAAAATCACCCCTTGGATATGCTACTTGATGCCGATCCTTAAATCCTTGTTCTTAGGTTGGTGGTATCTCTTCAATAAACATGGGTAGGGGAGGACTTACGTACATTAGGCAATCTCATCTGCAAAAGATATTTTTAGCATGATTTAGAGTGAACACTAGCTATGCTGTGAACGATCAATGTTGGAACTGCTATCACATGCCAAGGGGGACTTCTGATACCCCTTTAGTCCTGTGGATAGAAATGAAGGACCAGGCCATGTAGAATTTTCATGGCTCCAGGGCTGAAAGCTTTCACATGCTATAAGTTGCAGAGCTGAACCCCATGCATCTCAAAAAAACCTCTGAAATTTTCTCTTTGTTGTTGTAGCTGGGGGCTTGAAGATTGTTGACTGCGTGATTGTGTTTTCAGTTTTTTAGGCTTTCAGGAGTTCTCCCTCTGTTGTACGGTAGCTTTGTTGTCTTAATAAAATTTGTTAATCGAAAAAAAAGTGATCCTTTGAAATTGGAGTTCATTATATTACTTTCTCTTCTTCGATGAATAGGAAGTTAGTTTTCTACATGCTTGACCATGCTTTGACCTTTTCTATGCATTCTTCCATAAACAAAATATAACCATGCTAATGGAACTTTTATTTTTTATTTTTTTAGAAAACAAAGAAGGCATTTCTACATGCTTGACCATGCTTGACCATGCTTGACCTTTTCTATGCATTCTTCCATAAACAAAATGTAACCATGTTAATGGAAATTTTATTTTTTATTTTTTTAGAAAACAAAGAAGACATCAAAGGTTGAAGTGGGTACTGGGACTATAGATGCTGCCTCCATGGATGAATGGTTGCAGGTTAGTAATTTGTACCATCACAGACAAAAAAATTTCACATAATTATTTTCTCTGTTGTTCTTGTGCACCCTTCTTTTCCCTCCAGAATTCTAACAACCAGACCTTCTACGATGTTCTGATGTGTGGTTAATTCTGCCTTTTTTGCTTGTGCATGAAGTCCTACTGTCCTAGGTTCAATTAATACATTCTTTTGATATACTACTTGACTGACTATCCCATTCCCCCATTTTTCTGTTCTGTTTCTTAATAGGGAACTGCCTTTGCTCAGTCACGGTTCAGGAAGGCAAACAACAAGAAGAACTGATGCTAGTTTAGCATGAATTTAGATCTGAGGAAGAAGCATGACCCCTTAACTCATCCTAGGCTCTGGCATTTTTGTGGTCTCTTAATATTGAGGTAGTTTTGGGGGCAAAATAGCTGATGAGGCCCGCCTGGCGTTTGTTTCATGCGGACGAAGTTCCCTGGACTTCCCTTGGAAGTAATGGTCTGTACTGCTTATAGTAGGGCTTCTGAAGCACCCAGAGGTTGAGGCGAAATATTGCAATTTTGTTCAACCTTTTAAGTGTAATTATTGTTCTATGTTTAGATGATTCTCATAATTTATTCCCCTCTTAGATGGTGCTCAGGTCAATCTAATGGAGCTCCTGGTTCATTCTTTCCATTTGATGATGTTTACTGCATCTCCCTAATGCAAGCAATGGTAACAATGATAGTAGATATGGAAAGTCCCTCCACATCAACCATGTAGAGAAACTAGGTCAATAAACATTATCCCCAGTGGGTAAGCTCAGTCGACAAGGATCAACACCTCACAATTAGGAGGTCCAATTAAGGGGTCATGAGTCTATTAACATTATTACTTAAGAAGCTAAAATACATTACCGTTTGTCACATTAGGTTCCAAAACACGAAGTAGAAAGATAACCTCTAATTCGGATTGTTGCCAAAAAAAAAACCCTAATTCGGATCAAACCTGTTCGCTTAACAATTGCAGTTGGTGCATCACTAGTTCAAAGGTCTAGATACATTATGGGGAAAATGGAGATTCTTTCCCATGCTCTCTCACAAAAAGTGAGTGATAAATACATGTTTTTATTTTATGGGAGAAAGAATCTTGCGAGGCTGGTGTTGCCTATGCCTAGACACAGGCTGGCATAAAAAGATCAAGCTGCCCCTCGTTTTGTGTGCTAAAGATGTTTTGTGCTCTCCCATTGGTCCCGCACACCAGTGTTGTCTACACCAAATTGGTAGAGTTCTTTTTATTTTATTTTATTTTTGTTGGGCAAGAGAACCCTCTCCAATTAGCATTCTCCCACCCAGACAACTGGGTGTGCAAGTACCCAATGCGTGTAAGTGAAGTTGCGCTTTTTTCACATCAAGCTGTGTGTAGGTGCAGTTGGGTTTTTTCACACCCCGCTATGTCTGGGAGGGAAAATGCTAGATGGACATGGTTATTTTCTCCATTTTTATTTTATCAATTTTAAAAATATGGGATCCACAATGATTGGTTATAGTGTGTAAATTATTTTTTTTATCACTACAATTCTGATGATCCCTGCAACATCTGCGGTGGTGAAGAGTCCAGTTGCTAACAAAATGCTTTATCAGCCAAATTAAAAATCCACCCAGCAACTCCAAATAAATTGAGAATATATAACTTATCATAATGGCTTAACATTTGAAATGAAACAATCACAAGCTGTAGTTAAGCTTTATACACAAATAAATAATCATGAACACTTGGTGGTACTGATTTATGTTACCGATCACTCTTGAAGAATGTAATCATTCCATATGGTGCAATATAGGTTCTTGAGAATTGAACGACCTTCAAGATGAAACAACTCGTTATGCATTCTAGTAGTTGTTGCACTTACTAGGCTATGTCGGGATACATTTAGGTTTTGCTCAATCAACCAAAGGAATAGAATTAAAAAAACTCTCAGAAGCTTGAGAGAGAAACGTTTTCTTGAATCAACAAAAAACAAATTTAAAAAAAAAAAATCTTGATAAATACATTTACAATTACAACACTAAAACAAATCAAGAAGGTATTAATGAAACAAATCAAAATACAATTCACTTTATTTTGACTATAAAAAAG
>NC_056560.1:13894165-13929322 GCF_013358625.1 Macadamia integrifolia
GAACATCTCTTTTTCTTGAGGATATAATAAAGAATTATTTTCGAACACAAGAAATACTTCATTCTGAATCAAGGCATAAGAAATGAGAGAGAGAGAGAAGAAAATTAGTCATTACCATCGTCCAATGAAATTTAGATGACAATGCAATGCAAATTTGTTGGCGTCAACATTGCATTAGATGATGCTCATCTGATGCTGGTAAAATCTCATTCCACTTCAAACAAATTAGTTTAATACATGTGGGAATGTTCCTCACAAACCCCAAAGTATAACGCGCTCTGGCTGATGTTTAACGAATAAAGTCGGCTCTGGTGAAAGACATTTGACGTTGAAAAAACTTTATCTGACATTAAGAACAAGAATTTTAGATACATGTCCAGCCACCGATAAAAAGAAACCACACACATACAAAGCCTCACCATGCCATGCCACAACTTGGCCCAACTTGACTCAGCTGGTGCACTCGTGTGAAAATAAACACCTGGAGACAAGAGAGCATAGTGAGTCTTTCTTCCAAAGAAATCTACCATTATAGCTCCTACTAATGTAATATGAACCTAAATCTATTTTTTCCCCTGCCACGACTTGGCCCGGCTTGGCTCGCATGGATGTGCATAGGGGTGTCAATCGGTCGGGCCGGTCCGGTTTCGGTCGGGCTTAATCAGGCTTGAAGACTTTTAAAGGTTGCACCGTGTCCGCCCATTTAACTAATCGGGCTTAGTTAGTGAGGGCATGGTACACTTTATATTCGGTCGGTCGGTCTCGGGCTATAATCGGGCCACTAAAATCGAGCCTTAATCGGGTTTTAGTCGGGCCTTAACCGGGCCACGGACATGTTTAATGTTAAACGGGCGTAACCGGTTTTTAAACGGGCCTTCTTTAATTGTTGAGTTTAATTGTTGAATTTAATTGTATTACACTATTACTTCTTTAAATAGAGAAGAATCTACTCTCTTCCAAGTCACATATTTAAAAACATCACAAAAAATCCAAAGCAATACCTAATAAATCTAATAACTAGTAAATTTTGTATTTTCTACGATTATTAGCCATTAGAATGACGACTGTAAGGTCATTAGTAAGCATCTTGGTAGGAACTTGTTAATACACCACAGGTACATTCATCGGGATCAATGGAACTGCTAAAGACAAGGAAATTTTTTAAGGCAGTCTCTCGTATGACTGGTGATGTATTTCCTAATAAGGAGGGTGCAGGGATCATAGTGATAAGTTGAATCTTCATACCGTTTAACACAATTCAGACATTAATTAGCCAACTTTTGGACAATGGACTGCACCTTTAACATGTGTCTAGCTTGGATGAGCAGTGGCAACATTCTATTAACTGCTAAATTATCTGACTGCAGTGAGTAAATATTGTAGTGAGAATCCAGGTTAACACAGCCAAGCTGAGGTCACCTAAAGTTTTTGTCCTGTAGTTATTCTCATCGGCTCAGTAGAAGCATTTCCAACTTGAATAATATACAACTATGAAAGTTGAAACATCCTGACAACATTTTAAGCCTGCAACAGGTCACAAGGCACAACCCCTACGATTAACTGCAGATAGATAAGACAACTTTGATTTGATTGAAACTACACAAATTGTCTCAAACAATATGACATGTATTTGTCCTGTTAAGGCTCTGGTTCATCATCCCCCAGAGAGAGAGAGAGAGAGAGAGAGCCAACCTGGATCTCGAGTAGTGGCGTGGACGAAGTAGCCTCTTTGAAGGAGAGCACAGCACAGCAGCTCGCAGCCGACGACGACGACGACGCTCGACCCAGACTCGCAGAGCACAGCACAGCAGCTCGCAGCCGACGATGACAACGAAGCTCGACCCAGACTCGCAGAGCACAGCACAGAAGCTCGCAGCCGACGACGACGACGACGCTCGACCCAGACTCGCAGAGCACAGCACAGCAGCTCGCAGCCTCGCACTGACCCCCAGAAAGCGAGACGACGACGACGACGATGCTCGACCCAGACTCGCAGAGCACAGCAGTGGCCGCGGCACTTCCTTTCCGTTAAACGAAGAGAAGAGAAGAGAAGAGAAGAGAAGAGAAGAGAAGAGACTTAACACTAGGGTTTTTGGTTTTTTTCTTTTTAACTCTTTCATATGGGGGTAGAATAGTAATCTTACAACCGGGCAGGGCCAGGCCGGTGCAAAATAGACCGGTCTCGGTCGGGTCTTAATTGGTCGGTCTCGGTCGGGTGCCCGACGGTCCAAGTATCAAGACTGAGACCGACCGTTTATAAACGGGCCGGGCTCAAGCCCGACACGTTTAATAAACGGTCCGGGTCAGGCCGGGCTTTAAACGATCGGTTCCGGTCGGTTCTGTCGGGTCGGGCCACGAATTGACACCCCTAGATGTGCATGTGAGAATAAACACCCTATAGACAAGAGAGCATAGTGAGTCGTCTTTCTTTCAAGAATTATACCATTGTAGTTCCCATTATACAATATGAACCTTAATATACTCTCTTCCATAACCAATGTGGAACTAAAGATTTTCTTACACGTCTTAGTATTTACTATTGTTGTGTAATTTTCCAATATGTGAATATTTTATCCACATTTCTTGCACCACATAGGTCAACCCATAGTGTGCAACACAGTTAAAACACAATCCCATTTGTTGAAAGCTATGACTGATTATTCTCTTCTAACAATGTTGAGCAAAAAATGGTAGTATTGTACAAGTCATCTAATTACTTCACTTTTATCATTTAAACCTAATTCTATGGATCCCTTCTCCCATAGGTAGGATATCCATCACATGACTTATGTCATAAGACTTAAGCTCATTTTCTTTAGATGTTTCATGTTTAATCTTGGTGGTTTGAGGCTTTATAAACATTTCAGTCAAATTCTTTTAGACCTTACAAAGTCGATAGCTATTATTCTTTTTGTAATATACTGTCTCACCAGATTATGCTTTCATCTTCTCATTACAGACTTTACTCTTTGCTTTAGCAATTGTAATCTGACTATCAAAATGAAGTAACATAGATGGCACAAGCTTTGGTGGTAAGGGAATATCTACTATTAGGTTTCTCAACCATTCAGCTTCAGTATCATTCTTTTCTAAAGCCATAAATTCTGCGTCTATGATGGATCCTATTCCACATGTTTGCTTAATTGATTTTTATAACCTAAATTGCTCCAACACCTAGGCTCCGTTTGGTATCGTTTCTGTTCCAGAAACTCCGTTTCGTGTCAGAAACGGAAATTTCAGTTTCTGTGTCAAAACGCCGTTTTTAAACGATTTAAGGCTGTTTGGTGAATCTGTTTCTAGAACAGTTTCAGAACCAAGAAATGACAGTTCTGCCGTTTGGTAATGCTTGTTTCAGAAACGGTTTTTTTTTTTTCTTTTCTTTTAAGTCAATAATTAAAAAAATAACATTAAAATATTATAAGCATATAAATTCTTTTGGGACAATAAAATATTACATACCAACTAAAAAAAACATGGTTTCCAAAGGATGAATAAAATACAGTATTAACAATGCCTTGTGCAAGTTAGTTATTACATAATTCTCCAAATTTTCACTTTTTTTTTAAGTCTAAAGACTTGAATGCATGGAGGATGTCTTTCATCTTATTTGTTTGGTCCTCTAATCCTTTAAGTGTCTCTTCCAGATATCCTTTCATGTACTCATTCGAAACGGACGGTGGTCTGGATGATGTTGATGTTGGGCTTGAGCTTTTTGAACATAATGTATGTTGTATGGTAGAGATATGTGTTTCATCTTTCAACCACACAAACATACCACATCCACGGTTATCAGCCTATATCAAATAATAGATGTGATTAGGGTCGTTGAAATTTAACATCGAATTAAACAAAAATCATAAATTATCTATAGGTATAGGTCAATCGTAGAAATAAATTACCCCAATTGAATTTGGGCAACATAGAAAATACTGTCCCTTGTTTGGACCTTTCATCTCAGTTCGTACTTTGCATTGACCTTTACCACATCTACATAGATGTAGTTGGTCCACCCTCATGAAAAAATTACATGAATCTTCACACTTGAAAAATTCTCTTCCAATATTTTTACCCGACTTGGTTGTATATTTACCACAACTCTTCTCACAAATTTCACAATTTGCTATCATGAGTGGCGGCATAGAAGAAGTCATCTGTAATAGAAATTTAAATATCAAAAAAGTTAATATAGCATCCAAATATATGACATTCATAATAATATATCAACTTGTACCACATATATAAATGTAACATAAAACAAGTACTACGTGGGTTGAAACAACAATTTAGGTTTTCAGTTTTGGCAAAATAGTTATCGGTTTTAGTTTTCAACTAGTTCTGTCATCCTTTGCTGTCTAGCCATTGCATTTATAATTCTTAGCCTAGTGGCATTTATCTCTTTTTTCCGATTTCGTTGACTTGATTGTATTGTAGAATGATCAACGAAATCTTCATGTGGTGGATTCAAGTCATCTTCTGCAACTTTTAAATCATCACTCATCCCCACGAATTTTGCATCAGCAATATGCTCTTCTCGAATATAGTTGTGTAGCCCACAACATGCCAGTACGATTGATGCCTAAGTTTCCACTGGGAACTGATGCATTAGCCTTAAAATTTGAAATTTGTTCTTCAATACCCCAAATGTACGTTCAATGACATTCCGAAGTGATGAATGTCTATAACTGAACAACTCTTTCGCTGTTCTTGGGGATCTTCTACGCCCTTTATAGTCTGATAGATGGTATCTCTCACTCCTAAATGATGTCAAAAATCCAGATTGGCTAGCATACCCAGAGTCGACAACATAATACTTTCCTACAGACAAAAAATAATATAAACACTTATTCAACATTACACACAACAATAATAGAGAAAAAACAACCTCAATAAAAGTAGCATTCAATGTATCTCCAAAAGTAACATTATACACATCAAAAGTATTGTCTTGAATCCAAAATTATCAAAAGTAGCATGCAAACATAAAGAAAGACTACTCCAATGCATCTAAAAGCCAAGTCCTCTTAACAGGCTCTGCACAGACAAACAACTCCCTCCAACTAGGATCAACACACATACGACTAGTGGCCTTCAAATATATCTCCTTTGATATATCCGGTATGGAGGATAACACCGCCTCACATGCACTCACACTGAAATCTCGAGGACAAGATGCACCTATCCCACCACGAACAGGAGATGTAACAGAAGTACTGGACTCTTTCTCAATTTTAATGGATAAATACTTCCCATACAAGTCCTTCACGTGGCTATCTCCATTATTGGCGCTCTTTTTTCTTCGTCCCGTGGGTGTCCTATCAAGACTTCGCTTTGTGGTTGTTTGAGTTGGAGTATGAGTATCCTCATGAAAGGGGTCAGTCGTGCTTATATGCACCGGGGTACTAGGGGAGTCAAAGACTTGCTCAATATCAACTGTATTAACAGCTTCGATGCCATCCAAATCTTGAGCACTATCAACCCCTAAGTTACCTCTAGCATATGCATCCCCAAATACCATGCTCAAATATGGCCAACTATTTAGTCCATACTTCTTGTATTTCAACCAACCTGGATTTGCCTGCATAAGCAGTCATTGTATCACTTAGATATTCTACTCATTGTAAACTAATTTTTAAATAATTCAACTAGCTAGTGAAATCTATTGTACCTGTATTGCCCTATCCCATACGGACTCATTATCAACTGTGACTGCTTTTGTCATTGAGTTCCACCCAAATCCAGTTGTGTCAAGCAGTCTCTTGAATTGTTGATACTCGTGTTTCAACTTGTTCATCTTGTTGCGTAATTGTTCTCTCCCAACTGTACGATTTAAAGCCTGCTGAAATTGCTTTGTAATCTCCTCCCATCCAGTTTTGTTAAATGAATTACCGGATTTGTGATCATTTTTTACAGATTCCTTCATTGCTTCAATGAAAACAATGGTCTCAAGTTCTGACCACTTAACGGCAGGGATACTAACTCCAGACATAATAGCTAGACATTATAAGTTAGTGTAAAGGTTAGCATACTGGGACAAAGAAAGACTGAACACTAAAGAAAGAAATAACAAAGCTCATCTTCACATATGATACAAAAATTTGTAAATAAAACTTACATGCATGAAGACCAAGCAAAGTAACAAAGAAACCCAAGTAACAATGTCTTATTATAATTAGGGGTTATAAATAACCAAAGAGATCTGGAAATCAGATTTGGAATCATACCCAAGAAAAGTGACAAAGCTCCAATAAAATCAAACTTGGGGAGAGATAATGGAAAGACCAATAAAACCAAGCAAGGTAACAAAGAAATCAAGCATAAGAAAATAACAAAGAAATCAAGCATAGGAAAATAATAAAGAAATCAAGCATAGGAAAATAATAAAGAAATCAAGCATATCCAAATTGTAGGTTTGTTAGATACTTATGGACAAGCTAATCAACCATGAAAAACTTACAGAAAGAAAGAACAAAAAAGTGACATAAATGTCACAAACCCTTTGGTAGACCCATTGTAGACATGGGTTCTTTCATTCAAAGATAAATGAACCAACATATATATTTCATTGAATTTGTTTAGAACCAACAGAACTGACAACATACTCTTGTCCTCAATATTAATTCATCCTGGTTACCATCTGAAAATTTTAACTAATTGGTCCAATGGCCACGAAGAACTGCCTAAAGTTTTATAATAATTCTTACAATTTTCCTTGCTTCAGTGCAAGAAGAGGGAGAGTCTATCTACCACAAGATGAACTAGCATAAGCAGGTATCTCAGATGATGACATATTTGCAGGGAAGGCAACAGATAAATGGAGGAATTTCATGAAAAGCCAGATCATAAGGGCAAGAATGTTCTTTGATGAAACAGAGAAGAGAGTTACAAAGCTGAACTTTGCAGCCATATATCTGGTAAGAGCAAATATTTTGAAATATATAAATCTTACAATTTCCTTGAAGAGAATAGTACGATAATCATTTGGACCATTCACCAAAAATCAGTAATCCAGACCATTTTCTGTAGTGTCATGCCACCACCAATAGACAAAAAATTCTAATGATCTATAAAATGCCTCAGGAACCTAACTGGAATTTTTGTAGATCAGTACAATTCAAGCTCATTCCTACACAAATTGCACCTTCAATCTCAAATATTGAATATATGAGAACTGCAAGCTTTAGCTTGTGACAATGCTCCATCAATTACATAGAAGCTCCACATATAAGGAAGTTATTCAAATTGTGCTGGAAACAATAAAATCAACCAAAGGGTTCAAAAGCACATTATTAGCACTGCAAGGCGAAGCAACAACATTAGAATTGAATTATTGGACACAATCCTTTATCCTCTGGAATATATATCACTCTAAACATATCAGAAAATTGATTGAGTGAATTGCAAAGAACAACAAGTTCATAGCTAGAAAAAATGGACACTATTAGGAAATAGTTTCTTCCCACCTCTCTCTCTCTCTCTCTCTCTCTCTCTCTCTCTTACTATCAGAAGCTTTTCAATGGCTTTTCTTCGCCACCAAAAAAGCTTCGTCTTCCCTGCTCCACCTCCATCTCCGATTGCCAATGGCAGAGGATTAAGATCAGCCGCCGTAGATGATCAGATCCTCTCCGAATATCTCGAGAACAATCTATGTATCCCTGAACTTGATCTATACCAATCTCGGTCTCTGTCGATTTCACATCGCCCGATTCCAGATGAAATCGATCTACGGTTGCTTTCTTCAAGAGACGATGAATCTATTCGTCAGGTATTGGAATCGGTAGTTGAGTTCGGCGTTTTCAGAATCATCGATCATGGAATCTCTGCTGATGAAATAGGTTCGTTGATTGACGAAGCAGAGATGGTTTTTCCGATCCCGGTGGAGTTAAAGAGGGATTTGAATCGAGAGAAGTTCTTGTGGTTTTCTTCTGGAAAAACTAGACTACGAGGAGAGATCGGTCCCGAAAGAAATCGGAGCTTAAGGTAAGGGACACTTCACTGAAATTTCCTATTGATCTGCGCCACTCGGTAGAACTATAGATCTTGAAGGAGTTACACCTATATTAGTAATGTCATACATTCAACCCTTTCAATATCATGAAAGAAACAGGGAAAATGATTTTTTGGGAACGATAGTTCAGAGAGAAGAAGAGAAACGAAGAGAGAAGTTACCTCCAGCCGAGCTGCCACTGCTATCGGAGTTCAGAGAGAAGGAAGGGAGAAGAAGAGGAGTTCCAGCCGTTCACAATAGCAATCGGGAACGATGGTTTCTAATTAGGGATTTTGAAACGAAACTATAGTGACGAAACTCCTTTTTGGAGTTCCGACTTTGGGGTCCGTTTTCGTTTTTTTCTCAATTTTCGTTTCAAAAAAACCGAAACACAGCATAATCCCACCAAATGGTTTTTTGCGTTTTTTTATTCCAATATAACAAAAAAATGCTAGAAACGTTTTTTTAGAACGATACCAAACGGGCCCTAACACATGAAGATTTTGACAGTTGATAAGGCCAGGGATCTTAAAAAAAAAAATAAANCACGTACAGAGGAAGTATCATCTCATTAGAACATCTCATTAGAGAGATCATACAGCAGGGCGACATGCTTATCTCCAAAGTTGACACATCTGACAATGTGTCGGATCCTATGACCAAAGGATTGACTTAGAACGTGTTTGAGAAGCACGTGGAAAATATGGGCTTGAGACTCATGGGTGATTGTCTTTGATGTACAAGTGGGAGATTGTTGGATATTGTGTCTATCAAACCTGATTTATTTGTAATTTGAACCGGTTCAGTTTAATAAAAGGTTATTGTTTTATTACATGAATTATAAATGAGCAATGTGTCCATTAATAAGTTTATAAATGGAAGTCATAACTAGGGCTTGCGTTGGGAACCCTTATCATAAATGGTTGTCATATGTTGTACTACTAGACATAGAGATGTCAGTGTACTTATGTGAGCACAACTATGTGTGTGATGGCGAAGAATCTTTTTGTCTTATATTACCTCATGTGTTACCACCGGAAGTATTTATGGGAATTGACACTTCACCTTACCTTTAACCTGAGATAGTTTATTTACCATGTACATTAACACTGTGGTATTTGCACACACACTTTGATGTATTAATGACCAAAGTCCAAATGGACCTAGGCCGGTATATTGGGTGTGAGCAAAAATATACATGAGTGAAAGACTAATCAACAGTGTTTCCACTACCCGTTTAGGGGAACATCAAGAGAGAGAGAGCGTTTATGCACAATCGTATTGAATCAGAGCTTTGTATCATTTAAAAAAATGATTTTATATTTCTAATGGTGATTAGAAATGATTGAACACGATTTACATGCACGTATGCTCCTATATGGACATGTACTATGGAATGGGGTCATGGTGGTATTGATGTACATGCCTTATATTTCATAATGATGATGTTAGCAGTTGTGGGGGTATGACCGTAATTTAGTTATGGTGGATATTTAATTAATAACGATTAATTAAATTGGAAATAGATAAATAATTACTATGTAGTTAATGAGTTATTTAATTATTTGCATTATCCCTCTTAGATTCTGCTTCTTCCCTTTCTTAGCAAGCAAGTATTTGAGTCATATTGGATAAACCAAGTTTATGGAAAGAAGAAAGATTTACTTATTTGGAATAAGTGTCCTATAGAAAGAAGAGAGATTTTTATACAAAAAAAAAAGGAATTAAAAAGAGTTTAAAAAGGGTTTAACTTTCTTAATTGAATTTCTTTATTATAATATAATGGCCCACATTATATAAAATAAAGTGGAGGAGAGTAAAATGGGATTCCAACTTTTTGCATCACATTCTCCTTCTCCTCTTTTGGCTCTCTCTCTTCACTTATCTATCTTTCTTCTTCTCTTCTCTTCACACCAGTGTTGAACTCTAATTCCTACACAATGAAGAAAATTAAGTTAGTAGTTGCACTATTTAAGAAAAGGGAAGGGCTATTAGATAGTCAATTGAAACTTGTAAAGTTTTGAAAGCTCCATAAACTGCACCTGCTGCACACTTGGGATTCAAAACTTGGATTGCTGGTCTGAGAAAGAACCATTATCTGGAGGAGAAGCTTCACTTGCGGCTCTTTGGAAGTATTGTTTTCATTATTTCATATTAGTTTTCATACTTGTTTGGTTTTAATGATATGGAGAACGACCCAAATCGATCCGAAATTCAGCTGTGCATGTCGGGTTGGGCTAGAAAAGTCTTGTTTCCAATAAGTAGATCAAATGAAAACAGGGACGACTGGTCATACCATTACAGTGAAGGTTGTGAGTTTGACCACGGTGTTGCAGAACGGGCTGGCGGCTTCTCAGCATCTTCGCGGAACTCGCATCGCCGAGTGTCTTGTCAGTGATGATACTGGCTATGTTATCTTCACTACTCACAACGACCAAGTTGATATGATGAAGCCAGGTGCAACTATTATGCTCCATGATGCTAAATCGACATGTTTAAGGGAACTATGAGATTGGCAATTGAAAAATGGGGACGTGTTGAGATCACTGAACCTGCTAAATTGTTGTTGAAGAGGACAACAATCTGTCTCTAGTTGAGTATGAACTGGTGAATGTTGTTGAAGAGTGATTGGATCTTTTGGTGATTAATGTTAGTGATTCAGAGAAGCCTCAAAGTTTCAAGGCCCCTTGATGGTTTTTTTTCTTTTATCTTGTTCCTTGCTCCTGAGCTGGAACTGAGGTAAAGTTTTCTTGGGAACAATATTTGAAGTTGGTATACGAATCTTACTGAAACTAGTGATGTTTTTTACCTCTTAATATTACTTTACTACAATGAACTAGTGTTAAGTGTCAGCATGGATGTTGGTTGGATGTGTAAAGGATCTTCACTTGTTGCTTCCACCTTTTTCTCTCGTGCAGCAGTTACTGAGCTTTACAAACCATTTGGTATTAATAATGTTATCATACTTAAAAAAAAAAAAACTCCAGTGCCATAGTTGTAATGCCGCAATTGGCGGTGCCGGATTCCCAAATGATGCTACATTTGCCGTTGAGGGGACGAAGATTGCCATTTTGGAGGAATTGAAAGGACCCATATGAGTTGACGGTGCTGTGATAGGAAATTGTAGTGGCGAAGGAAGGTGGGTTTGTTGAGGTGATTGTGATGAAACCCATAGAGAAAGTGTTGTTGGGAGATGTCCAGGAATTGGAGGGTCTAAGGATTGTTCTAGGTGATATGTTTGCAACGACAAGGGAGAAGAGAAGACAAAACTGATAAGTGATTGGAAGGTAAGTGGAGAGGATTTACAAAGGGTTGTTTCAGGTGATATATCCACAAGCTTTCTGATGTAGTAAGAATATTTTATAAAAAAATATAGTAGCTGACATCAGCATATAAGGTATATTCCTTAATAATGACCGACAGTAGGGGGTCTGAGTCTAATTTAGTGAAACAAAAGGGGTGTTCTTATAATTGTGGCATTCTCCAAGGGGTGGCGCTGTAAATTACCCTTAAAATAAATACTATCTGTGCCTATTGCTTGAAACCGATGTGGGCCGGATTGGGTTCAGCCAAAATCCTGAATTTGTTTGAATTGGGATGCAATGGATTAGAATTTGTTCAGATTGATTAAATTGGATTCAAGAGGGTTTCAATTCAAATTTATTTGAAGATAGACCAATGGCACTTAATTGGATTAATTGATTGACAAAATGCTCCTAAAGCTGCGGGCCGATTTAAGGGCCTAGCCACGCCCATCCACCCTAATCTAAGTCCCATAAACCCGCTTGCCAAATTGTAAACCCAACACAAATCCCAAAAGAGGAGGATTAAAAGAGAGCAAAAAAGTCTACCCAAAACTTATTAAGTTAGAGCAAAAAATATGTTATCAAAGGGTAATACTCCCATTTT
Source organism: Macadamia integrifolia (assembly GCF_013358625.1). Lineage (NCBI taxonomy): Eukaryota > Viridiplantae > Streptophyta > Magnoliopsida > Proteales > Proteaceae > Macadamia > Macadamia integrifolia. The sequence continues at coordinate 13,906,059 of NC_056560.1, forward strand.
GAATTTTAACAAACCTAAACTAATCACAGACCAAAATGAAATGAAAGCAAAAGAAATAGTAGGCAATAAAACTGGGGATGGAATATATACATTACAGATCCAATAGAAATTAGAAAAAAAATAAATAAATAAAAGAAGATGAAATGGGGAGGGGAAAATGCTATGGAGTTGCAGAGGCATCTCCCTGTCCGTGATAACCCTTACTCCGATCACATCACCAAAGTTGGAAAATGCATCTTGGAGAGGCTGGTCAACAGTCCCATAAGACAGACCTCCAATAAAGAATTTTGTGGAAGCAAAACCGGAAAGCATTCAACATTGAGGTCGCTGGAAGCTGTCCACGGCAACACGCGTTTGTACAAAGGAAAGTACCAAGCTGCTCATTTGCCCCGGATTCCTGGACTCAGAGAACGTGGGAAGGGAGAAGACCAGAAGGAGCGAAAGCAAGAGGTGAGGGATAATTAGTTTCAGTTAAGGAAGAGAAAGGAATAGGAGAAGAAGATGGAAGAGGTTTAGTTCAAGTCTAGACTAGGAGAAAGGAAGATGAGGGTTGGTTTAGTGGCTGGTATGAAGGTTCGGTCATGGAGAAGGAGGGGTAGGGCGGCTGGTTTTTTCAGCCATAGGAAAGAAGAGTAAGAGAAGGGAAAGAGGTTTAGATTGAGTTTGAAATCCTAATCTAAGGGACCAGATTGGAAGAAAATAAAATAAAAAGAAACTAAACTACATTAAACTTAATTAATCTAATTAAAATTAAATAAAACCACTTAAACTACAATCGAACCTAATGAAATTAAAAAACTAGATTAAACCTATTTAAAACTAGGGTAATTTACAACGTCACTACCTAGAGAATGCCACTATTAGAGATACCCCTTGTATAATACCAAATTATATTCAAACCCCTTACCAAAATACCCTTGAAAAATGTGAAGTACCTGATATACCCATCTAACCCTTCTTCCTCAAATCGTTCTTCCATTCTTCTTAACTCTAACCCTTCTTTTCCTCTCAACTATAACCCTTCTTCTCTCTTCTTTTTTATATTTTTATTTTTATTTTTTTTTAAGAAGAGAAATATCTATTACTATTTCAAGGGGGCAAAATGCACCACAACCCAAAGTACTAACACAACCAGAAGAGAAAAAAAACATAAAACCAGGCTTCACTAAACGTTCGCCATTATCCAACGAACATACATGTCAAAAGAGAAAAAAAAAATAAAAACACCTTATTTATCCATCATTGACCACACGAGCAGACTATCAACACCCATTTCACAGTGACCACTTCAAAGAGATTCAAAGACCACCACGAAGACGGAGGACAAGGTGAATGGGTAGATTCCTTCTGAATGTTATAATCGGCGAGGGGATCCCACCGGACCAGCAGAGGCTGATATTTGCTGGGAAGCAACTTGAAGATGGGAGGACCCTTGCGGTTTACAACATCCAAAAGGAGTCGACACTTCACTTGGTGCTGCGTCTTCGTCGTGGGATGCAGATATTCTTGAAAACCCTGACTAGAAAGACCATTCACCTTGGAGGTAGAAAGTTCTGATACGATCGACAACGTGAAGGCGAAAATTCAGGACAAGGAGGGGATCCCTCCAGACCAGCAGCGTCTCATCTACGCTGGGAAACAGCTTGACGATGGATGAGCCCTTGTCCTAGATTTTGGCCTTCACGTTGTCAATCTTATCAGAGCTCTCGACTTCCAGGGTAATGGTCTTACCTGTGAGTGTCTTGACAAAGATTTGCATACCACCCCTCAGACGCAAAACCAAGTGAAGGGTAGACTCCTTTCGGATATTGTAATCGGCCAAGGTCCGGCCGTTCTCAAGCTGCTTCCCAGCGAAAATAAGCCTTTGTTTGTCAGGAGGAATACCTTCCTTGTCCTGGATCTTGGCTTTCACATTATCAATGGTGTTCGGGCTCTCAACCGCCGCCAGGGTTATGGTCTTGCCGGTAAGGGTCTTCACGAAGATTTGCATGCCACCTCTCAACCGAAGCACCAAGTGGAGAGTAGACTCCTTCGGGATGTTGTAGTCAGCGAGGGTACAGCCATGATTAATCTTGACCTCTAATAATTTGTGAAATGAATTATTGAAATCGTAATTGGTAAAAAGGTTTTTAAATTAAATGAAACCTAATTAATTTTAAGAAATGAAATGGATTAATAATCTATCTAATCTAGTTTGGGAGGATTAAACTAAACCTAAGGTTATTAATTAAATAAATTATGATACCTAATTGCACTAATTATGTTTTTTTTTTTATTTTTTTATTTTTATGAATTATATACTAAATATGTTTATTTGAGATAATGCTTAGATGAGTTAAATATTTTAGAAATCCTAGTTAAGTTAGTGAAAAGAGAATTTTTAACCAATTAAATGCAATACTAATTATCACTAAGTTAAGAAGATTATGCCATGGGCCTGTGGCTACATTATGACCAAACTACCCTAAGCTAGCATACCTGAAACATGATTACACAAATAAAATAGAAAACCACATTAAAGAGCTGAAATTACCCTATTCTAATTTATTCTAAGCATGTCTTGTGAAAAGAAAAAAAATTATACCTAACACTGTTCTTATTGAGCCTTAGGTTTAGTTTAATGGGATACAATCCAATGGAGAAAAAAATTTAAGATTATAATTTATTACACCTTAAAAGCATTTCATTACACATTTACACTACATGAGATGAGATAATTAATTATACCTAACACTAGTTAAGCTACATTAAAATAAATACTATCTGTGCCTATTGCTTGAAACTGATTTGGGCTGGATTGGGTTCAGCCAAAATCCCGAATATGTTTGAATTGGGGTTGCAAAGGATTAGAATTAGTTCATATTAATTAAATTGGATTCAAGGGGGTTTCAATTCCAATTTATTTGAAGATAGACCAATGGGACTTAATTGGATTAATTGATTGACAAACTCTCCTAAAGTTGCTGTCACACCCCACCTCCACTTACCTAAAGGCTAATGACATGGACACGCATACGTATCCTCAATCCATCCAGGATCCATGATACAGTACTTTAAGTTCATAAAACTATGAAATGATTCTATGATCACATGGATAATAACAATCAAAATATACACAACTGGTGATGTCTAATGATAATTACCATATTTACCAAAAATAAATGTTTTTACAGTGGAATCATAGTTATAGTTATGCCACTAGGGCTGCATCTAATAAGTATTTTTTTTTTGTTAACGATGGGTATCTAGGCCTTTGGCTTGAGTAGTCTCACAGGCCCATACTGACCCCACAACCGCATGGACCGGGTCATACCGGGGTTGAATAAGAACCATTCAATTTTCATTGAAAGTAGTGATGAAGAGCACTAAACACCCCCGTGTGAGTGGCCTAAGGTGTGCTTAGTGGGAGTTGAACTTATCACGTCCGAGTTTATGGCTCATACCATGTTCGTTGCTCACCAACTGCACTACCCCTTTGAGTTTAGATCTAATAAGTATAAAAAAGAATAAAAAATAGAATATGACACTCTCATCCCCAGCGTGCTTTGAATACACAATCATTGTATACACAACCATCCCATAGGTCACCTCCGTAGAGAGCTGACTCCTTAGCCACAGACTCCGGATGGTTACCTGAATCAACATCTAAAAGTGATAAAATAAATGGGATGAGATTCCATGAAGCCCAGTGAGGGGTACACACAAACATTCACAATAATTAATGAAAAGCAACAAGTATAAATGCCCAACCAAACAATATGAACGCAATGTCATGATCTGGATTATTAGTAAATAAACCTAATCAACAAATTCTAAGTCCATAGTGGGTATCAGTGCTACTGCAACATATTTGGTATCTCCAGTCATGAATATACGTTATCGGTCCTTAAGGATACAAGCTAGTTATGAGTTAGGATCATACCGATAGAATCATACCGGTCCCTACATGGCTACTTGGGTATCTGGTAAGCCCCTATTAATAATCCTCATAGTACCACTACATCGAATCCAACATCGCATGTAGGGCATACCCACCACCGTATCCAACATCACATGAGGGTTTGTCACGATGTCGATACCCTCCCACCTCGGTCACCGAAAACTCTCCGAACCTCGATCCATCGGACGGTAGGATTAGCCAATACATAAACCCCTATTGGTAAGGGTTGTAGCACCAGGGTGGTTATCCTAGCCCAATGCATTTTATCATGGTATGTGTCACATCACAAACAAACTCACACACCTCGTGGGCATACAGTGCCGGAACCCAACCTTCGGCCACCCTGTACCCCACACTCACACACCATAGGCATGCAGTGTCGGAACCAACCTTTGGCCACCTTACACCCCAATCTCCATAACACACTCACACACACTATCACCCTAGGCATGCAACATCAAAACCCAGCCTTTGGCTACCTTGCATTCCAGTCACACACACACACAAACACTCATTCACAACTCATATCATTATGTAACATACACATTCACTTAAAGAACAAATTTATAATATGACATGCTCATCCGCATATGCATCATGACATAAAAATTCCATATAAGTCACACAAAATCCCCTCACCTTTAATCTCAAGTGTTCGTGGACAGCCAATGACCTTGTGCTGCATTTTTCTATCACCTCTTGATTCTACTCCTAGGAAAAACAAATTTTTTTGAGCAAATCAATCATCCATAGGCACACGTTTTAGCTTCATTTCCTATTTTCTTTTCCTTTGAATTGTTCTCAAGTTGGGGGGATTTTGTGATTATAAGGCTGATTTATATGTGGGGATGTTCACCCACTTCAATTAGCTTAGATTTAGTGTGCGTAGTGGGTTAGTTAAGATAAGATTGCACAATGTACCCAGATTCCCCAAAGCTCATGTCTAAGTTAAGCTAAATTAGGGAATTTCAGTTGGGGGTTTATGTGGTGACAACCAATGGCTTATGTGACCACTCCAAGTTACCATTCATGTGTTTAATTTCATTTTCCCCAACTCAATTTTGGGTTTGAATGTTGAGATGTAGAGGATTTGGCAAAGTCCACTAATTCTAGGGTCTGGTTACCCAAATTGGAGATTTTAGGTGGGAATTTCATATAGGAAAATTCACAAACTCAAATCATCTCCATCCTTCTCATCTTCGTTCTCGTCCTTGTCATCATCCTCTATGTCATTCCCTATGTGGATTAGGGAGTTGCGCTCTTTGATTTGTTCTCCCACTGCTAATGCTATTACTACTCTGAGGAGGTCATCTGTGACCTCTTTATTGTTCTCCGGGTTGTCTTTTGAAGATATAGTGGGTTGAATTAGAGAAGTGGGATCACCATCCTGGTCTTCTCCTAAAGTATTCATTGATCCCATTGATGAGGTCATCTTTAGAGAGTCTGCTAGTGCAAGCATATCCTTCCAATTGTACTCGTCCATCCATCCTTCCTTTCGGTTGTACACCGAGCCTTGAGAACGGGATTGGGATGAGGGTGATGAGGGATATGAGGGATATGAGGCAAGGTGGTATGAAGGTGATGTGGTGTGAGAGGTAGGATATAAATATTGGGGATGATAAGATGAGGAAATTCCTTCTTCTTGATGGTGTGTTTAAGGTTGGAGGTATAGTGGAAATTGGTAATATGGTATGGTAGATTCTTCTATTGATGAGGAAGGATGAACGGTGGGAGTCCGATCTTTTGATTCTTCTTCTGATGACTCTTTCCTGTTGGGAGTCCTTATGACTCTGGCCCTTTGACTCATGATTTTCCTGCAGGCATTCATGTGATTCCTTCGAGCTCTGGATATAATGAGTTGAGTGGGATCACTCTCTATGGCTTCTTCGTCTATATTATTCATATGATCGGGGAGTGGATTGGTGTTGACATTGGGAGGTTGCTTAATTTTGACTTCAATGGTCCTATTGTCTACCAAATCCTGTATTGCATGTAGAAGGTCTATGCACCTTTTAATGGTGTGCCCCTTCTGAGTGTGGTAGGCATAATACTTATGGTTTCTATACCAAGCTGGGGGAGGTTTGCTGCTTACTCTTGGAGCAGCTATCCTTAGCAATCCTTGTTTCTTTAGCTTTTCATACACTGCTGTCTTGGGCATTCTCAAATTAGTAAACTGACTTCTTGGACGAGGAACCTTCTGGGAGGGTGCATCTGCTTGTATCATAAATGGTTGTGAAGGGGTGATAGGAGAGATTGACTGTTGGACCGCACCTACCACATTAGTTTCGGGACCCTTTCCCTGTCCAACTCTAGTGTTCTTGCTTAAATCTTGGGAGGATCCTTGATACTGAGTTTCCCTTAGGATTTTGTTTTCCACACTTGTACCGATGGCTATCAAGGCATCAAAAGTTTGCAAATATTGATAATAAAGGACATCATAATAAGACTTTGATAGATTTTTAATCAACATTTCTACTTGCTCTGCTTCTGAAGGTCGATCTGCCATCTTGGCGGCCTTATCCCGAAACCTCATCAAGAAGGTGGTGAAACCTTCTCTAAGCTGTTGCCTTAACATCTCAAGCTTTCGACGCTTCACATCCACTTTGGTATTATACGAGTACTGCTTGGTGAAAGCTTTCACCACTGTTGTCCAATTTTGAGTTTGGGAAGGCTCCAACTGGGTGAGCCACCTTAGTGTTGGTCCTAATAGGGTTAACATGAAGACTTGCCCCATCTAGATGTCCACAAGTTGCTATGATTTGGCAATGCTAAGGAAGACTTTGAGATGAGCCTTAGGGTCCCTTGACCCCATCGAACCTGTCCGTTTTCCACTTGAATTTCTTAGGAATCCTTACCCCATAAAAGAAACTCATTTCATTAGAATCCACTATTTGAATTTTTGAGCCTGTTCCCGCTTGAATCATACTCTCCAACTTCTATAATTTCTCTTTGAGTTTCCTTTCTTTCTTCGTCTCTGGAGGCTCCATTTGGACATGTGTAGCGAACTCCTCTTCCTCATCTTCAATCACTACCCTAGGAGGAGGGACCCTAGAATAGGCCCCTCATTGACCATTTAGACGGGTAGGTGAAGTTCCTCTCTGACTGGTTGGCCTAACTTGCTCTGGTTCTCCTGAGTCAACTTGGGATGAATTCCCACGATGACCCGTAGGTCCGTTCTGATCCAACTCTCTTGTGGCTTGTGCTGGTTCAGCCCTGGGAGGGTTTTGGAGTGCATGCAGTATCTGAGCTATTCCTCTCTTGACCTCGGCCATTTCTGTCTATAAGGTCTCTACAGGGTGGACCCATGCTTGCTTGGGTGATTCAAGGTAATGGGGATCCATGTGAACTGGGTCGTAATCACTTACCGGTAGACAATCTCGGAGAGACGATGGAGGTGACAATGAACTTAATCAAGTCAACTGGTTACCCTGACGTGTTCAAATGGACCGTAGAGAATACTTGAGATGTGGAATTGTGCTTGAACTAAAAATGGTTTTATTTTAGGATTCCTGAATTCCCAACCCCTTATCCACTCATTCACTAGATTAACAACCAATGATCCATCCAAAGTTAGTCTGCTTGATGATAGGGTGTGGGTAGGGGTCGATGGCCCTAGTCCACTCAATGTCATGAGCAAGAGATTCATACAAATGGCTTGACTGGAATACTCCTAGTAATACATTCTTTGCCATTAAAGCCATGCTTTCCTTAATCTTATCCCACTAGTTGACCTTCCTCTTAGTTTTCTCGGGTCTTTTAGATAATTCAGCATTTTGTGAGACTTCGACAAAATTCAGTCCAGATTGTGTATGCCAAATCATCCACATTTCATTTCTGAGAGGAAGGACACCTTTTATTCGAAACCCACTTAGGAGAGCATTTCTTTGCGACTAGAACATATCATAGGAAAATTCCTTTTCAAGACCACAAACAAATTCTACAGATCAGCTTGTGGCATTCCTAGCATTCTCCATCTATTTTCTATATGATGCGATTATGCAGTGTATGCAATAGGACCGACAAGGCTTCCTTGACAGGATCTATATACGCAAGGTACGTGATCCTTTTGATATACTTGTAGATACGAGATCAAGGGGGTGACCTCCTTGCCCATTACTTGTGAGTACACACGAGGTTAAGCAACTGGCCACTGGGCGGTGGAATCGTGAGTGATTGTGTGCAAAAGTGTAATGTGGGAATATTATTATCCGATCTCAAAATGTCATAAAGTGCATGGACCACCTCGAGGATGCTAGCATAATTATGAACATCCTCGCCATTTAACAATACCCCACACCCTTATATGGGAAGCGGCTACCATTTGCTCTTAGAGTACTCTCCATGACATGCACTGACCTCCTCGATGGTGCGGGCATGATAGGAAGTCCCTCGCCAAATGATTTCACTTCGAGCATGATGCATGATGCGATTAGAAAATACAATTATAAACATGGGGTTCGCTAAACATGTTTTCAAACAAATATGGTGGTAGAATATGTTCTTGCATTTAACGTAGCATCTAGTGTTGGAAGCTTGATATTTATCCCCAGTGGAGTCGCCACTATGAGGGTAGTGGCCAAATATGAGATGCGTATGTGCATTCCTCTGTGGGGAGGAAAAAAATCCTCTCTTCTCTCTTTCTCTTTCATGAGGGAGGGGTATGTCATGTGTGCTTACCCTGTGGGCCCCACACCACTGTATCATCGCCTGGAGATACGTGGAGGCCTATTTCGTAAGAGTGTAAAGTTCATCATTTGAGATGGGGATTTGTTGATGGTCCAATACGGGGATAAGGATCATGCAAAAAGGTTTGGAGTCACCACCTAGGATTATTGGCCTAGGACCCTAGGGTGGGCCCAATTCCTGAGAAAAGGGCCCGAAAGTTGGTCTAGTTCAGAGATTTAGGGTAATGTCAGCTTGTAGAATTGGGAAGATGTTAGGCACCCAATCTACCCGGTTCAACCGGTCTTCCTACTAGATGCTAAAGAACAAACATTTTTCATAATTATTCCTTTTCTGCATGCATGATGAAGTTATCACACGTATATACATTGACTGAATTTAAATGACTATATACATTAAAACAAGGTCAATATAAAGTCTACATTGTGCTAATTCTGTTGAGAAATTATACCTGAGCTTGACCCTTATTTCGGGTCAAAAGGGGTGGACCCCCTGGTTGATGTTGGTACGAACTTTTTCATGGATTCTCCCGGCTCAGGGGAATATGGTCTTGATCTCCTTCCTTTCTCAAGAGATGCTGACTGTGATGATATTCAGACAGAGTTCCAGCTAGGAACGGTTACTTTTAGATTTTGGCTGAGGTGGTACTTTGACAGAGCTTCCTCTGGGGATAGGCTATGGGAGGGCTAGGCTGAGATGGCACTCCGGCAGAGCTTCCGCTAGGAATGGGCTGAAACTTAAATGGTTGAAGAACTTCGAAGGCCCGAAGAATACTTCGAAGATTCGAAGGAATCTTATGAAGATCTCTCCGTAGATTGGAAGAACCTTAAAAGGGAAGTGGGAGACAAAGGGGAAAATTTTTCTACACAAAAATCTCACTCAAAAAGGCAAAGGATTGAAGAGTTTCGAAGGGTCAAAAAACACTTTGAAGATCCAAAGCACACTTCAGATCTTATGAAGATCTCTCCGAAGACTTGAAAAACCTCAAGGGGGGAAAGGGCATAAGAGAGGGCAGAGCTTCACTACTATGGGATGCTCACTAGGAGACTTGTTGTTGTGGGGTATGTTGGTGTGTAAAATCAATGGGAGGGGGTATTTATAGAATTTTTGGACCAATAGGGAAGAGAGAGAAAATTCCTTAACCAATGGTAGTAAAAAGTAATTTTTCTAAACCAATGAGGTGAAAGTAAGAAATTTTGGACCAATGGGGTGGAGGGTAATTTTCTATATCCAATGGGGTGAAAGATAACTTTCTTGGACCAATAAGGTAACAAGATTCCTTTTTGGACCAATGGGAGGCCGCAGTGTAGGGTACACATGCAGGTGAAGAGGAAATTCTTTTTCCAAACCGATTGCCAGAAGAGGGATTCTGATCATTGGAGGGACTGTTGAAGGTTTCGATAAGGGTGCGAGAGGTTCAACAGGGGCGCTGGAGCTCCAGCAGTGGTGCTGGAACTCCAGCATGGGTGCTAACGCTCTGATATGGGTGCTGAGGCTCCAACATCGGTGTTGGGGCTCTAACATGGGTGCTGGGACTCCGACATGGGTGTTGGAACTCGATCGGTATGCATGGGGATTAGGTAAGTATGTGTAGGGCTTGGTTAGATGCATATGGGGTTTGGCCTAGAGTGTGTGGGGCTTGGTTGGGTGCATGCGGTGCTTGGCCAAGTGCACGTGGGGCCTTGTTGGGTGCACGCAGGGCTTGGCCGAGTGCACATAGGACTTGCATGGGCAGGGTTTGGGCACTCAAGGCATGGCATGGGTGCTCACATGGGCGGGGTTTGGGTACTCAAGGCAAGGCATGGATGCTCGCATGGGCGGGGTTTGGGCACTCAAAGCAAGGCATGGGCGGGGTTTGGTACTCAAGGCAAGGCATGGGTGCTCACACGGGCAGGGTTTGGGCACTCAAGGCAAGGCATAGGTGCTCCCATGGGCGAGATTTGGGCACTCAAGGTGCAACTTCTGGGAGTGATTACGGAAAATCCGATGGTCTAATTTTGACATACCATATATCGTTAGAATCGTAATTCCGAGCACTATGCATTTGTGCAGTCACTTTGACCAGATTTTTTTGTATATGAAATGTCATAATTGGACCCTTCTTTTCTCTCACACAGGTTTTCTAGGAATTTTGGGTGAGTATGGAATGCTCCTGAGAATAGTTACCTTAGTCAGATGTCATCTCTGTGATCTGAAGCAAAAGATCGCGTCCAAGATCCGTAAGTCATCATAGCTGGGGGTGGGTGACAAAATTGGGTGTCTACAGGTATGAAGGTTCGGTCATGGAGAAGGAGGGGGTAGGGCAGCTGGTTTTTTCAGCCATGGGAAAGAAGAGTAAGAGAAGGGAAAGGGGTTTAGGTTAAGGTTTGAAATCCTAAAATAAACTACATTAAACTTAATTAATCTAATTAAAACTAAGTGAAACCAATTAAACCACAACTGAACCCAATCGAAATTAAAGAACCAGATTAAACCAATTTAAAACTATGTTAATTTGCAACAACTAATTTGTTCACTCATTTGTCAATTTGCTAGCAGGGTTCTAAGTGTTGGTATCAGATTGGGATCGATGGATCGCAACCGATACCGATACTTAGAAGTTAAAACCACTCTAATACATACTTGTCTTCCCTTAATAATAATCTACATAGTTTTGTTTCCTAATTTATTTTAAGTTGTTAAGTCTTTAATTAGAGTGGGATTAACAAGTTTAGTTTAAGTTGTGATGTCGACCTAACTTAGACTGGAGAATCCAAGATCTAACTTTCTGTTTCTTTATTTTCTTCCTTGCAGATTACTTTCTTCTTCTATTGCTTCAATTTAAAAATTTCAAGCACTACAGATGGCTACTAACGTGAGTGATCAAGTCATTGCTAAATGTGACTCCTGTGGAGGTAGTTGTGCAATTTTTAAAGCTGGTATAGGTCAAAATGAAGGACCAGATTATTACAAGTGTCCAAAAGATACTTGTAATTTCTTTCTATGGGTGGACAAGTGGAGATTATTTGACTATGGAAAAGGCTAATGTAAAGTCAGATCATTAAAAATAGGCTCAAACTATGGAAGGAAATTTTGGGGTCGTCCAACTTTTACTAGTGTATGACATACATACTTGTCTTCACATACATCATTATTTAGTCAATATTTTTTTATACATGCAAAATGCATTTTATATTAAGCTTAAATAGTACTTTTAAATTGGGGTGCAAGCTGAAAATCGAGGGTGTGGCAAGTTTCTTTAGGTAGATGAAGAAAGAAGCAATTCTCAGGCATGCCTAAGCACATCGTCATCTACTCCATCTCGAGCTTCATCATCTTCAATGGCCAAAAATTCACCAGATTTTGTGAAAGGGTTCTTAGAAGGAGCAATTACTGAATCAGAGAATCATACAAATAGGTTGAAAGCAGTTTTAGATGCCATTACCAAACTTGACCTAAACAAAGATGCAAAATAGTAGCACATTGTCCTGAATGATTTTTTGTGCATATAATGGACTTTAAACTTTTTTTAGATTCATATAAGTTCCTAACTTTGATGGTATTTTAGTGGTATATTTTCTATTTATTTTTTTAGAATGAAACAATGTATGTTGAAGCCAATTTCCTTACAATGCTTTTGCAAGGAAATTACTAGATTCAAGCTACATGTTCGGTTTCATAACCCCTCAATGGTGAAAAATTACATTTTGGCATCACAGCAAACCCTCTCCCAAAAATAATATAAGTGAACAAGTTTCTTGGTATAGTGGATTTAAGAAAAAAAAAAGTGTTTGTCGACAGTTTCTAGATAAGTAAATCTAAAGGTCCTCTACTCACTTGCCAAGTCTCAGTGAGCAATATTATTTCACATGCCCTGTCACAAAAAGTGAGAGCTCCACACATTTATTATATTTCATTTATGTTTAAAATATGGGTTCCACATGGACGATACCTTTTTCAAAACACTAATTGGTGTGGAGTGTAGATTCCTTTCCATGCTAGCAACATGGGAAACCCTCTCCCCTGAGTTTCTGACCATTATCTATCAAGTGCTATGTGAAGGACTAAGTACATGCTACGTGACCTCAAGACATAGAGTATGAAGCCATGAGGATCTTAATGCCTCTCAATGAAAATCAAGTACCGGTGAACGTCATGAAAGCAAGTAGAAGACTTGAAGACATGGATACAAGAAGTTATAGAAGACTTGAAGACATGGATACGAGAAGTCATGGAAGAGTTGAAGACCTACTTGAAGAACCTTCTATAGAATAGGTTGTAACAACACACACTGCACGCACTACACTCATCTGACCTCCAGGAGATTTGAGCTTGGTAAACACACGTGGAGTGAAATGCACACTCATCTGACCTTCGGGAGGTGCCGGGATTGAGGCTTACCCCTACAACCTGGTGGTTCACTACCTTGCTCAAGGTCATAAGCTAGAAATGAGAAAAGAGAGTAGTAGGGGAAGTAGCACCTACCTCCGGCAAGAATCTGGAAACAAAATGTGGAACTGGGAGCTAAGTCAAGCGTCTTCCTTATCCTCCTTCTTCTTCTCCCTCTCTTTCTTCCTTGCTCCTCTCTTTTCTCTCCTTCCCACATTTTGGACAAGTGAGAAGTGAGAAATGAACTCACTTCTCCTATTTATAGTAAGTGAAAACCTTATGGACTGTTTGGTTCACTTGTCAGGTTCAAGTAGGTTAATCCATCATTCGGGACATGGCGCCCGACCCCCTTAGACTCATGGGGTGTACAAGTCATGGGGAAAGGTGTGGAAGAGTGTGGGAGGTCATTAGGGGCTGGCCATGATGCGGGTGGTGGGGTCCACGGGCATCGGAACCCAACTAGCAGCACATTAGGCCACCAGATTCTGCCCAGGTGTTTTCAGTGGCCTTGTTTTCGAAGGTCAAGGCACAACAGTGCCTTGATTGGTTGTTGTCCCCTCTTGGTCATTCCATAGGGGGTTGCTTTAGGTTTTGGGTATGTCCTTCCGGCAATTCTAATACGTGCTGGGACTCGGGTGTAGAGGTGTGAATTCACGTACCGCATGGGGTCAGAATGTCTGAATCCTGCCCAGTTGGACTGACATGAAATGCATGGACAGATGGGATCATTCCTTCCCTTCTTGTAATGAGCTACTGTGAGCCAAAACCCATTGGTACTTTGTATTTCCGATTTGAGATCTATCACAAAGTCCAAATTCAACCAGGTTAGGGCACGGGTGTAACATTATCCACCTCTCCTTGGGAGAAAGGGCATTGCCCTTGGCGTTATCCACCTCCCCTTAAGAGAAAAGGCATTGCCTTTGGCCTTTGATCATGGTCAGCTCCGTGGGTGTTGCCCTTGGTTTTATCCACCTCCTATTGGGATAAAAGGGCATTGCCCTTGGCGCTTGACCATTGGCCTTCAACTTGCTTGGAGGATAGGGCTTTGCTCTTGGTACTTGTCTAGTTTTACTCGACGAATTATATTCGGGTCAATAATGACCTATGTTGAGCTACATGGTAGAGATAGCAGTGACAAGGCCTACCAAGAACTATTGGCAAATATTGTATGGAGAAAACACCGCAAGCGCGAAGCATGATAGGCTTCTGCCGGGGGAGCATAGCATAGGGAGGAAATGGAACCTAGATGATGGAAGGCTTTTTCCGAGCCTAAACAAGTTGAAATGAATTCAATAAATTAAATTGAATATTTATTGATTCTTAACTAAGTAAATAACTTATTTGTTGAGATTGAGTGTTGAGGGGTCAAGTGTGGGTGTCGAAGAACAGACGCTTGTACTCGGCTTGGGTGGCAAATACCAAACACCTGTGTTCTGTGTGGGAGTCAAAGATCAAACACATGTGCTCGACGTGGGCAACGAAGACCATACACTTGTGCTCGGGGTGTTGAAGACCAGACATCGTGCTCAACGGAGGTGTCGAAGACCAGACACCTATACTCGGTGTAAGGGTCGAAGACCAAACACCTATGATTGACAAGGGTGGTCAAGACCATACACCTGTGCTCAGGGTGTCGAAGGCAAGACATCATCCTCGACGGGGGTGTCAAAGACCAGACACTTGTACTCTGTGTGTTAGATGTCCCCCACTCCCTTGGGCACTCCCTTGGGCTTTGTAAGAGATCAAGGGAGTATATTCGTACTTATGGGAATGGATGGTGAAGACCAGATAATAATGAGCAAACCAAGGAAGACTGAGCAGTAACCAGAAGTTTCCTCAGAGAGCCCAACACCAACCAAAAGTTCTTTAAAGAGATAGAGTTGGCCAATACTGGGGAATTGGCATTCTGTGCTCCTAGGACTACCTCGACTAACTTTCAATACCTGGACGTCCAACCAAAGATGGACCTCATGCTGACTAAGGAGGGGATTGGGTGGTCTCACTCCACCAACTACCACGCTACCCCAAAGATCATTAGTAGGATTGTGTAGTTGAACATCCTACCAACGGGAGGTCACTACAATGAGGATTCTATCTTGCAAGCATACATGACCCACTACATCTACATGGGAAACCAGCTCAACCTACTCTATATCCTCATATGCAATATGGTAAACAAGGTTGAGGATTGTCAGGCTAGGAATCTGTGCTACGACAAGCTGCTAACCTCAGTGTTCAACCACTTTAGGGTTAACTATGAGGAGGAGGCTACGATGGAAGATGTGTCGGACTTTTATTCTAAATCCATCAGGAAGATGGGCATTAACATCAATGAGGCCATTGAGGATGATGATGATGAGGAGGTTGGGCTGGAGAAGTAGTAGTAGCCACAGATGCAGTAGTAGCAAGGGCAACCAAAGATGTATTAGGTGCCCATGGCTGTCGACGGCAACCTCGAGGATGTACTCACTCAGGATGATTTCATTCCACCCACTTCTAGGAGTTTTCCACCACCACCACCACCACCATCGATGGGGACATTCATGGCCTCTTCTTCTGGGGGGCCACAAGAGTCTAGGTGGGGTAATGTGGTGTCTAAAAGCCACGAACAACATTTAGGAAGGTGGACAATCGGCTAAGAGCATAGACCAGAGGTACTACATCCTAGATGACCATGTCATGTTCCTTGAGAGGCAGATGAGGGAAATGGTCGTGTTCTTTGGGATTGCCTATGACACAGCCAGCACCACCTCAGGACTAATGGCACCGGGATGCCCTATTTAGCCTTAGGATTTCCCTTTCTTTGCTTTCTTGCATAGCAGGCTTTGAATTTCTAGGTTTGATGTTTTAGGTTTAATTTCATCATGTTTCTCTTTTGGATTAATTTCCTTTCAATTATACACTTCTTGTTGGGTATAGTTAGTTTTATATGCTTTCAGTTGGTTTGTATTTTAAGAAAATTGATGTAAAAGCTTATCTATTCAAGTTATTTTTTTCGTTAGAAGGTCGAATTTATTATAATAGAGGAAAAAGAATAAAAAAGGTTACAATAGGAACCAAATAATGTTTTGGAAGAGAGCCTCCACCTTCGGCATTGCCATCAGCAAAGACTCACAACTGCTATCAATAAAATTTATACCGAGGTCTGCCTACTACATCGGTAAGGAGGTCGTTAATAACCGAGATTGGCAGAATCGATCTCAAGCCTGATCTATCCACCTCGGTTGCGTCTTTGGCAAGAAAGTCAGTGATGGGGTTGGCTTCTCTGAAGCAGTGTGATAGCTTCCACACGATAGAATTGACATAATCAAGGAGGTTGGTCCAATCTTGGAGGACAAACCAGGGAATAAGTCTGTGGTAGAGCTAGGACACAACAGAGACTGAATTAGATTCAATCCAAAGACGTCTGATGCCCATATCTCGGGCAAAGGCTAGGCCCTTAATTAAGCTCCAGAATTTTACGGTAAAGTTAGTTGATATACCCAGAATAACGCTGAAGTAGAGAAGATTTTTCCCGTTATTGTCTCTAAAAATGCCTCCTCCACCCGCTCAGCTAGGATTCCCTTTTATCTGCTTAGACCTTTCCAAGGAACATTTTACTTTTGTCAAGGTTGAAGCTCTGCCCAAAAAAGCTCTGATACTTTTCTAACAAATTTAAGATTTCTAACATAGCATTTGGAAGCATTAATGAAGATGAATATTTCGTTTGCGAACAAAAGGTGAGTTGGAACCAAAAAGCCTCTAGGACCAGCAATGGGCTTAATGAGGTTATTCCTGGCTAGATCTTTTAGACCCCTGCAAAGCACTTCTTCATAAATAATGAAAAGAATTGGGGAAATGGGATCTCCCTGCCTCAAACCTCTACTAACATAAAAAAATCCAACCGGACCTCCATTGAGGAAATGGCTTTTATACCTATGCTTCTCTCATAGTTGTGTACTATTAATTATTGGTTGAGTTAAAATTTTTCAGTTTATCCTAATCCCCAATATCCTAAGGTTTAGTTAGATTTTTGAGTTAGGGCAGAGCATCGTGCTCTAATATCAAGTTGTCACACCCCGCTCCCGCTAGGATACCAACGGTGTGAATAAAATGCTTACCCTCTTATATCTCTACCAGGATCTCTGATTGTAATACCTTAACCATCATAATCATAACATAATTGAACCATCTAAAATGATAGTAGCGGAATCAGAGGGCAAATATAAGAGGAATCATATAAATTAGTTGGGGAACAACAAATGTTAAATATATTACATATTATTAGTTATTCATCACCATAGTTACCAAAACATAAGTATAATAATCCACAAAATATCATAAGAAAATGCACTAAAGAAGACGACAAACTCTGCTCTTGGCTCAGGGTGTGGTATAGGCACAAGTATCGCAAGCACAGTCGAAATTGTGCTCCCCAGGTTCTGGTGTCCACCAGTCGCTGCCACACTCAACCATAGTAGAGGATGTATCACTGCCTAGTGGCACGACAATACCTGCATCATCATCTAAAAAGCAACACGCACGTGGTGTGAGCTCCAACTAGTTCAATAAGGGATGGGGTTCATGTAAGCACACAAATATAGGCCATAATGCGAGAATGATGCAATTCCTTTTTATTTTAACCACCTAACATACAACTAAGTCAGGTTCATACTATTATGACGCATTAGGTTGTACCCTTGGTCCCGAAAATCACACAATGATCACCCAGAGATACAAACCCCAGCTGTGATTAGTAGTCTGTTGGTCCCAGAATGCGACCATCAATCACTTGGCAAACTTTGATAACCCCCTCTTGGCCGTCATGGCACCGAAATTATCATCGGCTACGTTGGACTAGTTTTTTCCTCCAAAAACAATCATCTTGTACCACAAAAGTAGCATTTTGAAAGGGTTCATCGAACATACCACAGTCGAGTTATCCAACAACTTATCCCTGTTGGCATAGGAACGTGGTATAGTTAATAAAACCTACCCACACTATGTTAAATGCTTCTCATAAAGATACAGATAGTATGGAATACGATACTGGAATCACCATCGGCCACATTACATCCATATCCAAGCCTATCTAGCATACATACAGTTTAGTATGGGATTCGCAATACTGAAATTACCATCGGTCACCATCGCACATCCATTTCCAAGTATGACCATAGCGTACGTGGTACAAGAATTACCATCAGCTACACTGTGCATTCATAACCATATCTAACTCTATCTAACTCTAATGCACATCTAATGATGATGTAATCATTCACACAACGATCACGGTACCAGAATCCACCTCGGCCCACCAAATCCCATCACACAATCAAAATCACACATACAATTTAAATTCAATAAAATACATCATACAGTTCAAAAATATTATACATATAATTGAATTAATTAAACATGATTGTTATGGCATGCACCATTTTGGGTTGGATTGATCAATGCCCTATCATTATTCTCGGATAAGGGGGTAAATATGCAACTTTTGCCCTACCAGATCTAATAACTATAAAGAAATAGCCCCATTTTGCTGGTTCTTTTAAAATAACATGAAAAGGGAGTAAGAAAATGGGTGCTAGTGTAAGGTTAAAACACTCCAAAAGAAAGTCAAACCACCACTCACCTTGTTTGTTGACGGGGCAAGTGAAAATTTTCAAATTGGAAACCTAGTTCAAACCCCACGAGGCCTCACCAAATTGTACTCGTCTCTGTCCTAGGTACGAGGGTAAACATGTGTTAACACATGTCAAAAGTACTCATAGGGGTCCCACAAGGTTTTCCCCAAAAAATTCAAATTTGGCAATTAATAACTTCACCAATAGTAGTTCACCGGTTGGAGACTATGTCCAGCGTATGGCCTGAACAAAAGCCAATTTGGACCTCGTCATGTCATCAGCTGCAAACTATCCAATCGGTGGGCTCGTACCAGTGACCTACCCAGAAGTTCAGCAACTTTAAGAGGCTTTGCTAGCTCAGGCCCGATCGTTGTGGATTGTTCTATGAGGATTGTGGGGGGTCTTCTGACCATTCATTTAAGCCTAATTAATTGTGTTTTCACTAATCCATTTGGGAGATATAGTGAATAAATAGCCAAAACCCTATTTGGTTAAAATGGCTCGAGAGCTAGGGTAGCTCACTTTGAGCTCCAGAAACATACGTGGCAGTGAAATGCACACCACTCCGACTACCGTAAATCACCAGGGTCAAGGCGTAGCGTGTCCCATGGGAATTTGAGACATTTCGACATAGTAAGGGTCACTAGAAGGAGATCATTGGCTGGAGTTGGTCCTGTCAGTGGGGTGTTGCCAGTGGCATTCCCAATTGCTGTATTTTCCAACCTCCAACCATCTTTTTCCAATCGTTAGGGGATTCCTTAGGGATGTGTGCCAGGTCTTCCTAGAACAATTTTATTATATAAGGGGGTTCAATCAGGGAGGTGTTAGGTTGCTTACCGCTTAGGCTTGGAAGGTTTGAATCCTTTCCAGTGGTTTAGATAAGAATTGCATTTTACAGATAGGGTCATCCCTTCCTTTGCTACAGTATACTGTCGCGATCCAGAAGTCATTAGTGTTGACAACATCCATCGTGAGACCTATTGAAAAAAATTCAAATTTGACCGAATTAGGGTACGGGTGCAACATTCTCCACACCTTATAAGAATTTTGTACTCAAAATTTAGTGTACCTGGTCAGTTGAATAGTCTGGGATATTTCTTCTTTATCTCATCCTCTTGGTCCCAGGATGATGCTTACTCTGGATGGTTCATCCATTGTACCATGATGAAGGAAACAGTACAATTACGAAGGGTGTGGTCCTTCTGGTCGATGTTCTTCTCAGAATACTCTGTGTAGGAAAAATCACCATTCAACTCATGTGGCATATAAGTTAGGACGTGAGTAAGGTCAAGAATGTATTTCTTCAGCATCAACATATGGAAGACATCATTTGCAGCATCCAACTCTAGCAGTTGTGCTATCCTGTACACCACCAACCCTATTCGTGCTACCACTTTATATAATCCCATGAACCTAGGACTCAACTTTCCTTTCCTTCCAAAATGTATCTCCCCTTTGATTGGGGAGATTCACAGGAACACTTTATCTCCATCTTCAAATTCCAGATGCTTTCTCCAAACATCAGCATAACTTTCCTATCTAGACTAAGCTACTTTTATTCTCTTTCTAATCACACCAACCTTCTCACTAGTGGCCTATATCAAGTCCGAACCTAAGATATGCCACTCACCAACCTTATCCCAATAGAGAGGAGTCCGGCATTTCCTACCATATTGTGCTTCAAATAGGGACATACCGATGTTAGCTTGACAGTTATTGTTGTAGAACTCGATAAGTGAGATGTGCTCATCCTAGTTGTAGCTCATATCAAGAACATAAACTTGGAGCATATCATCTAAGGTTTGAATGGTCCTCTCTAATTGCACATCGATCATTAGATGAAATGTAGTACTGAAGTCTAGTTGTGTACCCATAGCCTTCTGTACGCATCTCTAGAATTTTGAAGTAAATATGGGATCTCGATCAGAGATAATACCAAATGGTACACCATGCAGACAAACTTCATTGTCAATTGGCTAGCTTATCCATGGAGAAGATGATTTTTATTGGAATGAAATGAGCTGCCTTGGTCAAGCAACCAACAATCACCCAAATGGCATCCATGCCCTTATTAATATAGAAAAATCCAGTAACAAAGTCCATGGTGATGTTCTCCCATTTCCAGTGTGGGATAGGTAGTGACTATAGTAATCCATGGGGTCTTTACCTCTCAACCTTGACTTACTAGCAAGTGAGGCACCTAGATAAATGAGTGGCTACGTCATTTTTCATTCCCTTCCACCAGTAAGAACATCTAAGGTCCTTGTACATCTTGGTGTTGCGGGGATGAATGGAGTATGGAGAGTTGTGTGCTTCCCTCAAAATAATGTCTCGCAAATCACTGTCCTCAGGCACGCACAATCTTTCCCTAAACTTGAGGATTCCCTCATCAGTCAAGGTGAAATCTAACTCTTTTAGTTTTCCTTCTTTGATGTCAGTTGTCAACTTCTACAACTCTACATCAGTAATCTAGGCTATAGTGATCCTGTTCACAAGGCTAGGCTGCACCACAATACCGTTAATGACAAGGTGACACCTTCCACTAGTAATTACAAGTCCAACTTCTTAGCCTCTTCAAATAGAAGCTTATTTTTTGTCAATGAAGTAAGAGTCGAGGTATGTGATTTCCTGCTGAGTGCATTAGCTACCACATCAGCTTTTCCTGGATGGTAGTGGATAGTATAGTCATAATCCTTTATTAGTTCCAATCACCATCTCTGTCTCATATTGAGTTCCTTTTGGGTGAAGAAGTACTTTAGGCTCTTGTGGTCACTGTATATCTCGCTCTTCTCACCATACAGGTAGTAGTACCAAATCTTTAAGGCAAAGATCATAGTAGTCCTTTAACTGGTCAGACACGTAAGCAATGACTTTCCCATTCTGCATGAGCACACAACCCAAACCCAGTTTGGATGCATCACTATACACAACCATACCACCTGTACTAGTCGAAATTGTCAGAATTGGAGTTGATACTAATCTTTGTCTCAACACTCAGAAACTCTTCTCATATGCATTATCAAATTTCATGTCTTTTCATGTTATTCGGATCATCGGTGCTGAAATGCATGAAAAGTTCTCAACAAACCTTCTGTAGTATCCAGTAAATCCTAGAAAACTACGGATGTATGCTACACTCTTAAGAGTCTCCTATTCTAATACTGCCTTTACCTTTCCTGGGTAAACCTTTATACCCTGATTTGAGACAATGTTGACTAGGAATGCCACTTGATGATGCCAGAACTCACACTTGTAATTGCTTCTCTCCTAGACGTTGTAGTACCAGTCTTAGGTGGATGGCATGTTCCTCTGCACTCTTGGAATATACCAAGATGTCATCACTAAACACAATCACAAACTTGTCCAAACATCCTGGACTAACTGGTTCATCAAGTCCATAACCGGTGCATTAGTCAATCCGAAAGAAATTACAAAGAACTCATAATGTCCATACTGTGATCTGAAAGTTATCTTGCTGACATCACTACCCTTGATCCTATGCTGATGGTAGCCTGATCTAAGGTCAATCTTGAAAAATACTTCAGCATCGTACAATTGGTCAATTAGGTCATCAATCCTTAGTAAAGGTGTTGGTAGCAAACACACGGAAGAATAGTGAGATACGCGGGCAGGCCAGAGTCATACAGACTCAAGAATAGCAATGGAATATTTACTAACTTCTAAACATGGAGAAAGTGAGGTCTTGTCATGCCTTGATTTCTCCAAGGACTTAAAATTGAAAAGAAAACTCATAGAAATAGAGAAAAGTAGAATTAGATCCATTAAAATTGATCCAGGAAGAACACAATTCATTACATCAATCATGGCAAAGAAATGGATTGACATGAGAAACCATAACAAAACACAGGCCGTCATGGTCTTTGAGACAATCATGATGAAGAACGGGATGTAATGGTCTTAGCTAAGAAGTAGAACTAACTGTTAAGAAAATACAAATAAAAGACTAATCTTATACGGAAACGTAAAGACAAAGAAGGAAAAGATAAAGACTAAAACTAGTCTACTTGAAAAGGAAATAATAAATGATGCATTGTGTTGTTGTTTGATCTATTAATGATGTCCTTCTTTTATTGAAGCCCGTTTTGTCACACCCCGTTCACACTGAACCGGAGCGGTGACCGAGTTAACACCGGTTAACCCAAACCTACCAGGATCATCGGATACTGTATTCCACCACAACATACACACACTAACATAAGTTCATCAGATCAGCGGAAGACTAAGTTTTACCTGTGAATAAATCCCATATACTTGATACCCGAATTGTGATACAATAATTATATACATTTGGGCCCGAAGGCATGATATATACACAAAAAGAATATGATTCAAATACCAAGTATATACAGGAAATCATCAAAAACCATCAGAGTACACAGCTCGGCTCGGTTTCAAGGCTGGAGCTCAGCTCGGCATCAGGGGTTGTGCCCAGCTCGGCATCATAAGGAAGAGCTCAGCTCAGCCTCAGAAGTGGAGCTCAGCACGGCCTCAGAAGTGCTGTCCCGCAGCACAGCTCTCGCACGAGCAGTCAGCGCTGTGCTCTAATTCCTCAGGGGTCCACCAGTCCTCTTCAGGAAACTCGACTGTGGGACCCACCCCATGCTCCTCAGATGTATGACCTGCAAAATCATCTAAAAAGG
>NC_056560.1:13929422-13943139 GCF_013358625.1 Macadamia integrifolia
GGGGGGGGGATACACTTGTGGGTGTATCACATTAGAGTCTATAGAACAAACTGTGGACCTGAATGTTCCTTCTATATAAATTCCTTTATCTCCAGGTATATATAGGTGAGTCGCAGTACTTTTATGTCAAAATATTCCCATCTCATATACAGTGAGCTTCCTTGTAACTATTAATCATCATGCAAAATACTTTATTAGCTATGTGTATTAGTTTTAGTATTAGTTAATGTTCCAAATTCATAAGGACATCCTCGCAAAATGAAGGCCTGGGGAAGAGGTTGAGGGTGGGGAATAGATGGAGATTTATAGGACAATAGAGCCTAGGTAATTGTTTAACACAATGGTACGACCTTATACTATATGCCCTTAGTGTCTAGGTGAATTTGCTTGCTTGCATCATTGTCGTGCTATTTTTTGATAGATCCATCCATTTAGTGGATGACATCACCTCCTGAGTGATGGATGGGGTATTGGCATCAGTTGTAATAAATTATATCTGAAGAAGCAAATGAGAGATGTATTATTTAACTGCATCAATCAGAGCTAATGAATCTGATTGACCTGTGGGTAATGAGGCCACTAATGGTATGGAAGAGAGATCTCAATCTGACGACTAGATATGGGGTGGAATAGAGGCGAGGTGAAAGGGGATCAATGGGTGTTATTATGAAGATATAATAAGGAAGAAATGACCTACTGGGGAGTGGGAGAAAGAGAGAGGGATTGAGAGAAAATAGGGTAGAAATAAGAGATCTTACCTAATCTGACGCCAGGATTTAATGGAGAGAGAAATTAGGACGGAAAGTAAATGTGATGGAGAGAAAAGAGAAAGGAGAGAAATCTCCAGCCAGGGAGAAGGAGAGAGAGAAGCAAGGGGGGAGAAAATTCCTCGCCAAATCAAGGGGAGAGAGAGCTTCGGCCATCAATGACAATTATCAAACAATTCAATTCATTCCATTCAAATTGTGGGTGAGGTCTAGCCTCTTATATATATTTGTATGATAGAAAAAAGACATAAAATATAAGTATAACCTATGATTCCTCAAAAAATTTAATAATAAATGAAATAACAATTTAAATAGATAAAGAACCCTTTCCAGTAACACACTAAATTGATCATAAAACTCAATTAAGCCACTATTATGTTAATATCAAAATAAAATAAAGATAAGACCAAAATAAACCCCACGAAGAGACTATAGATAAAGTTCCTAAAAACTTGGAAATCTAGAAAATAGGAGCCGTGAGCCAAGTTGATGATGCGGATCCGAATCCCAAAGGGCTGAAATCGGATCACTTAGGACCCACTTAAACACTCAATAAAACAACGGCAACACCCAATAACAATTGTATTGAAATAAAGCTTCAACTAAATGGCAGAATTGTAATTAAGCTGAAGTTTAAAAGTGAAATGGCAATCTGGTAAATGATCAGAAGCTTCTAATCTCTAAATGGGTCGGTTAAGAAGAGAGGACAAGTGGGAATTGAATT
Organism: Macadamia integrifolia; assembly: GCF_013358625.1. Classification (NCBI taxonomy): domain Eukaryota; kingdom Viridiplantae; phylum Streptophyta; class Magnoliopsida; order Proteales; family Proteaceae; genus Macadamia; species Macadamia integrifolia. The sequence continues at coordinate 13,930,914 of NC_056560.1, forward strand.
ATTGTTCAAGGCTAGAGTTGGAACTAGAGGTAACTAAAGGACAAATTAGTATAAAAGGGGTTTAAAGGGGTATAATGGGAAAATCCATTGAAATAGAAAAGGTCTAAACATAACCCCCGATTGAAGAGTCATCTTCAACCTTCTAACACACCCAAAACCAGCGGAGGTTGCTTTGATACCATGGGAGATTTCTTCTCATGGCTCAGGCTTTGGAATGATATGAAATTACAAACGAATGTTGGAAACTCAATGGCCTCTTGATCCAACTGATTAGCACATCAAACAGCAGTTGAAGAAGGTAGGTTTCCTCTGCAACTCAGATCTAGGCGGTAGTTTCAGGTAGCCTGCGTTGTAGATTTTGTTTCTCACAATAGAATTGGATCTAGGGCAAGAAACTGTAAAGGTTTGGTCGCTCAGTGAGGGGCTATCTACGGTTAAAATCCTAGGTCAAATAGACCATTCACAAGAGAGAAAAACCCAGTTTCAGTGGGCTGCAGCCTTCGCCCAGAACAAAGTAAGAGAGCAGGGAAAAAAAGAAGAAGAAGAAGAAGAAGAAGAATAGAGAAAAGATGAAGAAGAAAAGAAAGAAGAAGAAACAAGAGTGGAGAGAAGATTTCAGAGAGTTAGGGAGGGGGAAAACAACCCACGGCAGCCATGGTTTTCATATCAAATCTCTATTCATCAAAAACTTCGAATCTCCAAACTGAGTTCTTCTCTATTACATGACTAATATAAAGGAAAAATCAAATAATTAATGGAAACTACTTGAAAATGGAAACTAATCTAAAATTAGAAACTAATACAAAAGAAATAATTTCTAAATCCAAAGAGAATCAAATCAAAAGATTTTTTTTTCTCTAAGTCCATCGTGCAACTGCATCAGCTCTTCCGGTCTTAAAAGAACTCGACTCCGTCGAGTTAGGTCGTGCTCCCAAGATTCCCTTGTAAATCGCTCGCCGATGAGGTGGCACATATCTCGAAACAGAAGGGAGCATAACTCCAAGAGGAGGGAGAGTAGGCTGATGTGTCACTGGAGTAGGAGTCGGTCGACGACGTGGCATGTCTTGATGCGGATCCGAGGGAATCGGATCGCTTAGGGCCCACAAGAATGATAAAATATCTCAATTTAAAGGTTGAAGGGTATTCTTGTAATTTTCAGAAATCAGTAGGGTCTTAGAAATAATTATATGGCAGCTGGGGTAGTTCTATAACTAAAAACTTTAATACAAAGGCTTATTCTGAATTTTACCAAAGAGAAAAGGGGTAATGGAATATAACTTTGGGGAACAAGGGCTTAATTGTACTAACAGGGAAAATTCTTTTAAAATAAATAAAAAAAACCTGTTCTTCTTCTTCTTCTTGTCGTGAGAACCAGAAACCAGCGGACAGAAAAAAAAACTTCCGATCGGTAGGACTCCTTCGATAGGGCTTGGTTTGACCTGAAATTCGAAACGAAGGTTGCCAGCCTTAAGGTCTCTTGACTCCGACAAACAAACAGTTCAAACAAGAAGTAAGAGGAGCTGTATTGTCCCTGCAACTCAGATTTGGCGGTAATAGGGAACCAGATCTGAACTTGGGCTTGAAACTCACAACAGGGGCTGAATCTGGTCGCAGGAACTCTGCGGTTTGGTCGCCTTAGGAAGGTGATCCTAGCCCCAAAGTTTGGAGGTGAAAACACTTGTATCCAGGGAGGTACGGTTGATTCCTTGAGCTGTACTCTGTCGCCCAGAACAGGGGCTGTGAAAGATATCAGCAAGAAGAAGATTGAAAAAAAGGAAAAAGAAAACAGGGAAAAGAAGAAGATGAGAAGAGAAAAAAATCAGAATAATAGAGAGGAAGAAAGAAGAATATCAAAGAAAGAAGAAGGAGGGAGATAGAGGGAATCGGCAGCCATGGTTCAAAACCAAAAATACTTTCAAATTTCTATTATTCAAAAATATCTCTAAAAACTCCATTGATTACATGTCCAATATAAAGGAAAAATCAGACAATTAATGGCAACTACTTGAAAATAGAAACTAACCTATATAGCAACTAAATAAAAATCAAATCTAAATTAATTATGATAGTTTGATTAAAGATTTGGTTTTTCCTTTGTAAATAGTAAAATTCTCAAATCAAAGAGATCCCTTCCATCGCCCAAATGCATCAGCTCTCCCGGTCTTAAAAGAACTCGACTCCGTCGAGTTAGGTCGTGCTCCTAAGATTCCCTTGTAAATCGCTCGCCGATGAGGTGGCACATAGCTCGAAACAGAAAATGGGAACATAACACCAAGAGGAGGGTGAGTAGGCTGACGTGTCACTGGAGCTGGAGTCAGTCGGTGACGTGGCATGTCTGATAATGCATGTGGCCTCATTAAGTACGTACGACCTCCTTGCTTCACCTTTATAGTGTTCCGTGCGCCATCATAGAGAATGCCTGCATGTCGCTGCCAAGGTCGCCCTAGAAGAATGTCGCAGTGTGCCAATGAGGTGACCAAACAGGTGACATGGTACTGTAACGGCCCAAACTGTAGGTGTACTCGAACAACTGCAGTGGCCTCTTCTCGAGCTGTGGGTCCAAAACCTCGCACATGAATCTTCTTGAAAAGCTGCTTTTGTGGAAGGTTGTGTGCTCGAACAAATTCAGCAGATATGAAGTTTGCTTCTGCCCCAGTATCAACAACTGCATGAACATCAGTATGGTCGGAGCCGTGCAGGAGAGTACCCTTCTGTCTGAAGAGAGGAGCTTTATCAACTAGTCTATTCGAAAAGGATGAAAGGCTAGCTGAATGAGCTTCTACATCCTCATCTTCATCATCGACAATATCATCGTCCTCGATCGGATAAGGATATAAATGAGATTCATCTTCACTCTTCTCTGTCGGCTGCTTCTCTGCAACGTTCACAGAACGAGTCCTGTTGGGACACTTGTTGGAATAGTGACCCTTCTCGCCACAACTATGGCATATGATATTCTTCACCCCAACACTATCCTTGTTGAACTCTGACCTTTTCTCTTCAACTCTGCGAGCTTCAGGCTTCTTTTCCTCCATACGCGGTGGAGGTCTATAAACTGAAGAAGTCTTGAGCATACCCTTCCAATAAATGGACTTCTCTTCAGCTGTCTTGGCATGAGCCGCTGCCACATCAACAGACCTGAAATCAGTGTTAGCCAACTCAAGTCGAATCTCAGTACTTAACCCACTGATATATCGCATTACCCGTTGCTGGTCTGTTTCCTGAAGCCGACACCTTGAAGACAGTTTGTGGAATTCGAGGGTGTAAGAATCCACATCTTTGTTCCCTTGTTGCAAGTTAAGTAATTTATGGAACATTACCTTTTCATAATTAAGGGGAACAAATTTTTCAGTCAGGATCTGCTTCATGACCTCCCAATTGATAACGGGTCCAAGTCTTCTGACAAACCTTGCATGTAGTACATCATCCCACCATGAACATGCATACCCAATAAACTTGGTGATGATGAGTTCACACTTTTCACTTCTGGAAGAGACTTATACGCAAAAATTCTCTCCACTTTGGTAAGCCAGTCAAGAAATTCCTCAGGTCCCTTTTCACCACTGAACTCGGGAACCTCCACTTTGATGCCATAATCTCTGTCAGAAAATTGCCGGGTAACATCCTGGGGAACAACCGGATCAGATTGCTGCCTCTGAGGTGTGTCTTCGATCCGTAAAGTGTTGAGCTGAGGGGGTAATGTAGAGGATCCTTCTTCAGTTCGCTTGTCGGACCTCCTCATAAAGGCAATCATCTCTTCCATAAACTTATCAAACTTGGCTTCAGTCCTCTCAAGCCTAGCATCAGTATTCTGTTGGTTCTCGGCTAACTCACGATATAATTTGTGCAACTCAGCATTGGTGATGTGACTTGCCATGGTTAGAAAATTGCAGGAAAACCTGGCTCTGATACCACTTGATGTGGATCCGGATTCCAAGGGCCGAAATCGGATCGCTTATGGCCCACAAGAATGACCAAAATCTCAAATTTAATGGTTGAAGGGTATTCTTGTAATTTCAGAAACAAGCAGGGCCTTAGAAATAATTATAAGGTAGATGGGGTAGTTCTAGAACTAAAACTTTAATACAAAGGCTTATTCTGAATTTTACCAAAGAGAAAAGGGGTTATGGAATATAACTTTTGGGAACAAGGGCTTAATTGTAATAACAGCAAAAATTCTTTTAAAATAAAAGAAACCTGTTCTTCTTCTTCTTGTCGTGAGAACCAGAAACCAGCGGACAGAAAAAAATTCCGATCGGTAGAACTCCTTCGATAGGGCTTGGTTGGACCTGAAATTCGAAACGAAGCTTCTCAGGATAAGGCTCTATTGATCCCACAAGATAAGCACTTGGATCTGCAGGTTGGAAGGCTGCAGTAGGAACCTGTAATAGAACCTGGCGGTAGCTTAGGCTTCAGCCCTGTCGCAGGTTTGTTTTCTCACAGCAGAGAAAGGTTTTTGGTCTAAGATTTAAGGGTTGGAGTCGCCTACAAGGCAGCTTCCTTCGACCCAAACCTCTGATTCAGTCGGTCACAGGACAGGGGTCAGCCAGCTTCTTGTTGATGTCGGTTTTAACGCCCAGCAGAGATGTAGAACAGTAACCAATGAACATAACAAGGTAATAAAAGTGGGAGATAAGAGGTAGAGATGACAGGAAGAAGAAAAGAAAAGAGAAAGATGAAGAAAGAAGTTCAAAGTAGGAGGGGGAACTACGCAAGGCTCGCAACAGCCACAGACTCATCCATTAATTCCAACATTCAATTCTTTCATTCAAAACTGAAATTTCTCCATGAGTACATGTCCAATATAAAGGAAAAATTTGACAATTAATGGCAACTTACTTGAAAATAGAAACTAATCTATATAGCAACTAAATAAAAATCAAATCTAAATTAAAATACTATCAAACTAATTTCTAAACCAAAAAAAGGAAAGTAAATAGTAAAATTCTCAAATCAAAGAGATCCCTTCCATCGCCCAACTGCATCACATAGATATTCATGTTTTGGGTTCTGTCAGGAAGAAAAATAAAATAAAAATTGTGCATGAAATACAGATGCTTACTCTGCCCTCAGGGTTCTTCTTCATCCTTTCAAGAACTCTTTGGAAGGCCAGCTTTCCGGTTGTCTCCCCAGAGCTGCAATTAGATCTGCCCTTTTTGGGTCCAATAATGCACCAAATGCTGAGCCAAGAGCAACTGCTACCTGCTGCCATCCATTAAGCCTAATGTGGGCACCTTTTAGCATAGCACTAGTCTTTTAAATTCAAAAACTAACAAACCTGAAAGTTTATAGAAAAAGAAGAGGCAAGATATAAGCGATGTTCTTCTCCTTGATTCCCTCCCTCCCCACTCCCAACATACACACAAAGAAAAGGGACCATGAGAAGCAACCTATTTAATAAAATGTTCAGAGTTCAGACTATACATTGAAGAAGGAGACCACAGTTCAGAATTTAATGAAAAGGCTTGTATCGTTCGATTACCAAAAACCCTAGGTTTTGCATTGTCAGAAATTAAACGGAAATTCTATATAGGAATAAACAACCAGTAAATAAATCATAAAAAATAAAAAATAAAATACGGCATTCATTACAAGGACAGAAACAAGCCAGGGAAAATGGATTCTCTGCTTCACCTTCGTAACAGTTCCGGTCCGAACGGTTTCTCTTTCTGGTTTCTGGCACTTCTCCTTTCTTCTCCCAACCCAACTGAGAGAGAGCGAGAGAGAGAGATTGGATTATGTCGATTATCGATTGAGCAGTAGTCATATACAGAAGCTACGCCGGTTTCTCTCCTGTTCAGGATCCCTCCAGGCTCCAAGTGGGTGAAATAAGAAAAGCTCGATTACATGGTTATTGACTGGCCCAAGCCCAAGCCCAAGACCAAGCCCAATCCAAACTGACCTAAGCAATTGTGGGCCAGGTCACCTCCACCTCTGGTTATAATTACACGGATATGATAACAAGTCGCATCACCCTTGTCCTAGGGAATATTTCCATTCGCATTTCTTCTATAAGGCCCAACAAAGAATAGGACTCAATATCTACAAAAAGGTCAGGCCCAATAAAACCATTGGCCCAAAGCTCTCTATGTTGTGTCGAGGAATTAGGGATTAATTATTATTATTATTTTTTTTTAAGAAATTACACTCCCCTCCCCCCTGTATGTTTTAAGTATTACACAACCCTCTCATGTGACGATTAAAATTACACTCCTTTTTCTTCTAAGTTCTAGATTTTATCAACCGCACAATGACCGTGAGTGAGAAACCGTTAAGTGTGTTACAAATTTGTTTTAAACCCTAAAATACCTTTGATTTAATGTAGATGACCTATTTGCCCTCAACCCTTATTCTCATCTTCTTCCTTGAGAAACCATTAACCAATTGGGGTTTAGGGTTTTCAACTTGGGATTTATGGTTCTGAAATCGGGGAGAGTGGATTTAGGGTTTTGGTAATCGATTCCGCATCACCATTGTTGAAGTCTTGAAGATCGATTACTCCCCTCTCTGAAATCGCGTTTGGGTTCCAGATTTCCGCCTCTCTGTTCTGCAATTGGGTTGAAGTCTTGAAGACCGATTACTCCCCGTTGAAGGTGGATCAATGCATGGCTCGATTGCAGGAGATGGTGATAGAATGTTGTTGCTTCTGCCAATTTTATAATCAGTTTCTATTGGATATGAATCGAACTGTTGTGACTGCACAATCTCAGGTTTATCCAGTGAATTGTTGCCTTCTTGCAAAAGAGAGAGCAGCTTCTTTGGATTTGGGTTTCTTTCCCTAAGAAAGGAGAGTCTTGGGCTGAAGTTCATAGTTGGAGCCAGGCTTTCTAACTTCTCTTATTCTCGAATTGGCTTGGATACCTAGGTGAGATTGTAGAACCTCCTCTAGTTTTTTGCTTTTTGTTCCATAATTTTCGTCTTTGAAGATTTGAGATTTGTGAAACAATTAATGTGTTTACAATCTGACAGAATTAGAACCGATGAGTAAAATATGTAAATGAAAGCAAAAGAAAGGATTCTTGGCGCCCGCGCCCCAGATGATTCAGTGATTGAACTTAATTCACATTGAAATAATCTATAAAGCCCATGAAATTGGGAAAAAAATCGTCTGCAATTCCAATCTCGTACAATTCCGTGCAATACCACCTTTAGGTGGTGACACGTGTATTGATACCAATACAATGGCCCAGATCTGATTTAAATGTCTTTTCAATGATTTAATGTTTTATTAGTTGTACCAGACCTGGGCCATTGTATTGGTATCAATACACATATCACCACTTGAAGGTGGTATTACACGGAGTTGTACGAGATCGGAATTGCAGACGATTTCAACCCTTGCTGCTATTGGTAAACTTTTAATGCATACTGTAATGTGAAGGATACACCCAAGGATAGTCCATGAATTTCTCAATAAATAAATTCTGTTCTTCAAGACAAGGAGACTTTATAAGGTAAAAACCCACCAACGTTCTGATCATTCTGTAATGTATTGTACCAATTTCTTGGCAACCCAGCTCAGCAAGAACTAATTGTAGTCTCTTGAAATTGATTATGATTTTCCCCTTTCTTAAAGATTTCGTCCAAGTTGGGTAATTGGTTAATGGCTTTGCCTGAAATGATTTCATATATGGCAGATAGCATTGCCAATCTGTATAATCTTTTCCCAGATTATCTATGCTTCTCAATGACTTTGATTTATCTGAACAGAGGAATGGTGTCGAATGTCACTGCCGGCAATGTTAGTAGGAGAGACAATTGGGGGTGGAGATTACTCCACAAGATACCACTCCATGTACCTACAGATGGGTTAGTCGTAACAGAGTTAGATTGAACTCTTAAGTTTCAGAAAATGAACTTAAATGAACCCAAGAAATAAAAGAAAGAAAGAATACAGAAAGAGGAAGAAACAGACAAAATCAAGTAACAGGAAATCACCTTTAGACCTGTAGCTCCACCACCATAACCATATTACTGCACAGCGTTCATGAGCTTCCTAGCCATGGTTTTCTCAGAATCTGGGAAGAAAATGAACAGAGTCACCGGCCGCTGCTGGGAACGAAGACGGAGAAGTTGAAAGACTTCAGTTTTAGACAAAAAAGGGGAAGGGGTAAAAAAGTCATTTAACATTCGCTTCTAACAATGTTAACACCACTGGGTACGTTTGTAATTATAAATTTCACAGGGGTCTGATTATAATACCTGAAACATACATGGGAGGGGAATGTAATTTTCCTTTTTTTTTTTTTTTTCTCTTGGCTAACGTTGGATATCCAAGCCAAAGGGCCCTACTGACTCCACAACTGCATGGACTGAGTTATACGGGGTTGAATGAAAACAATTCAATTTTTATAGAAAGTAGTAAACTCCCTGCGTGAGTGGCCTCAAAAAGGTAAGAGGAGTCGAATTCAGAACCACACGTTTCCTGAGGTGAAGGTCCCTTGCCAACTTAACTACCTTATTGGGGTTAACTATGGCTCTGTTTGGTGATAAGGGAAATGCAATTATTTTTCTAGAAAGTGAATATAATTTGTAGGAAAAGTCATTCTGATGTTTAATTGAAAGAAAAATACAAATATTTTCATGAGAAAAGTGAAATATAATTTATGGTAAATGCAAATAAGTTGATTCAATACCCTTCCCTTCACTTCCCTTTCCCCATTTCCTTTGCGACCAACTGGTGCGGTCATGAAAACATTACTAGTGAAGATGGCAAGAATCTAAGGGGGACTGACTCAGCATACTCCGCACCATGCATGAAAACCTGTTTTGTGTTTTTCTTCTTGTTTGTGACTACTAAAGGCTTCAAACCTGGGTTCAACCTAGTAACTGGCTAGCAATCGAACCACTTCACATATTTACTGCAATTGAATATTTCTTCCGTGTAGATTTTTTATTCCTAATTGTTGTGATTGTGGAACCACAAACACTGCCATATTAGAAAGAGTGGACAAGAACCCCTCTCCTCACCTTTCCCTATGGGTACAGCCGAGGCCAAAATCAGCCTCAACTTTTAACAAAAATAAGTTAGGATGGACCAGCCTAGGGCTTAGTACTTGTATTTCTTTCTCTTCTGTCCATTTTCTTCATTATATGGAAAGGAGAGTATCATAAAACTAGTGAAAAGAACAGTATCAAAATCATCAGTCAGTTTAAACCTAAGTAGTCCAACACTAATAACCTATACTTTCTTTCTTTCTTTCTTCTTTATATATATATATATATATATATATATATGGAAAGGAAAGGTATCATAATATTTTTACACAAATGAAGGATTATAGTCCTCCTTTCAGCCATGGAGTGGAGGGATGACAAATTGTCTTACACAAACGCGACAGGGCTTCTCTGAGCTAAGAAATTTGCAACAGAATTAGATTCCCTAAAAACATAGACAAACTTACAATCTGAAAAAACGCTCATACAAAAGACGAAGACAATAGCCAGGGTCATTAAAGGAGGAATCCGCTTGGGGTTCTGAAGAGAAAAGAACAATATCAAGATCATTGGCCAATTTAACCCTAAGCTTGGCAGTCTTGCTTTTAAGACCAGACGATGAGTAACCGACACAAATAACCTATATATATATTTTTTTAATCAAGAATGACTAGTAATTACAATAGTACCTCATTAAGACCTTGGTGAATTATAATTATAAATTCCTAGAATTAGGACCAGCCTCGCAGAGTGACAATATAGACTCCATTTCATGACTTAGACATTGTACTAGTGGGCACCACCATTGGGTTGGGAGGTTTGGGGGGGTGGGGGAGGTGGGGTTTGATTCCTTTCTTTCATTTTCTCCACTTTGAGTGCTACCATTAATTTTCCTAATCAAATCTCATAGGTTAAGGCCATATTTTTCACATGAAATTGTTAGAAATCCAACACAATATGCATAATTAAGAACAATATATGCATAGCTAGGTAGACATTAGAACTACGTGTGTGGTGGGGCATTCAGTCCTTTACCCTAGCTGCTTTATATCTCTCTCTTTCTCTTGTTGGCCAAAAGGCCTTATACCTACTACATAATATATGGTAATAGGTTCTTGTTGCTTACAATCATGATGGAAGATAGTTTTGTCAATGATAAGAGAATTATATATTTGCTAATCAAATAATTGTCATATTTGAAGGTCGGTTGATTCTGTGTTTTGACTATCCAATCATATGTCTATAAAAAAAAATTTATTTATTTTTTATCTTCTATCATTTTATGGATTTTTAGGGACTAAGATCTTCATCTTATGTACAATGTTCAGATTAAACAATAAAGTTGTTTAGTTTGCCATTCCTCTATTCTAGCAAAATCGAAGAAACAAAATCGTGTAATTACATTATGGCCCACATAGAAATACCACTAGGAGCACAAGATCTAAGGGTATGTTCACCCCCCTTAGATCTAATAGTATTGAGTAATTTAATGGCCTCCATTGCAAATATTCTTATCTCAAACGGCTCTCCTTCAACTTATTTCATATCAAGGGCACATTCTAAATTAGTTTAATTTTTTTATTACTTATTTTATACTTTTTAGGCTCTTCACGTCTTAATTCGTATCATCATCTCAACGACTTTATTTTGTTTATATTCTAATTGTAATTTTATAACTGTAGATTTAGCCTTAAGTTTTATTGGAATGTATCTATCATCTATCACACAAAAATCCAAAAATCCTTTCCTACTTCATCCATCCTACTCTAATTCCAAAAGCAACAACCTTTTTTAATTTATCTTCCTTTATATACATAGACCAAAAAAAAATAAAAATTAGTCTTTTGAGATATTTTACTACTATCTACCCAACCACTTTATTTCACGCTTATTTCTAGTAAAGCTACATTCTATTTTTATTCCACATATTTTAAACCATTTTGATTCCAACATATAGAGCTGATGATTTAATGGGATTACCAAATTGAGTTGATGTCTACTACTATATGAATATATGGTCTCTTCAAAGACATCCGATACAATTGGAACCATACAAATATGAATATATGATTAAATGCATATTTTCGTATAAAATTAGATTTGTACAATTGATGTATAAGTTCTGTCTTAAAAAATAATATCAACCAAAAACTCAAAGCCAAATTTTATATTTTACTTTTGGATGTATCATATGACAAAATTGATTGACAAAATATTTACCTACATGCGTATCATAGAGAGGAATTTGTACATGGGCATCCCTAGTTCATCTACATAAAGGATTGTATAAGCTTATCCCATTGTTAAATATATATTTAAGGCCTCCGTAGGTTACTCATATGTGAACTTTTGCGTTTCCTCTTGTATTTTCAATTGTTAAGTTCTAAAATGATAAATAAGTCATAAACACCATTGATGTATAAAAGATCATACGGAATAATAATCTGTCGAATCTTGTACCCAACCCAGTCATATAACCCCTTTTGAAACAAAAATTATCACAATTGACAAGATGTTGATTAGAATTGACTAATTAATCGCAGTGAATGATTTTTGTGATATTATTTTTTCCTCCAAACTGATTTTTTTTCTTTTAGATGAATGGTGATTTCCTTTCAATCCTTTCTTGTGATTTCAATCTCTTGTCTTAGTTGTTGTCTTCAGCATACTTTGTTTATGCTTTTACACAATGTCAATGAAGCCTTTTCTTCTGTGAAATATTTTCTTTGTTTCTCACATTGGAAATGGATAATAATTTTTTAATTCCTTAATTATTACTATTATAAAGAATGTGGCGTATATGTGAAGTGTTTGACGAAAAAGGATTGGAGTGTGGAGGAAAAACTTGACCAATTACGTGTAAGAATTTCTTAATATCAGGGGTTTTGCATTAGATTATTCTTTGTTATTGACAACATTGAGAAGTTTTACTAAAAAGAAGTGTTTGGGAAATCAGAGGAAGGAAATAAGACAACTACTCGCCACGATGACCTTGTGCATTACTTTGAGAGTTGAGACCACATTCAAGGAGAGGATAAACAAAAGCTTTAAGGAAAGTTGCATTAGCACTAATAAATTTTCTGTTAGAGAAATATTAACAAAATAAATGAATTTATACAAGACACAGAGATTTAATGGATCACACTAAAATATGTGTAAGCAGATCAATCTTCAAAACGGATCAAGAATTCGAGATACAATATTTTTCCTTCTCCATTTGCCCTTTGCGATGGTTCCTAGTCATGCATATATTAGAGAGGGAGAGAGAGAGAGAGAGAGGAGGGGGGGG
>NC_056560.1:13943159-13958288 GCF_013358625.1 Macadamia integrifolia
GGGGGGGGGAGAATGGTTAGAATCTGATAAAGTCGACATTGGTATTTATCTATCACTACACCAATGTAGTATCTTTTTTTTTTTTATATAAGAACACCAATATGATATCCATAGTTAGAACCATGGAAGAGTTTGGTGGGAATCATGAGTGAACCACAGGGTTTTTTTATTTTTCTGATGGACTAACTGGTTCATACCTCTGTAAATTTATAATCGAATCCAAAAAAAAAAAAGGTTCGATTTTTTAATTAGAAAGTGAAATGTAATTCGGTTTAGTTTGATTTCGATTTAAAATTTGAAAATATTGGTTTGAACTGAATCAAATTGAACCAAGAAATTGAACTTAAACCAACTAACCGTATAAGAATCAAATAAAAACCAAGTCAAACTTGTAAAACCATATAAGAACCAAATTAGACCAAATACATGAAATCGAATAAAAACCAAACTAAATTGGACAAGTTCAATTATGATTTTAATTTTTTTTATCTACTAGGTTCCAATTCGATTTTGAGTTGCACATGTATTGTACCCTAAACTAAACCAATTGACATCTTGTTATATAAATTATATCTCATAGATAATTATGTATTATGTAAAAAATGTATAAAAATATATTTAGATGTGATTTGTAAATATGATTAAATGAGAGAGAACGGAGGAAGATACAAATATTGTAACTTAGTGGTCAAGCAATCAAAAGAAGTTCTCAATATTCTCAGATTATGAGTATATAAATTTCACTTTTTAAAATTTGCATATACATATATATATATATATATATATATATATAAATAAGACCCTCATGCACTGAATACGCCCGAGATATGTTAGATATTTAGATCTGATCTGTGAATGTGGTTATGTGAGAGAGAGGACGAAGGAAGCAGAGGGAGTGGAGCCCCAACACCGACAGTAGCGGGACCGGGAGCGGAAGAGGAGGAGAAACCGCCCCGTTCCCTTAAAAACAAAGGAAAGGCCGGTGACTCAGCATCTCTCTCACTCTCTCTTTCTAAAATTCCGGGCTCCGATCGCGACTGATTGGACTGAATTCTTTGTTTTCTTTCTCCTTCCCTTATCGTTGTCAGAATGTCGGCTCCAACTCCCATTCTTCTACGCTCGTCTTCTCATTTACTGATTTACCCTTACTTCTTTTTATTTATTTAATATAATTAAATAATTTATACTTATCAGGAAAAACATTTAAAACAATTGGGTCAATTTTCTGGTCCTTTTTTTTTTCTCGCTGCCACAATTAAAAATTGGGAAACTATATTTTGAGAGGGGCATTACGGTCACTTCGTATAGCTACGCTCACTCACTACCAGTCTCCTAAGAACTGAAACTTTATAACCTCATCAAAGGTCGCTCAACCAGAGAAGAAAATCTCTCTCTCCCAATCTCTTCTTCTTCTTCCTCTTCCTCTTCGGCGTTTTCTTTCTCTACTTCCAACTGAAATTGGTATTCTCTTTCATTCCTTAGCCTCCATTAACTCTTAATTTTTCTTCTTCTTCTTCTGAGTGATGGGTGTGAGCTACCCCTTCTGTTGCACTTCTGATATAACGGTGAGCCTCACCACAAGCTTCTTCCGCCATAAGCCGTAGACAAAGTGTTTGAAGATATGTCTGTTTGAGATTTCTCGGGAATTCGTATTTAGGACGACGGCTGGTTTGCTATGGCGGGTGGGCGGGTATATGGCGATTCCAATAACATGACCGTTGTGTTTCAAAACGAAGAGATTCCTTGCTCTGCACAGTCTCTTGAGGGTATCTTGATTTCTTCCTCTTCTCTTTCTTTCCGCGGTAATCCTTTCTAATTCCCTTTTTTTTTCTTAACCCGAATTTTCTATTTGCTCATCTATTCTCTAGTCTGAATTATTGAGTAATAAATTTTCACCAGATGTACGTGTTTTGTGTTTTCCATCTCTAATTTTCTCATTGTTTTGGAGGCTTAGAAAAATTAATCTCTGTTCAAGAACCTCTGCAGATTAGAGTGCATCTTTTATCTTAAGGGTTTGTGTGGATTTTTTTTTTGGGCGGGAGGGGGTGGTGTGGAGGGAGTGGTGGGCGGGTTAAGCTTGTTTCAAAATTTCTAATGTTTGATACTTGAACAATCTACGTATTTCCTATTTGTTCTACAGGACTGTTACTGCTTAATTTGTTCTACAGGATAATTGTGTTAATTCATTTGTATGATATTTGTAATTTTCTTTTTCCATTTAATTTTGTGTATCTCTGAGCAAATATCTTGGTTTCTAGGCATTTATCCTAGTTTAATGGGCGAGATGGTCTGTGTAATTGGGGGAAGGAGTCGCTTACTTTCCTGCAAAATTTTCAAATTTCTTAGTTTGTCTGGCAAGTAGACCGCAAAACCTTGCCTACTTTAACACTCTGGGTTTTTGTTTTGTTCCATAAATGGATGGTTTTTATTTTCCTTGGAACCTGCTTGGTCAGTTGATCTGGTTCGGCTTACTTTAGAACTTAAAACTTCTTGGTGGATCGGATGGGCTGGTGCCTTGTTCAGTGGTCATGTTTCATGAATGCTTTATTAGTTTCTGGCTTGTCACCAAAAACCAGGGGGAAATGATGTAAAGGTTTATTATGGGTTGTATAATAAAATACAGATGAGTTTAGGGATGAAATATATCTGGTAAATCTTGAGGATTTAAAGAATGGACTAATGATTACGCCTTTGGGTTTGATGTTTGATCACATCACTCATTTTTTGCTTTGGTGACTCTGGTTTAGGTTCGAGTACCATGGTAAACTTTGAGGATTTTGGTAGAAGAAACCAACCAGACAAATCTTTTTTCCGTTCACTTGAGCAGGAAGATAATGGTGATGACGACTTGGATGAATGCTTTCATCAACCTGAGAAGAAGAGAAGGCTTACAGCTGACCAAGTCCAGTTTCTTGAGAAAAACTTCGAGGTGGAAAATAAGCTTGAACCAGAAAGGAAAATCCAACTTGCAAGAGACCTTGGATTACAGCCTCGACAAGTTGCCATATGGTTTCAAAACCGGCGAGCTCGGTGGAAAACGAAGCAGTTGGAGAAGGATTATGATGCTCTTAAAGCAAGCTACAATAGTCTCAAGGCTGACTATGACAACCTTCTCAAGGAGAAGGGCAAACTGAAAACTGAGGTAATTCTTATTAGGGACAGAAATTCCTCTGTGAATAGTGCTAACATTTGTACATCTCTTCTTAATGCTTGAAACTATTCCTTTCTACAGGTTCTTTTCCTTACAGACAAGCTGCTCCTCAAAGAGAAAGAGCTGGGAAACACAGAATCCTCTGATCAGAAGGAACTGTCTGGTACACCACCTCAGAATTCCATTTCTAATCCAGCATCAGGCGAGAAAACATCTAGTGTTACAGTTGTCTGTAAACAGGAAGATATCAGTTCAGCCAACAGTGATGTCTTTGATTCCGACAGCCCACGATATACTGATGCAGGCCACTCTCCTCTTTTGGAGCCCGCTGATTCTTCTCATGTGGTAGAACCAGACCAGTCTGATCTCTCTCAAGATGAAGAAGATAACTTGAGCAAGAGCCTATTTCCTTCTGCTTGCAATTTCCACAATTTCCCAAAGCTTGAAGAAGGCCTTTACTTGAACGACCCACCTGCAAATTCTTGTAATTACGGATTCCCAGTCGATGATCAGGCCTTTTGGTTCTGGTCTTACTGAGTAATTACTGCTACATATGCATCAGTAGTTCTCTCATTTCTGTCAAATATATATATATGCTTTAAATAATCAATTGTATAAGCAATAAAGACCAATTAATGGACACCCCAAACCAGGAGGTGGTGGTGGTGGCCTGGTGGGTTTGTTCATTGTTGGAAATGGTGGCTTTTGCACCTTTTGTAATTTGTCTATGCGAGGTCTCTGTGAGCTCACTAGGCCTTTTGTATGAATGTAAATTTCTTTTTGTTGTGAGGAAACTTTTAATTTCTATGTATCTTTCTACTCATTGGTTATACTATTTTCTCAGCAAACGAAAAATGAAGATGATGTTGCTTACTGTATTCCAGTGAAGTCTTATGAAATGATGAAAGATTTGAAGAGGGAGCTGTTTTAAAATATGGCCAAATGAGATGTTGACCATCTCTAAACTTCTCTAAACTATGTCGAACAAAGCCATCTGTTTAAGGACTCCCAAGAAAAGTGCGGACTTCACTAATACCATCTCAAGAAGCAAAAAAATTAGCATTGCATGGAGAGAATTTGGAAGTGAAAATTATTCCTACTCATGGATGTGAATTTGCATTACCTTCAATTCATGCTTGACTCTCATTACTGTATTTTTTTGAACAAGAGAAACCCAGACTAGATCATAAAAAGTTCCTATAAGTCAACCAACACCTTTTGAATGTTCCACTTCAACTTGGCCTGCAACTAGGAAAGACTTTAACCCTTCATTTCTCTACCTTGCTGTCTTCCTGTCTTCACATGATTAAAATTTGATTTTCTGTTGAATTTTTTACACATTTTATATGTAAGATTAGCCCCCACCTATTACTTTCAATTAAGCATTGTTTGTTGACTTATGCATTGGAAAGAATTGGAGGGTTTTGTGTTAATGGAGTATCAAAGAGTCTCTTCACCCTGCTCAACCAGTTCAAATCTAGGTATTGAACACATTTAAGGTTTGAAGTAACATTACTGCATCTTGATTTTATCTTGTAATTCATCAGTGATATTTTATACTTCCACCATTAAATAAATTTGGAACTTCCTTAACTTCTTGATTTTTTCACAGCTAGTTCAAGCGAAAACAGACCCGAAAAAGTTATGTATTGATCTACGGATTGGTCCATGTTCCTTCTTTAGGACACTAGAATTCATGCCCCCATGAAATGCTTGTGCTCTACCAGCATACCTTTATGTTGTAGTACTGTTTAACAACACAAATAGAACTTGAAGCTAAAACATCATGGCTGTCACATCTCTTATCAGATTAGAATTGCAACAAATGGTGATGGTGATACAATTTCCATCTGCCACCACAAGCATATGAACGCGTAGTAGCCTTGCAGGTCCATAGCTTTCAACTGGTGTGATAGTTCTTGAACTGTTGGTGTACGATGTCTTGTATTCCGTCGCAGTTTAATCCAGGGAGTATTGGTGCAGCACCTATACAGGCAGGATGGCGATCCCGCTAGCTAATCAGTGGGCCGTGGGGGTTGCAAGGGGGCAGGGGGTGTAGGGGGGCGTAGCTCCCCGCTCGAATTTTTTAGTAGCCTTGCTTTCAACTGGTGTGGTAGTTCTTGAACTGTTGGTGTACGATGTCTTGTATTCCGTCGCAGTTTAATCCAGGAAGTATTGGTGCAGCACCTAGACAGGCAGGACGGCGATCCTGCTAGCTAATTAGTGGGCCGTGGGGGTTGCAAGGGGGTAGGGGGTGTAGGGGGCGCAGCTCCCCGCTCGAATTTTTTATTTGAGGGCAATTGTGTACTTTCCAGATTAGGGTTTTTTTTTTTCGCTATAGTAAAATAGGATCTCATCTCACCGAGAACGTAGGTAACCTTGCCGAACCTCATAAAATTCATGTACATTGTTTGTTTTATTTTTTCTATTATCTTCTGCATCATTTTAAGGTTGTGTTTCACATTGAACTGGGCTCATTTTATGTCTAATTGTTATAGCTACAATGGAAGGTGATTGATATGTATCCTTTGTATTCTACATCACAGGAATAAGTACTACATTTTTTATATTCATCCAGAGTTCTTGATTTGAAACATGACTAACTTCTCGTTTGAAGCCATTTGAATCAAAATTCTTATTTTGAGGCTAGAAACAACAAATGTTTCTACTTCTGTGATCATTGATATCATGTTTTTATAAATGTTCTTTCATGACTATTGAGTATTGGTTGACAAGTGTTTGTATCATATCTACAGCATTTAATACCTGATTTACACACCAGTTATGTGGGCTTGGAGTGGAAGCTCCAAGGGAATAAAGTGATAAAGATAACATCCAAGCCAATAAAAAAGAGTTCCAATTTCAATCAATTTCAGAGCTGAAACAGAAGCCAAATTGGAAATGATATCCAGCCAAGGACTCTGAAACGAGTGACAGGAGTCAGTACCCTAAACAAAGTCATCTAGTGTTGGCCATGGAGAAACTGCCAAGTGTACAGAGATGCTCTGTTTTTTTACTTTATCAGATATTTTTGCTTTCACGTTCAGCCTCAGACTTCGTTGTCTAAACGAATACCCCCCATTCCTTTCTGACAGATCACACAGAAGTGATTGAATGAAAGAAGCTAGAGAGAAAATCCCAACGGAATCCATCACATCAACACCATTAGATGAGCGCCACGTTTTCCCCAATGGCAACGTAGCAAAGAGAGCAGCGTCACCACTACGGAACTTCTATGTAGTGGTGGGGTCCACACAAAGGGCCAGCAATGCAGAAACAGATAGCAACGTGGAGACCTGCCTATAATCAGACTCTTTATCTAAATTTTTAATTTTACAGGTCGATGGTCGGAAGTGGTCCCACTTCTAGAAATATGGACCATTTTTAATATATTAAATATTAAATAATAAAGGAAAAAGATAGAGATGAGGGGAGAAGGGAGGAGGTGGGGCCAGAGGATATGGAAGGACGACAGCACATTACGTCCTACGTCTTTTTGAGAAGTAAAAAATTACTACAAGGGGTACCGTCATTATCACTGGGGCCCACGAACCACGTGCCCAATCGCCTCTCTTGTCTCCAGATATTCAGCCAACCTTCGATAAGCAATCACGTTTATCAATGCTTCCCCCTATATTTTAAATTACCCTATAGCGATGATCAGGAAAAAGAAAATGGAAAAAATTAATACTGATTAGCTTTGCTTTTAACCAAACTAAGAAAGAAAAGATTTTTGGAGAAAGTTTTCCTGCAAACAACGATTAACTTTTCCTTGAGACAGAAAAGTTTTTCTGTGGTACACCCACTAAGATTTCCTATTGTACTAGGTGGACAAGGCTTTCGCATGTGTGAGGTTGGAAAGGGTGAATATCCCTTGACCATATTCTTTGGACATCATCTAGACCGTTGAAGGAAATTATTTATTATTTATTTATGTTTTATTAGAACTATGACCAAAATGTAATTGCAAAATGGGTATAATTCTATAGGACTATGAAGCTCGATGGTATTCGATGAAATTAATGTAATATTCAAATATCTACCAAGTGACAAGTCAGATGGAGAATGAAGGGGTAATATTACCCTTGAAACTGAATTGAAAGATCTATAGATGGCCTTCAATCTGGTGAAAGATTGGAATATCTATCAGGCAGTGGAGTTTTCTGATTGTGTAGAAGCAATGAAAATTTTAAACCCCAATATTTTTTTAGGTTAAAATTGGAAATCATTTCCATTATTATATGATCTTATAAATAATCCCAAGGGTTAGCACAGTTGGCTTAAAGGGGACACGACACTCCACCTCAAGAAACGAGGTCCCGTGATCAAACTTTCACCGCTGCACCTAATTTCTTAAGGTCACCACACGAGAGTTTTCATCTCAGATTGACCCGATCCTGTGGTCTTCTTTAATAAGTTCAAACAATTTTTGGGCATCACACACTGATTAGCTCGTGAAACTAACTTTGAGGGAGTATAAGGTAGTTTATACTGACCTTATAAATGTGATGATAAGTCTGGTTCATTCCAAAGGCTACTACTACTTTTATACTCCAAGACTAGCCCTAGCCCTAGCCTATTTGTTTAGATGGGCCCAAAAGGCTTCTAGGCATAAAAAGCTACCACTTTTCACCAGGAAAAAAAAAATCAATATCAGAAACATCAGGATCACGAGCCAGATCTCCTCAAAGAATCAAAATCTTTCCTCCTTGTCTTTTGTTTGTTTCAATAAACCTAACCTTCCCTCGCCAACTCTTCTGGGTACCTAACCCATCAAAAACTCGCTGCAACCAGTCAAAGTAATATGAAACCAACCATAACCACCTTCCAGTCTTCCACAAAGCAAAGTCATTGCTAGAACAATAAGCAAAACACAAGTCAATGGCATATGGACTTATGGAGTCTCCTCCCTCGCTTCAGGATAGATGAGATGTGACCTCCCAACACATCGAGGATGCCTCATAAGCTCACTGCCCTCATCCTCTAAATTCTAAAAAGCCAAGCTTTGTACAGAAAAATTCATCAGAGGGGCATAAGAAGCATGGTTGTCCCAGCATCTAAACAATCAATAGCATTGGAGGGACTGGACTCGAGCAGCTCCAACAAGACACTTAGGCAACTAGAGTGACCAAGGCACCTCGACGCCTTGACAACTATGATGAGACCTGAAGAGCATAGTTTTAGTTAATTATTTCCCCCTCTATCTTTTCACTGTATTCTGGCTGAGCTTACCTCATTCATTGGGCGTGCATATAAAGTCAGAATTGTTTTTATAGAATGAGAATCTAAGGAACCTTCTCATCCATGATATATTTATTTAAGAGTCAGCATTAGTTGTTTCAAAAATCCATTTGGGAGACCTAACTGAACAGTACACACTACACTCCCATATCAATTATAAAATTGGTGTATTTCCATCAGAATGGATTCTTATAGCCCTCAAAGGAGGGGACACTGGCAACTAATCATCAGCCCCCAACAATGGTACACACTTACAAAGCCAACATGAAAAGCAACATCTCACAGTGATACACCATCCCAGAACAGATCCAATTCCAGATCAGTCCTGATTTTCCAGTCATCAGCCACACCCTGATTAGCACATGTTAGCTTCCAAAAGAACCAGTAATTCACCTGAGGCAAAATAAATAATAAAACTGACAAGAATATATCCACAACTATTCTAAGCCATCCTCCATCTATTTAAAAACATTGACCAAATCTCCTCCTACTAGCACCTGATTATAACCTTGGGAAATCATTACTCCAGATCATAGTTAGCAAATTCGGATTCAGGAATTATTCGGGCGGAGAATTATTCGGAATAATTCGGTTGATTAATTTAAGGATTCAGTCAAAAAAATGGTCAAAAAAGCTTATTGGGTTTTTTTTTTTCCTTTTTAAATACTGTTTAAGTGGACCGAATAATTCGGATTTGGTCCGAATTATTCGCGTTTTATATTCACTTTTGAAAAAATCGCGAATTTTACCGAATTTTATTTTTAATTCGGATTTGATCAGAATTTTTGATAAAATTCGGAAAAATTCAGTTCGGCCGAATTGATAACACTGCTCCAGATTGACCTCCCAAAAGACCAATACAGCTCAATTAGAGTCTGCACCTCTAATTGGACAAGAATAGTTCTCAACCATCCTACCATTCCTCAATCTAACTTCAATACCAGACAGTCTGAGAATTTAAATCTTCTTCAGTTCCAGCTTGAGTTCGCCGCAAAGGAAGAGTAAAATGATGTAGATTAGTAGAGTTAAAAGACCAAGGGGAAGGCCAAAGATAAATGGGAAGAAATAGTTTGAGAAGATATGAATAGTTAGTGTTGACAACAAACATGGTTCTAAACAGTGTCAAGGAAAGGCTTAGATTAGCTAAGTTGAGCTTGACCTATCGCAAACTCTACAGTGAAACTAGCTGATGAAATGGGCATTATTGATACTTGAGTGAGAATGGGAACTTGGAATTGCTTCAGAACATCAACGACCTTATCAATCACTAACATGATTTCAGATGGCCCAAACTAGCATCCTCAACCTCCTCAACCGCATGAATCCACGTTATTGCAGCAATAAAGCTACCTGAGAACTTTTAACAAATAAATGAACTCAAAGATTATCAAGAGATCTCATCTATATAAAATTTAAATCATGAGGTCTTTGACATCATGTTTCCTCCTTTCAAATGACTCTACATGATGAAACTGTGTTTTAACCATGCACAACACTTATCAGTTCCTAAATTGGAAGTGTCTTTGCAATTCCATTCCATAACACCTGGGACACAAATTGCAAAGACAGATACCACAGTTTAGGTCAAACAACTCTCTAGATGCATGCAAGCATTTGATAGACTGTCCTTTCCAATACCATAAGTGGCTGCTCAGAGCTCAAATTTCTGAAAGAAGGCAGTAAAGTGAAAACAAATTTAACATAAAAAAGAACTCCCTAAGATTAATGAATCTTCACACTAGTGCCCCTCCTTCTCCCTCCAACTCTTCTAGAAGAGTAGAATCTTTTAAGAAACAAATTTAAGAAGGATTCGTGTTTGCTGATTTCTAAATGTCTAATAAGAAAAACTAAACAAAAAAGTACCAAGCATGCATTCTAATCTACCATTATACACAGTGCTACGGCAAACCGTTTAAAAGTTATTCTCCTTGATCCATAAACATAAGGATTTGAACCAATATCCCCACCAGAAATGAACCAGTTCAAAGCAAGGATTACAGAATGCCTAATCCTCCTAGAGCATGGTAGTTCCATCCTTCCTTACCCACATCAATAGGGAATATATGCAGGACCCATCCATTGCAAAAGCAGTCACCAAGTAAGCTAATTCCCCACCTAGGAAAATGGGACACAGCAAGTGTAACACTAAATGGTAAAAAGTACTCAAATAAAAGGCAAGGGTTGCTACTTACATTGAATGCTCTCAAAAGATAACCTGTTCATATAATTTCTACAGAATAAACATTAATTGTCCTAAAATAACAAATAATATGAAATATAATACCCAATCCAGACCTAGGGCCATTTCTCAATTCCCTGTCAGATCTTCAACCATATAAGTACCGAAGGAGGTTACTGTTTTTGTAGTTCAGAGTTGTGAAGAAGAAATAACATTTAAGGAAAGCTTTCAAACAACACAGTCCAAGCATCCCAACCCCACAAAACCAGCAGTTAGTAAATCTAAAGATAATATCAGTTTGACTGCTCTAGAAAATATTAGAGTCATTTATCAGTTATAAACACCAAGTCAGTTTGATGAGCCCAGAGACCTCTTAACACTTCTCAAGAAACTCCACATGAATGTAGAAATAAAGAAGAGAACAATGCCAGTGGCTACAGCATACTTAAGACCAAGGTTTACAAGTAAGTTTACTAGAAGCCCAGCCAAGACAACCCCACAGAAATTTGCAGAGACGGCAGACCAGAAGGGCATATCTAGTATCGAAGCTATAATAGCTCCAGTCCACGCACCAGTTCCAGGGAATGGCACTGCCACAAACAACATCAGACCGATCCATTGGAACTCTTCTACAGGGCCGGCTTTCTCTCTGGCCCTCTCGAACAGTAGGTCAAGGAACCGTGAAGCCGACGGGTTCTTCCGAGTGAGGAAAGATGCAAACCTCTTCAAGTAGAGTACAATAAAAGGAACAGGGACCATGTTCCTATAGTTCAAATCACAAAGGGGCGAAGAACGAATCAAACGAATAATTCCTGTAAACAACAGTCCTAAAAGAACACCCAAATGGGTCGAATACTCGAATTCAAATCCAAAGAAAATAAAATCTTGCAAATGGGAAACAGGTTGAAAAGAGAAGAGGGGACTAACCCAAGAACAGATAAGAGGGTTAGGGTAACGGGCTTGAGCTGCATCCAGTAACCAACAGGGATAGCTCCGCGGAGCTCAAGCACGGGAAGAGTCGCTAGGGCGAAGACAATGGCCTGGTCGGGCCACCCTGAGTTCCGCAGCTTGCTCGCTATCCTCAATCCAGAGCTTGAGGCCCTAATAGAGTCAACCGCAGCAGCACGAGCAGGTCCACTTGCTGCGAACAAAGCGAGGGAAATAGAAGTCCAAATCAAAGCCCAGAGTATGACCCTGGCGGGACCTTGTCGTTCGGTCTCAGACAATAACAGAAGGTCGATAGTTTCCTCTGTATCAGAAACCCCATTTGAATTCGTTGATGTGGAAATGGAAAATCTGAAAGGAGATGATGTTGGTGAAGAACCCTGTTGCAAGAAACGAGGGAATGAGTTGAAAGATTGAAACAATGGGAAGCGCTGGGCCCTGAGGCAAAATTGTGGCGGAGAGATGGAAGAGTGGAGTTTACTTGAGATTTTAAGAAGGGTATTTGCAGGCGAGTAGGCTATCGCCGCTGCGGCACAAATGGCAACCATTGGAGACGAAAAAAATGCGTCCAGGGCCTGAAGTTGGGGCGAATTTCAACCTCTGGTTTTCGAACTTCGGAGTGTTCTCGGTCTCCCGGACAAATCCCCTTGATTTTGGAGATTAGACTTTCCAACAGAATACAATTTCCAAATATATTTATGAGAAAATGGCTGGGCACACCGCCGGAGTACTGTGTATCTGGGATCCAGATTTTCGAGCATTCAATGGCTGGGAGGAGAGGACATGGACATGCAACGCAATACATAGATGCACACCACAGGTGTTCTCAGCCGTTGGATATTCTCTGGGCTTCCAGCAGCACTAGAGAGTACCCCGTTGCCTCTCCTTTTTATCTCTGTTTCTCTACTTTAAAAACAAGGGAAAGTTACATGATTACCCACTTTTGAGTTTCACTTTACAAAATTATTCATAAAAAGTTTTGGTTAACAAAAATACCCAAAATTCGGTTTGGGTTTACAAAACTACCCACCCAAAGTTTTAGTTAATAAAAATACTCAAATTCAGGTTTGGATTTACAAAACTACCAAAAATAATGAGTCTTCATCTTCCACATATAATCATGTTTTTTTTTTATTACTGAAACTTTGAGTGAGTAGTTTTGTAAACCCAAACTCAATTTTGGGTATTTTTATTAACTTAAACTTTAAATGGGCAATTTTGTAAAGAAAAACCTAATTTTTGGTATTTTTGTTAATTGAAACTTTTGGTGGATAATTTGGTAAAAAGAAACCCATAAGTGGGTAATCAAGTAATTTTCCCTTTAAACAACCCCATCCTATTCCTCTCCCTATTATTTTTTAAGGAGTGGGGATTCTTACTCATCCAGCTCCCCGTCATAAAGCCTAGGGATCAAAGAGTGATCCTAGGGCTAGGATGACCTACGGACACTCTTTGATCCCTGAGCTCATATGGAGAAGAATCCTATCTGATTCTTATCGGTGGCTACTATATCAACAACACAAGCCAGTAAGAGAACACGTGGAGACATTGACCATGGGGCTGTTTTTTTATCATGCTGAAAGAAATCACAGATTCACCGATTTTTTAAACCCTGATGTTGAGGGGAGGAGCCTTGAAAACAATATGATTTCATAAGAGAATTACACATCCAGGATCTGTCCTTGCTCCTTAACAAAAATCATTTCATAAGAGGTTTTTTTTTTTTTTTTGGGTAGAAATTTCATAAGAGTTACGTGATAACTGTACAAAGCCCCAGAGAAGGGCACAACA
This sequence comes from Macadamia integrifolia, assembly GCF_013358625.1. Lineage (NCBI taxonomy): Eukaryota > Viridiplantae > Streptophyta > Magnoliopsida > Proteales > Proteaceae > Macadamia > Macadamia integrifolia. The sequence continues at coordinate 13,956,467 of NC_056560.1, forward strand.
ACCCTCCAAAATGGATGAGACAGCCTGTGAAACACACCTAATGGAACATACATACTCAATCCAAAAATCCGAAAACGCCTACCCAGTTCCCATTAATAGCAGTCTGAATGTGACTCGAACTCACTAGGACAAGGTGACATGATTCCCTCCTCTAGCACCTGCAAGACCTGTTTCATCAAAGGGCGATCATCTGGAATTGCATCGGTGCACCTTGCAGCAATATCAAGTACCACTTGTATGGTCTCTACATCCGCATCAATACACCTTCTATCCACTATATCGGCCAAACGTTTTTCTCTAACCAGTGTATTCATCTGAAAATTTTCAATTCACAAACCTCTGTCAAGAAATATAGAACTGTAAAACATGGCACATCCTGATGACTTAGAGAAAGAGTCCTTTAGCGCATGGAATTAACCAATTTATTTAAGGGTGTACCCAGTGCACGAGGCTCCTGTAACCACTAGGTCACAATGGAGCAACCTTACAGTTGCACCAACGTCCAAACCTCTAAATTCAAATAAATAAATTACTGTAATGGTTGGGGTGGTGGGGTAATGGGGTATAGGTAAGCTCACTTCCTTCAGAACTAAATTTAGAAACTATTAGCAGCCCAAAAGAAAATTGGAACAAAGGAAGAAGACAAATTTCACCTGTATTATTTGGCAGAAACAAATAGTGTAGGTGAAAGAGATGTGAGAGAAGAAGTTTTGAAGAACTCACCCAGCCAACGATGTTCAAGCCCCTGTTGACAAAAGATTGATCAGTAGGTCTCTTCCCGGTAACAAGCTCTAACAGGAGAACTCCAAAGCTGTACACATCTGACTTCTCAGTGGCTTGTCCACTGTTCAGATATTCTGCTCCACAAGCAGCAAAACCAGTCATTTGCAGGGTTTATCAACTTACTAATTGGTTGAACATAAGATGAACAAAACAATTATCCTCCAATAAGTCAGTCACAATGGGTTTACATCATGTATGATAATCATACGTAGGTCCAGTTAACATAAGACTGATATTTTCCTAAACATGATCTTCACCAAATTGTCATTATGTAATGCCAATAGTTGAGGTCATATCATGCTAAACATGTGCCCTTCTGTTTCATCTTATTGAGAGAGAGAGAGAGAGAGAGAGAGAGTGAGTCACGACTGCATGCAATATTAGTATACCATGAGGAACCATGGGGTGACTGCAAAATCACTATAATGGAAAATCATGGAATATAACATAGAAATTTTAAATAAGAGTTGAATGATGATTCATGTAGCTGATCCCATTTAGTGAAAAATCGTAGTTGAGTTGCATTGGGCTGAAGACCTAAGAAAATACAGCAAGTTAGCTGACAAAAAAAGGAAATGCATGGCAAGAAACCTGGTGCCAAATAACCAAAAGTGCCAGCAACCACAGTAGTGACGTGGGCTTCCTCATCCACCAAGAGCTTGGCAAGACCAAAGTCAGAAATATGAGGCTTGAGATTCTTGTCAAGTAGTATATTGCTGGATTTTATGTCACAGTGCACGATCGGTGGACGACAGTCATGGTGTAAGTATGTCAGTCCCCTAGCTGAACCAAGGGCTATTCCTAAGCGAATATTCCAGTTCAAGGGCTGGCCCTTGTGCTCTGAAAACAAAAATAAACTGAATTATTAAGATCGGAGTTTGAACCTTTAAACTGGACTTGAAAAAAACAATTAGTTCTGCATAATGGGGTAATCCTACTGCCAAAGCCTTATGGAATAAAAAATATTAAGCGGTAAAGCCACCATGTGATTGCTCCTACCAAAAAGACATGCCCCACTCTTCCCCCCCCCCCCCCCCCC
>NC_056560.1:13958308-13966487 GCF_013358625.1 Macadamia integrifolia
CCCCCCCCCCCACCCCACAAAAAAAAAAATGGTAAAAGGAATTTTTAACTGTTACAATTCGCAATAGATAGATACAATTATTAAGATCATCCATCAGGTAGATAGTTTTCATGGAGGTTTCTTTAGTGATGGGACTCATCAAAAATTGATGTGACCCCTTAGGAGTATGATATTTATAATCTTAATATAACCAACCATCACTATTCAATTGAGAAAGACTTACATACCATGGAGGAGGTGATCTAAGCTGCCCAAGGCCAAAAAATCATAAATGAGAAGTTTAGCAGTGGGGAGCCTGCAGTAACCTTGTAGATTGACAAGATTTATATGCTTGATGGCACCCAAGATCTCGAGCTCCCTCTCAAAAACTTGAATGGATCCTTCATGACTGCGATCAATTCTTTTAACAGCATATGTACTACAATTGTTCATAACCATTTTGTATACAGTGCCAAATCCTCCTGATCCAACCACATCTTGTTCACCAAGTGACTCAAGCTTTTCGATGATTTCAAATGAGGCATAAGGAATATTGCCATGGAATATAACAAGCTTGGTGCCTGTCAAAACGAACCACCTACTTAGCCAGATAGATAGATTGATCCACAGAAAACAGGTATAACATTTGAACAACTTACTTGACTCTTGATCACCTTGCTTCTTGACTTCTGTATATTTCTTGGCAGCTCTTTCCTTCTTTGATAATAAACAAAGCCAGAGGGAAACAAGAAGCGCAACTAGCACAAGACCCATTGTCGACATTGCGCCAATCAGAACTCCATTCAGGTCATGAGTAGATTTTTTTGTAGGGACTGCAGTAACTCCATCATGTGTCAAAGTGGTGTTAGTTTTTAGACAAGTGCACTTAGTAGTTTACATTAGGTGATTTCGGGAAAAGAGAATCGATAACATGATCAAATCAATTTGCAAATTTAGGTAAGGTGACCAAGTCCAGTAGCTCTACGAGGACTAATTCTTGTTTCATGAGGAATAATAATGTCTGTGTACTGCTTACCTTGTGGTTCACCCTCTTCTTCATGTGGTAGCACCGCAGGGAAACCCAAGGAGCTCGGACATGGTTTTTGTATTTGCTGGCCACATAAATCTAAATTACCAGTAAACCTGTACAAAAACATTGTTCTGAACAAGCTCAATAAGAGAGCACATGAAACAAATGTAGATTCTAACAGAGTAAACATCAAAAGGATGATGATGGGATACTAAATTCATAACATGGAATTATATTATTATGAAGATAGAATCCCTAATGTGGACATGGTTGGCACTTCACATTCCCAGCAGTCTTGGTTATCCAGTCACTTGGATTCACCAAAGATCATCCAACCACAATGCTTTTGTGTTACACATTCCCAGCATTGTGGTTGGAATGTTGGATGGCTCTTATAGTCCAATTCTCTATTCTTACAAGACATATTGCATGCATTTCCTCTGTTTGTCTGAAAGGATACATGAGATAATATACCCAGGGGCCGAGCGAGGGTGAGAGGTGCAGAGGAAAAGTTTTCAAGAAACCCATGTGGTGCAGATAAAAGGGCCATTACCCAGTGTTTGTCCCGCATATGCAGCGAACTGGGAGGGGGTAATTTTGGAGTCAGTTCTAAACTTTGGCCATTTTTTCACAAAGTGGTTGCCCTCAAGGCTCGAACCCTGGCATTTTCCTTGGCAGCCTGAACCTTTAACATTAGAAAATTATTTTTATAATTTTGTATAGGCAGCTGCCAAACAAATGGTTTTTAGCTCTTGTTACATAGACATGTCCTACTATATGGTTACCAAAACCCAATCCGAGGTCCGGGCAATCGTTCCAAAGGATCATTTTTTTTTATGGCAGATCCTGGCACATACCTTGTTATCTACCACATGTCATCTGGTTAGTGTCAAACTTACTGGAGTAGTGGACATGTCTCCATTTTATCATTTGCTTATGGGGTTAATGTCCAATCAAATCCAACTTTGCCATAACCCTCTACATGGCGAATCATATGGTTACCATGGCTCACTAATATGAATGTGGCCTACTTAGGGGATTCCACAACTATTCAACCGTTGGAATGCCCAAATCATCACTAAAGCATTGCCAAAAATTGGCAACTTAACATTCCAACACCAACAACGATAGAAGACTTTTTTCAATTTTATTAATGTGATTTTTGTTAAACTTTTTTGTTCTCTTAATCTTCTGCTGTATAATTAACATTAATAAATCAGGGACTGGTTTAATAATTCAAATATCCTCAGTTCGCACCCTAGTTATCCAATATAATTAGCATGCACCTACATGCTTACAAGCAATATTACACCAGTTCATTCAATTTTATCATTGGGACACTATAGCAAACTATATTGGAAAACATAATAGCAATTCAAACTGGCTCAAAATTGAGGTGGTAACACAAAAGACTTACGACTTATTCCCAAATGTGTTCAGCACTCCAATGTTTGGGATTGCACCAGAAAGGAAATTAGTAGATAAGTTCCTGGGATGCATAGAATTGAACGTGAACACCAATTGAACTGTCCATCATACGAAATACTTGTACCAAAAATTGTTAAGTTGGTACATCAATGTTTAAACTTACAGAAATTGTAACTGACTAAGATGGCCGATAGTTGAAGGTATTGATCCCCTCAGCAAATTGCTTGACAGATCCCTACGTATCATCCTCTAATTTATTAGTAAGCTCAGGATGAAAGCTTTCTAATAGGTTTGCCTCAGATGATATATCCCAATAAACTAAAGAGAAGACATAAGAAGAGTCAGACCCACATAGCAGAAAATCAAATGTCTTACAGTATGGTAAGATGAGATAGATTTCCCAGCTCAGGCGGTATGTTTCCTTGGACGTAATTAGCCCTTAGGTACCTGCAGAAGATTAATTAAAGCATTTACCATCTTTTATAAATGTAAGCCAAGTAACTAAATAGAGGGATTGAAATTTGATTAAACAGAGGAAGTTCCCTTATCTCTTACAGTGCTCTGAGGTCAATGCATCGGGTAATTTCAGTGGGAATCATTCCATGCAAGCTGTTCTGATGAAGTGCCCTAATATCACAATAGACACACGATACAATAAAATAACTTTAAAAAAAAAAAAAAAATCCTTTTTCTTTCAGTGGGAGAAAGAAGGGCCGAGAACTTACAGTCTCTGCAACCTCTCGAGCTTCCCAATGCCTGGAGGAATGATCCCTTGAAGTTGCATGTACGGGAGGTCTCTGCGAACCCAATATAAGAAACACAATAAGAGCTATGAGAAATCATAAGAAGGAGAAATAAAGGAGAAACAAAGGTGTAACGATTTATATACTGCATCTCAACAATGACCACTGACCAGTGACCACAGAGGCATAGAGGGAGAAATAAAGAGTAGGACATAGCGACGTACATGGAACGAACTCGTTGGTCATCAAAATGACAAGCGATGCCAGTCCAGTTACAAGGGTTGGCATCAGAAGCTCTCCAGTTCATCAGAAAACCTCGACTGTCGTTCAAAGCATCTTTAATATCCAACAATGTGTAGCCTGAAAACAAAGACGACGAATCAACTACACTAACTAAAGGGGGAAAAAAAGAAGGAAAAAAAGCTAAGAATGTGAAAGAGGACTGTGAATGCTACCATCTTGAGAAAGGGCAAAAGAGCTGGCGCTTAGAAGGGCTGCAGCTGAAACAGCTGAAAGGACCCAAACCAACAAGCCCATTTTCATTTTTGAATCAAATGATCTCCCAAAGAAATTTAAGTACCCAAGTAGAGAGAGAAGTAAAGAGAGGTGGAAGCAGTGAATACAATAGTGGGGAGATTAGTATTTGAAGTTCTCTAATGATTAAGGTTCAAGCACGAGAAAGGGAGTGGGGGAGGAGAAGGAGACTTTACTTTCTTGGTTTATTTACTTCAAATGATTACTAGGGTATGGACCTATTGTAGTCGAGTTGGGTCCTCGTCCTCTCTCTCTCTCTCTCTCTCTTTCTGGGACTCTGCAACTCTGGGCTCTGGGGCCGGGAGGGAAGGACGAGTAATGGAGACCAGAGAGGCATTGATAACCGCGCATATGGAGGGAAATAGCTATTTTCGATTGGGATTCTTTCATTTCAAATCGGAAGAAAATCCAATACTCACGTGCCCTTCCTCAAACTCGAGACCCCCCCCGCGATTTGTCCATTTGTTCGGGATCTCTGGCCTTGGCTGCCGTTAGATCTGTCAAATTGTGTGAACAACATAAAGCTTTATTCGAATCTTACGGTAAATGGAGGAGCTAACTCAAGAAAAGAGCCTCAGTAAATAACAACCGTAGATCTTGTGTTAGTGAATCTCGACCGCCCTTTTTTTACCGATAACTGACTGCTCCGGTAAGATTAGACTCGACCGTTGCTTGGACAAACCCTATAACCTATAACAGAAACAAGAGGCGGGAATCGGAATAGTGAGAGGCTTGCCGCTGCGTGTCACATATTTTCCGTCGATGATTGCTGTTCTGCTCCTGTCTTTTCCAGCGGTATTTGCAGAGCTGAACTGAACATTCCAATCTTCAAAGCCTTTAACCGAAATACAAAATGCAAATCCATCGGTTGCGTTCTGGACACATTTCAGAATTTTTTCTCCTTGACAATTGAATTCGACGAATTCAATGTTCTTCGAAAACGATTTGGGCCCGTGGAGTTTTGCAAATGTCAAGAAACATTGTCTCTTCTGCGAATTCGTCATTTTATACCGCCAAATCATTCCGGGATAACCTCTCTCGTTCTGCTAGACAGTTTGGGATATTGTTCTCGGGAAATAAAGATCGTTTGCGTTTGTACGGCGCATCCAAGGAACTTGCCTGATGGCTTTTCTGCAGTCAAGTTTAATGTAAGTTCATCGACCCAATTCACCGCCGGAGAAGACTACACTTGCAGCGGCGAGCGCCTCTCGTAACAGTGTTCCAAAACGAAGGTAACCGGCTGTGTCCGTAACAACCGATAATAGCGTAATAGGAAAGCAAAGATTAATGGACGGTTAAGGTTCCTGTTTATTCAAACAACGGTTATGATAAGAATCTGGCTCTTATAAGTTCCCAGCGCCTACCCCTCTAGTGTTTGTGAGTAAATTGCTCTTGGAGGTTCTACCAAACAAAAAAAAAAAAAATTGCTCTTGGAGGCATGGACAGTTCATTAAGAAAGAGTGAAAAATTAAAATAATTAGATGAATTGAAACTCATTATTGAGTGATTTGATTATTTCTCCTAAGTTGTAAGTTAAGGTGATCAAGTTCACCAGCAAACCCCCTACAAAGATGTCTGCCAGATGTCTGTCAGGGAGGGTAGATATGTTGTTTGGATGCCAAGAAAAGAAAATAAAATTTTAAAAACAATAGAATTTGAAGAGAGTAATAAACAGACAAATCAAGCATTGTATGATCATGAATTTTCTGTCTTATAGGGGAAAAAAATGATGAGAGATGGCATAGACCTTATCCATATATGTAGAGAGGGCAAAATGATCACACCAATCCTCGTGATTTTTCACCTTTGTTAATGCTTTTATGTATACTCTGACTGGCTTGCATTGGCGTAGAGACCACGTTGCCTTCTAGTGAATCTTCTCCCTTTATTTTATTAATTTTGGAAAAATAAACAATCATTGGTCACGCGGCCCCTATGCCCAAAGGGCAACCAAAATGATCGCCGCACCTTCTTTAATGCCTAAATGCACCACCTGGATGGTTGGGGGATGGGCAGAGCTTTCTTTTCCTATTACCTTTTTCTTTTTTTAATTTGAATATGTTGTTTGTACATTCACCTAGTCGTATATGTGCGTATCTAACACCTATCCATTTTACTTCTAAATATACTTCTCTACCTTTATAATGACACAAAATCAGTTAGGTGTTAGAAACTCATATGTATGATTAAATGATTGTAATTTTCTTGGAATCCACATAATCTGCAATGATTGGTGAGGTGCGATAAGCATCAGATGGTTGAGAGTAAGGGTGTTAATCTATTCGGTTTTAGTGTATATGGTACGATTTGATTCGGTTCACATTTACTTGGTTGAAACCAAAACCGCACCATTTACTAAACGGTTGTACTCTTTGAAACCGGAACCACTGAACAATTTCAATTTCATAGTTTTTAAAAGGCGTCATTTCATGATTTTAAATGATTTTGATCGCGATTTAATCCATACGATTTCTAAACGGTTAGCAATCGGTTTGCTAGTTTATTCGTATGCTTATTGAAATTTGCTTTTATTGATAAATGCTTCAATCTCGTATCAAATAAAATGAGGCATTGAACAAGCAAGGATTTAACTACATAACTAAATAAAATGAGTCAATTATTGAATAAACTCTTGGACAGTCTATGTGGTCCTTAATTTTTCCTAAATAAAACCCATTTTGTTTTGTTTAAACAACCAAACAAATAAGCGAAATAAAATATTCAATGGAGAAAGTGAAATACAAACAAAACTGCTAATGAACACAACTTATCATTAGTGTTCTAAAGTTAAAGGGCATGAGGCATTGAAAACACATCAATTAATATCTTATTCTATTAATTTGATATACAGATTAAATGGTTTGGTTTTCACGGTGTCAATTCAGTTTGAAACCGACAGGTTAAACAGTTAAAATCGAATCGTCCAGCTAACCAGTCTTAAACTTAAAACCAAAACCGAACCGTTTACTAAACGGTTTTGTGATTTTTGTGCAAATGACTTGGTTTTGTTTCAATTTCAAATTCACATCCTTAGTTGAGAGCATCTAGGCACATGACCCAAGGAGCTCTCAGCCACTCGATGCTAATTGCACCAATGTAGCGTAGCCGGCAATTGCTATAGACGATTTCCCCTATTTTCTTGACATCCAAACATAACTAGGGACATTGCATCGAGGAAACTTCCCAACTTCTAGGTACGAGAGAAAGAGTGAAAGTCGCGTTAAAAAAAAAAAAAGTGATTTACATCAACCTCTCCTAACCTATATTATATCATCCTCTAAAAATTCCTTTACTACATTTAAATCCACCCAAACTAACGTTGCGAGATGTGTTAGATTTTTAAATTGAAAAGACGATTTTACCCTTCTTCTTCCTCTCTCTCTCTCTCTCTCTCTCTCCTTCCCTAATTTCAATATTTCCCTTGTAGAAACGCAACCCTAAAACGATGCAGAAGATAATGGAAAAACAAAACAAACAATGCACACGGATTTTACGAGGTTCGACAAGGTTGCCTACGTCCCCGGTGAGATGAGATCCTGCTTCACTATTAATGGAGAATAGAGTTACAACGCTCGTCCTCACACCTCTCAGTATTGCTTGCATTACAAAGAAAGAAACCCTCGCAACAAATATATAGCGAAAAAACCCTAATCCGGAAAGTATACAATTGTCCTTAAATAAAAAATTCGAGCAGGGGCTACGCCCCCCTACATCCCCTACTATGCAGGGGGGCCTCCTGCCCCCCTTGCAACCCCCACGGCTCGCTAATCAGTTAGCGGGATCGTCGTCCTATCTGTCTAGGTGCTGCACCAGTACTCCCTGTATTAAACTGCAACGGAATACAAGGCATCATATACCAACATTACTTTGATAATCCCATTTCTAAAATAGGATACAAAAACTCAACAATGCTAACAAGGAGACATTGAACTGGCACAGGGAGAGATGTACCTCTCGTTCCGCAATCTCGAGAAGTCGCAACTCCAGCTTGTTACCACGAAACTCCAAAACCTAAACCAGTTGAAACGAAACCCTAAAGCCAGGAAGAAAGAAGAGGAGATGGAAGTACAAAAAAACAGAAAAGATAATTTAGTGGTATTACAGACAAAGGCCGAAGAGAGTAGACTTTGCCGAGTGCAAGGCCAGTACGAGACATTCCCATGTCAACTCCTAAACTAAAGCCTCCCCTCCAAAGAGGATCCATCTTCCGACGAAGCGCATTCGGAGGAATTTCTTCCGGCTTAATCTTAGCAGGAGTGTTTCTTGTGTCACCGCCGCTCCCAGAACAGAGACAGTGAACCAGGATGGGCTTATGAGCAGTACAAGCTCGTTGCGAGCTATTTATAGTGTTGCAGGGGAGAAGACAAGGTCGTTGGATCGGTAACGGCAGCAGTTGTTGATGCGCCATTTCAGGCGAAGTATAAAATTTTCTTGAGAAATTGCGGTTGGACTTTGGAGAGGATTG
>NC_056560.1:13966507-13970493 GCF_013358625.1 Macadamia integrifolia
AAAAAAAAAAAAAAAATTGCTCTTGGAGGCATGGACAGTTCATTAAGAAAGAGTGAAAAATTAAAATAATTAGATAAATTGAAACTCATTATTGAGTGATTTGATTATTTCTCCTAAATTGTAAGTTAAGGTGATCAAGTTCACCAGCAAACCCCCTACAAAGATGTCTGCCAGGAGAGTAGATATGTTGTTTGGATGCCAAGAAAAGAAAATAAAATTTTAAAAACAATAGAATTTGAAGAGAGTAATAAACAGACAAATCAAGCATTGTATGATCATGAATTTTCTGTCTTATAGGGGAAAAAAAAGCATGAGAGATGGCATAGACCTTATCCCTATATGTAGAGGGGGCAAAATGACCACACCAATCCTTGTGATTTTCACCTTTGTTAATGCTTTTATGTATACTTTGACTGGCTTGCATTGGCGTAGAGGCCACGTTGCCTTCTAGTGAATCTTCTCCCTTTATTTTTATTAATTTTGGAAAAATAAATAATCATTGGTCACGCAGCCCCTATGCCCAAGGGGCAACGAAAATGATCGCCGCACCTTCTTTAATGCCTAAATGCACCACTTGGATGGTTGGGGGATGGGCAGAGCTTTCTTTTCCTATTACCTTTTTCTTTTTTGAATTTGAATATGTTGTTTGTACATTCACCTAGTCGTATATGTGAGTATGTAACACTTATCAATTTTGCTTCCAAATATACCTCTCTACCCTTATAATGACACAAAATTAATTAGGTGTTAGAAACTCATATGTATGACTAAATGATTGTAATTTTCTTGGAATCCACATAATATGCAATGATTGGTGAGGTGCGATAAGCATCAGATGGTTGAGAGTAAGGGTGTTAATCGATTCGGTTTCAGTGTATATGGTACGATTTGATTCGATTCACAATTACTTGGTTGAAACCAAAACCGCACCATTTACTAAACGGTTGTACTATTTGAAACCGGAACCACTGAACAATTTCAATTTCATAGTTTTTAAAAGGCGTCAGTTTCACGATTTTAAATGATTGTGATCGCGATTTAATCCATACGATTTCTAAACGGTTAACAATCGGTTTGCTAGTTTATTCGCATGCTTATTGAAATTTGCTTTTGTTGATAAATGCTTCAATCTCGTATCAAATAAAACTAGGCATTGAACGAGCAAGGATTTAACTACATAACTACATAATAGGAGTCAATTATTGAATAAACTCTTGGACAGTCTATGTGGTCCTTAATTTTTCCTAAATAAAACCCATTTTGTTTTGTTTAAACAACCAAACAAATAAGCGAAATAAAATATTACATGGAAAAAGTGAAATACAAACAAAACTGTGTTAATGAACACAACTTATCATTAGTGTTCTAAAGTTAAAAGGCATGAGGCATTGAAAACACATCAATTAATCTCTTATTCTATTAATTTGATATATAGATTAAATGGTTTGGTTTTCGCGGTGTCAATTCAGTTTGAAACCGACAGGTTAAACAGTTAAAATTGAATCGTCCAACTAACCAGTCTTAAACTTAAAACTAAAACCGAACCATTTACTAAACGATTTTGTGATTTTGGTGCAAATGACTTGGTTTTGTTTCGATTTCAAATTCACATCCTTCGTTGAGAGCATCTGGGCACATGACCCAAGGAGCTCTCAACCACCCGATGCTAATTGCACCAATGTAGCCGGCAATCGCTATAGACGATTTCTCCTATTTTCTTGACATCCAAACATAACTAGGAACATTGCATTGAGGAAACTTCCCAACTTTTCAGTACGAGAGAAAGAGTGAAAGTCACGTTAAAAAAAAAAAAAAAAAAAAAAAGCGATTTACATCAACCTCTCCTAACCTATATTATATCATCCTCTAAAAATTCCTTTATTACATTTAAATCCACCCAAATTAAAGATGAATTAGATTTTTAAATTGAAAAGACGATTTTACCCTTCTTCTTCCTCTCCTCTATTTACCCTGAACTCACCTCTCTCTCTCTTTCTTCTTCCCTGATTTCAGTATTTTCCTTTGATAATCCCATTTCTAAAGCAGCATACAAAAACTCAATAATGCTAACAAGGAGACATTGAACTGGCACAGGGAGAGATGTACCTCTCGTTCCGCAATCTCGAGAAGTCGCAACTCCAGCTTGTTACCACGAAACTCCAAAACCTAAACCAGTTGAATCGAAACCCTAAAGCCAGGAAGAAAGAAGAGGAGATGGAAGTGCAAAAAAACAGAAAAGATAATTTAGTGGTATTACAGACAAAGGCCGAGGAGAGAAGACTTTGCCGAGTGCAAGGCCAGTACGAGACATTCCCATGTCAACTCCTAAACTAAAGCCTCCCCTCCAAAGAGGATCCATCTTCCGACGAAGCGCATTCGGAGGAATTTCTTCCGGCTTAATCTTAGCAGGAGTGTTTCTTGTGTCACCGCCGCTCCCAGAACAGAGACAGTGAACCAGGATGGGCTTATGAGCAGTACAAGCTCGTTGCGAGCTATTTATAGTGTTGCAGGGGAGAAGACAAGGTCGTTGGATCGGTAACGGCAGCAGTTGTTGATGCGCCATTTCAGGCGAAGTATAAAATTTTCTTGAGAAATTGCGGTTGGACTTTGGAGAGGATTGGAAGAAGAAGGAAAATGAGAGGCCGAGAGGGTGAAGGCGGTCTGGGGTGTATTGATCCCAAATAAACTGGGCTAGAATTGGCATACGAGAACTCTTTTCTCTCTTCCAAATTGATTAAGGAAAAAACTGAAATCAGAGAAGAAGAAAAGGAGAGAGAGAGGTGAGTTAAGGGTAAATGAAAAGGATGAGAGAGAGAGAGGGCAAACAGAGGGGAGGAAGAAGAAGGGTAAAATCGCCTTTTTAATTTTTAAAATTAACACATTTCTCACTGTGTTAATTTAAGTGAATTTAAATATAATAAACGGATTTTTATGGGGATGATGTAATATAAGCAAACGCCAGAGGGAGGTCGATGTAAATCAAGGAAAATTTAATAAAATAAAATAAATATTAAGTGTTCGTGATTCCTCATCTGCTCTTCTGCCATCCCGCGCTGAATACTAAAGAGATTGAGGGCTTGTTCTGGGTCCATACGTTGATTGATAGGAACCGCAAGCAGCGAGGGGAGGGAGTAATTGGGTTGCTGTACTTCTGTATCCTCCGTCACAATCAGTCCTCGCAGGAGGAGACTACAAACGAGAGATTGGTGATTAGGGAAGGCTTAACTCACAAGGGTTGGTTGATCGATCATTGATGGAAGATAAAGAAAGAGCAGAGCGAGTGGCGGGGGAGGAGGAGGAGATAGACGGTGAGTGGTGGAGCTGGGGAGCTGGAACGGATGGCCAGTTGGGCACCGGCAGGCTCCAAGACGAACACCTTCCTCAACTGCTTTCCCATCTCTCTTCTTCTGTCTCACATCACATCGTCTCTCAGCTCGCATGCGGTGGTGCCCATGTCATTGCCTTGTCCTCCGGTACTGTGAATTCTCTCCATTCCACACTGTATTTATCTGTCTTCATGAGAAGCTCAGAGGTGAAGAGGACAGAATTTGGACCACTGATATTGACATTCCGCACATATATAACTGTATCGAATTGTTCAGATATGAAGCTAATTGATTGTAAAGGATAGAAAAATGTCTATCATCCTAGAAAACCTCATTGTTATTATTCACTGCGTTGTCAATTACCTCCCTATCAACCCAATGAAGATGTTCCTTTGCCAATTCCATCTTCTTTGACACTTTGACACTTTGTTCGCCAAGCAGCCCATATGAAATTAGAAACTTCCCACTCCTTCGGATTTTCCAGAACATTAGATTTCCTCACTACTCCTTCCTATCCAAAATCTGCTCTATAGTTTGCCTCTTTTTGCTTTGCAATCCTGCAAAGATGGGGACTGTCTCTTCTCCAGGGTCTAATACAAGGTGACACCACCGATCCTCCCAAAAACTAACTTCTCTTCCCAATTCCTCACAACCACCCCC
>NC_056560.1:13970513-13982945 GCF_013358625.1 Macadamia integrifolia
AAAAAAAAAAAAAAAGAAGAAAAAGAAGAAAGGAGAAGAAGAGAAAAAGGGATGTTTCACTTCCAAAATTAGGAAATATCTTCATACTCTTGGTCCCACAAACTTGAATTGTGGGGGCTATTAGAGAAATTTAGGTCTAAACTGTGGCTGCTCTCTTATTTAGTCAAAGATTACTTTGTAAGACCATGAAAGGTACCAAAATAAGGACGGTTAGGTGCCTAACAGTGCATGAAGATTGTAAGTGTTTTACATAGGTAAATACAATTAATAGAATGCTGTAGGGTGGTCAAAAACTTATGAAGAAAGAGTTTACATAATTTTCTATTTGTGAGCAAACAAATTACCTTCAACGATATTGAGGAATGACATGTGAGGACTGATGTAGCTGATTTAAAATATTACAGATATGGTTTAGTTGAATTGAGTTAACCATATTGGGGATGTAGTTTGATTTATGTACCTTAACTTCTCAATATGCACTCACCGTTAGTAGATTCTTTATATTCAAAGCAGTAAGGTGGACATTTTTGCGAGTTTGCTAATTTCTGTAGCTTAATCTAGTTTATTGTACAGTCATCAGATGATATAAAGAAATGTCTTAGCTTTATCCTTGAAGCTTTATAAACTTTCTCTGTTTAAATACGAGTAAAGTGGGAACAGAAAAACCTGTGGGGATTTGTACTGCGGGGAAACTTGAATATGTCCTATGATGTATTTACAATGATCATGTAAGAAAATGTCGTCCAAATTTTCATGGTTTCATTATTTTTAGATGAGTGATCTTGGTGCATGCTTATTTGCATTTCAGTTAGACAGTCTTTGGGGTAATATTTTATGATCACTACTTCCATTGTGGACTTCTACTGTATGACTATCTGAACAGTACTTAAGAGGTATCATCTTCCTATTTTGGCTGAGGGCATGAATGGTTTTCATTTTGTGCAGGTGGTAGGGTACTCACATGGGGGAGGGGCACATGTGGTCAACTTGGTCATGGGGAGTTGGCAAATGGCTTACTACCAAAGCCCGTAAAGTTCTTTGAAAGCTTTGTTATATCCAATGTTTCTGCTGGCTGGAATCACTCAGGGTTTGTTTCAGGTCTCTTCAGGCACATAGGATTTTTCCATACATTCAATAGTTAAATTTCTAAATACTCTGTTTAGGCGTAAATTTAAAACCCTTAATCATGGACATCAGCAGCTTGCCATTTCTTTTGTGGATTACATAGTATTAACACTAGTTTCTACTTTCTAGTGGATTTTTACATATATTTTTTATTATTTAAATATTTGAACTTTTATTTTGGTATAGAAGCTGGGAAATTATAATATTTAAACTTATTGAACTTGGCTACATGTTATGCCCTTAATTTAATTATTTCCACATCCAACCACATTGATACCATTTTTTTTGTGGCACGAGCAAACCCTCCAAAATTTAGGAGCTTCTCAAATTTGGCACTAGAATGTTACTATGATTATACTGCTCTTTCACCGATCTGGTCATTAATATACGGTCGAAGACACTGACCTAAAGCAATTGACTGTGCTGAAGGGGTGAACTAACAAGTAAAATGAAAGTGGAGAAATGCATATATCAATTTGAATGGTATTAATAAATCTCTCTTAGGAGTATGTATTTTTCTATTTCAGTTTCTGACTTGTTTCCTCTTCAGATTCAGGAGAAATTTTTACTTGTGGAGATGGTTCATTTGGGCAGCTTGGACATGGAGATTATCAGTCACATTGCTCTCCTGTTAAAGTCCTATTTTTTTGTTCTAAGCATGTTGAACAGGTTGCATGTGGGATGCGTCATTCTCTTGTATTGTTGAAAGGTAAAAACATAATAAATGCTCTGTAAAATGTGCCATGTCCATGATGTTTTTCTTTTTGGCAACTCAGAAATATGCCATGTCCATGATGTGAAGATGCTATTATGTGGAATATTAGAATGTGACCTTGACATTCTCTCAATCTTGTTTTCTTGGTAGGTCAGCACAACAAAGAGCTTCCTTTACTGAATCAGTTCCACAATATGGTTAAACTTGGGAGTTTTAGGACTGCGCTATTTCACTTAGTTATTCAGCTAGACTGAGATTTGAATTTATGGGAACAATTTATAATTAACATGAAGGACAGACAGTTGTTGCTTGGAAGTGACTTTAGGATTGCACATTTGCACTACATAGAATTTTGGTGACAATTTTTTTTAGCCACACTGGGGGTGTTTATGTGGAAGTTTGCATATGGAGGAATATTCCTGTAATAAGCTAATATGCATGAAAAATGATGTGAATGGTGTGCAGTGTGCTATTAAGAATCTAAAACAGGAAAAATTTGTCAAGTTAACCAGAAAACAAAGATTTTAAAACACCAATATCTGAGACTGAACCATGGGAAAAATAGTGACAAACTCATGCACAAGTACTCAGAGTAATCAATTCAATTTCTGGGCAGAATAGGGTTAAAACTGAGATCGACCAGATCAGGAAGATTCCTTATATCTTTCAAATCCCAGTTCTGCTTACCCTAGAATTTGGATCAACCCATCCTCTCAGCAGGTGTAACACTCGACCCAAACAGAGAAGCCATCAGGTGGCTGGATGGTCTGTTGGGTAGTGGTCGGTGCTTAGGGAATTCTGGAAATTCTCAGATCAGAATTGAGAGAAGAGTAGATCACTTACCTGAGATGGTTGCAAACAATATAATAGGGAGATCAAAAGATAGAAGGAGCCTCTCGGGCTTCACACTGCAGAGAGTCAGTTGGATCAAACACAAGACAATCCTTTATGGAGAAGACAATAGTAGCAACCATTAATTTGTTTATCAAAATCATTATTTCTTTAGGAGCCTCCTCTTCTTTATTTATAATGTTGATAGGGGAGGGAATTACAAAATAGAAAGTTCCTAAAAAAAGAAATCAAATATTCTCCTAATACAATAGTTACTGAAAACTGAAATTAGAAACTAGTTGAAAAATGAAACTAACTACTAATGACTTGACTCAACTAAAAACTTGACTCCTAAGGAAACAAATATAACTCAAATTAAACCCAACTAAAAAGGAAATAAACTAGTAATCCCGTATGCAACCTTAGAGCCCCTCATTTAGGCCCATGAAAGTGGCATATTACACTCAAAATACATAGGATCAAAGGCCCAACATGTATGGAACCCAACTCTAGGCTCATTCTTAATAAAACAAGCCTATTTTGGTGATTAATCTGCATCACAAGTTAGTTTTGTCTAAATGAAAAATGTTTGACGTGCATCTTGGACATGAATATTATGTGGCCATCACAGAAGAACAAAGCATTATGCTAGGCCTAGGAGGACCTGATCGTCAATTCTAGCACCAGATTTCCATTTTCTACCTTTTGGTTTATATATTAAAGATAATGGAAAAATTACATATCGGATCTGTGCTTAGAGAAGTCAAATAATGAGGTTTGGAATTACTTTGGTGCAGGGGATTCAGAACATCCAGTATATGGATTTGGTTCAGGGAAACGAGGCCAACTTGGTTTCTCCGAGGACCGGATCAGATCGTGCAGTCTTCCCCAAGCAACTTTTGGATTTGAAGATGTCAAGATTATTAACATAAGTGCAAATGGAGATCATAGTGCCGCATTATCTGGTAGTTTTTTCCCTCTTCCTCCAAATTCATGTAGCTGTAATTTTTTTCCCAATAAGCAATGGCTGTAATCTCATTTTGCTTGATGAAAACATATGATGGAACTGAGGCCCATCATCCATATTGAACCACTATATGAAGTGCACTCAACTTATTAATTTGGTCCATCAAATTCATAAATATTGAACAGACAGAAGCCCTGAAAACCAGACAAAACGAGCTTAATGATGTGGCTGAATTTGAGGGGCTAAAGTTTGAGCTTGTCATTTGTAGAAGGAAAATCCATGACTTCGGGCATCAGAAGTGTATGTTTAGCCTGCTTTCTAGGTGACTGCTAGGAAGTTCGATCAGCCTTCATGGATGTCTTAGTATAACTTTCAGTCATCTAATTTCCTTTCAGTTATTACTTTCTTTTTTATGTCACACATCGGATAACACTGCATCAGCTGATGGGCAGCTCTACACTTGGGGTAAAGGATTCGGTGGCACCTCAGATGCTTATTTCCCCCAGATTTTAGCATCACCATTCAAGGTCTTGCAAGTTGCTCTTGGATGGAATCATGCTTTGTTGTTAACAGGTATATATATATATATATATATATATTGGCCTAGTTTATCTATGTTTTCTTGGCTGCCCAAATTCATGATAGTATATAGTCTATTAAACAGCTCTTTGGTACTTTGAACAGGTGAATATGAAGTATTTATGCTTGGTGGGAAACTTCACGGGATGCTTGGTGATCCTCAGAAAATGAGCCAAGAGAAACATTCCACAATTCATAGCAGTCGATGTATTGCTTCAAATGGTAAGTACCCATATTTGTTTGGTTTTCCTTGAATGAGAATAATATTATATTTCAATTGCTTTATCCGATCGCATTTCCCTTGGGTTCCATATATAGATGCATGCACCACGAGTTACATATTATACTCATGTACAATAAGCAACTGCTTGTGCATGTCCTCTGGAATAGAGTCCTCTGAATGTTTCAAGAAATTCCTTTCAAATAGATGAGTGCTGTAGGACATGCAAAATGATGTAAATTTACCTCATCACTGAGGGCCAAAGAACACTTAATTGTTTGCCATTCTGTGACTTACCATATGACTTTTCTGGACCTCTGTTATGGACTTATGATGTTCTAGAACATGTTTAAGGCCATGACAGATTAGAAGTGTACTGGATTGCTAGTACTTTTTTTTTGTGCGAGTGAGGTTAGAAATGGATGCTACTATGCTAGTACATTATTTCAATGTCTTTATCAAGTGTTCCCTTCTGTATTCCAAATACTATAGTTGCTTTAGGAAAGAAAGACTGCATGGATCAGTTACTAGTTTTGCCTCAACAATTCATCCAATTCACAAGCAGGCTGCATAATACATATTGACTCAAGCCACCTGGAAACAAGAGTCACAATTTTCTTCTCATTTGTCCAATTATCTATTTCGTTTGACAAGTAATTATGAGACTGGAATGCATTGATGCCAACAGAAGGTTTTGGGGAAGCCAATCCAGAGAAAGTATCTGATCTTGATGGTGTAAAAGTCATAAGCGTTTCAGCAGGAGCTGAGCACTCTGCCCTAGTTACAGGCAAGTCAACTTTTCTTTTTCTTGAAGGAAATGGGGATGGAGTCAAATGGTGATTGCTGTCTCTTGATCGTTGTATACTTTGATTGCAGAGAATGGAGTGATAATGACATGGGGCTGGGGTGAACATGGACAGCTAGGCCTGGGGAACACTCTTGATGAAACCAGCCCTCAAATAGTAAACCTAGATGGTCGTCCAAATGGCAACAGCACATTCCATGTTTATTGTGGAAGTGGCTTTACATTTGCCATAAGAACAGTTCACATACCTTCTCAAATATGATATTCTTGTTGTGAAGGTCAGTTTTTATTTTTGGGTGGTTTTTTTATGTACTGCAGTTTTTCAGTTAATTTAGCATCCCAATAAGGTGGTTGTACCCTAGAGTACTTTGCTGCAGTTCTTTGGTACTTATCTGACATCTCATTCTATGCATCGGTTAAGTGAGCCATGGAATAAACTTCTCCCTTGGACATTTCAAGAAACAGTATGAAATCCTGTTGTAAAAAGTTTTCTTCATGGCCTTCTGAGAGATGTATCTCTTGACAACATACATTTGGCTCTGTATTGGTATACACTCTTTTGGCAGTCCCAGATTTTTAAATGCTTGCTTTGTTACTTGGCAACCTTGGATGGGGCCGCAACATGAGCAAGGGACCTTGGATTCTACCTATACACAAATTTAGGCCCCATCCAAGCTACCACGTGGCAAATATTATGGCCACGTAGAAAGATTTGTAGGTGAGTCACTAAGAGGAACTGCTCCTTACTATTATTATCCATAGCCTATAATTCCATTTCATAATGTAGCATCTTAGTGGAATTATTGGGAAGAAATTTTTGTTGTGCAGTCAATGAAACTTATTTGGTAATTTGTTTACTGTTTTACTAGGGCAGAGTAAATAGATGAATTTTATTATTGCTAATGAAGTTTTTAACTTCATGAAGAAAAAGAAAAGTAAGGGTGTCTTTTTAGGTATAAAGATTGACAATGGCCAAAGCCTATTATATGATTGGGAATTCATTAGAACAATCATGGAGTTACCTAGGATTTAATGACAAATACTGTGACCCTGTATCCATATGTTTTTATCCTCTGTCACTTTCAATATTAAAGTCAATGGCTCCACCTTCAATTATATTATTCCCAGCAGAGGAATCCACTAAGGTGACTCTTTGAGTCCTCTTTTTACTCTTTTTACTATTGCAATGGAAGGCTTTTCAAGGCTCTTCTTCGTTTTTGTCATTAAAACAAGATTCTCAAGGGGGTTAAAATTTCTAGAAGTGCTCCAATAATTCACCACCCTTTTTTGATGACATTCTACTTTTTATTAGGGTTCAATCTTCTGAATTTGAGGATGTCCATATGGTCCTTGAATGGTCCAAAGTCTTGTAAGTTTTGTGTTGTTAATGCATTAATGTCCTTAAAAAAAAAAAAAAGATCCTATTGAGTAAGAATGCCAAACTGGACTTAAAAGCCATCGATCTCAACAAGGCCCTTCTTAGCTACAAAAAACTTTCCAAATTTATATCTTCTTGAAGCAGAAAAAATGTAGAACAGCTGATTGGGTTTGGAAAAGCCTTGATAAGGTTCAACTCCAGCTCGGCGAACAGGTTTGTTGGAGGGTAGGACCAGGGGAGAATTCATATTTGAGATGATCCATTGATCTCAAATTGGCCAAAATTCACTTTCTTCCCCGTTTTGTCCTGTTTACAATAAACAACAAGAGTCCTTCTATCTTGTCCCTTGACTAAAAAAGTATGGACATAGTTTCAAAAATCGGTGAATTATATTGAAAATTGATCGATTTGCCTTGGATTTGGTTAAGATTCAAATGAATTAATGGATTTTTCATATCAAATGACCAATTTTAGGGTTCGATCAATTTCTAGCTGATTAAAATCGGAACCGATAAAGACTGATTCCACCACCAATTCCTTTTTTTCAAAACCATGCTTTAGGTCTATGTACTAAATTCATACATGACTTTTCTCTATGTTAGGTAGTCAAGAAAAGAAAAGAAGAGAAAAGATACTTGAGGAGAGAGATAAATACATAAAAAATCATTGTGTAATTATTCTCTTTGGTACTTTTTTTCTTTTCTTTTCTATTCTTGACTACCAAACATAGCCCTAAGGATTTGGTTAAACAGGTACTTATGTCCTCCACCATGAAGAAGGATGAAAAAAATCTGTGGCTACACCAAAACCTTGAGGCGATGTCTGTTGGCAAGAAAAGGGAAAAAGAAAAAGAGAAAGAAAGGCATAAATTTATTTATTATTTGTTGTCTTATCATGTTTTTTCCCTTTTTTTTCTATCTATTTCTTACTCTCTCTTTTTATTTTTTTTTAAGTATCCATTTCTTACTAACCAAACATATCCTTGGAAATATTAGGTTGTTTCAACAAAGGGTAATTTACAACGCCACCCCTTGGAGAATGCCACAATTATAAGAACACCCCCTCTATTTCACCAAATTAGACTTAGACCCTTACTGTTAGGCACTGTTAAGTAAAGAGGTAAAATGACCGTTATACCCTTTTCATTAAAACTCATTTTAACCCAATTCCTCTATTTTTGTTTCTCTCTTCCAAAGCGTAGGTAGGTCTGCCGAGGGCAGTGGTGTCGAAGTCGGTGGTGGTGGAGAAGGGGGGGGCCTTGAGCTGTGCTACGAGGACCCATTTAAATGCTGACATTAATGATAGAGACTATTCCAACGGCCTCTTCTTAGCTCTTGTGTGTACTGTGGTAGCTCTTTCGAGAAGCTACCACAATCGCCAGAACTGTAAATCTGATGCGACTGTGAGTGCCAGGTCAATGGCACTTGGTTGGAACAAAGCACTCTCTTGTCGGCTCATTGGCTCACCGATTCTCTAGTAGGTATTACCACTTACCAGACCCAAGAGAACAAATACCAGCGAAGATCTTTAACCCTAGTTGGCACAGAGTTGACCTACTTCCAAAAATCCCACCATAGTCAGCTAACCCCAAAATTTAATCTCAATAAATATAATCTAATGGGATAATCCTCCATATCCTTACCCTTTTACCACTACTGTTTCTCTCCACTAATTTGACTAATCTTGTAGGTTTTTCTATTTGTATATATTAAAATTTGAATCACATCCGCTTCTCTCCCGCCGGAGATGTTTGATTCGTCTCTTGAGAACTGAGTCTAGTCACTTTCTTTCTATACTTTTGAGAGTTGGTGGTAAGGTATAAGGGAGGAGAAGGTTTCATTCACGGTTTTGGTAGAGTTCCGATCATTTGTTTCGAGCTGAAGACTTCAAATTCTTTCGCTCTAGGTAGTAGCCAATGAACTAGGGCTTCTGAGTTTCGAAGATAAATCGAATAACTAGTAAGAAATGTTTAGCACAAACCAAGATGGTGATTTGGGTTTGGGTGGGGAAGTTTTGGTGGTCAATCAAATAAGGGTCTCCTTTTCTTTTTTCTTTAGCTCGATCATTTGATCGGGGATGGTAGTTCTTGTCCTGTAGGGGGAAATGAGAACAGTAGGAGGCACAGATTTTTAATCACTGTTCGTCGCTGCTATGAACAATCACCAGTGAAGGGGTCTTGGAATGGGGACCAATTATAAGGGTATTTCAGGTAATTTATATTTAATAAGGGTATTTTGGTATTTAAAATAAAATATTATTGCTAACATCAGCTTATATGGTATATTCCTTAACAGTGACTGACAGTAAAGAGTCTGAGTCTAATTTGGTGAAATAGAAGAGGGATTTTTATAATTGTGGCATTCTTTAGGAGGTGATGTTGTAAATTACCCATCGACAAATGGTATTAAGATCATTTGGTGCATACGGTTGGAACCGACTTTTCGCCCTTATTTTTGGGTCCGGAGTGTACGGAGAACCAGCATACTCAATTCAAACAAAACCCAAACTGGAAAAGAAACAAACAAGGGAATTAGGAAAGGAAAGTGAACGAGGTTCTGAAGGTGCCGTGCGCGCTATGCGTACGATTAGTTCCGTTAACTTAAAATGCCCACCTCATCATTCCCCGCGCAAAGTACTTAATACGGCTGTGTCCCCGTTTTAACATTACTTTTAATCTCTAATTGTTGTTTTAATCTTTGTGAGTTTTTCTTACAATACGAATTCGCTTTTCAATACGGTATTCGTTGCTTCACTAGACCTTCATTCTTCATTCCACCCTCCTCCTCTTTCACTGTTCGATCGAGTCGTTTCTGTGAGCTCCAATTGTTCGAGGAAATGCAGCAGAGATGGTTTCGTTCATGTCGACTTCGAATCACTTCATCTTATCGTCTTACCCTGTCGAACATTGCCCTAACTTCCCCTCTCTCTGTTTCTTGAATCATCCAAGAAGACAAACTCCTTGTGTTTCTTTTTACCTCTCTCCGGCGAAGGAATGTGGTTCTTTACTGTCTTCTGGTATGGAAAAGAGCAGTTTTGGGACTCCTGTTTTTTTGTTCCAGAGGAACTCTCGCTCTGGTTCAGTCAGGTGTTGCAAAATTTTTGAGAGTGAGGGGTATTCCGTTATAGAGGCGGAGATTTTGGATTTCATGGAAAAATCTGATAATCCTAACGTTTTTCCGACCAAGAAAGAGTTGACTAATGCTGGGAGAAGGGACTTGGTGGAGGCCATTACCAAACGGGGTGGTTGGCTTGCATTTGGCTGGGACTCGGAGGAGGAGGACAAGGAGACGGTTCAAGAGGATGATTTTCAGGGTTCAATTCCAATTACTGCAAAAGAAGTTGATGATGGTTCAGTTCTTAGGGATACAAGAAGCTTGAAACAGAGTTTAGACGGCAGTAATGAGAGTTCTTTTGTCGAGGGCGTTCAAGTTGGAAGCTCCGAGATTGCACTGCCCTGTGCCTTGCCTTCTTATCCTGCTTCAGCTTCTGATGGATCATCGTGAGGCTTCTATTTTCACATTTGCTTCACTGTTTCTTTGTTCTTCTCAAGAATCTTGATTTTCTTTCTGGGGCAATTGACTCGATCATTCTTTTGTTTCATCCGCAGGCAAAGGGAGGCTAGGGTGGATGCAGGGATCGAGGGTATCTTGAGTCGCCTGGAGAAAGAGAGAAATTTGCAATTTGGTTTTGGTTCTAGAGCAAAAGAAAGTAGCTCTTCTGATATGAGGAATGAAAAAGATGACTGGCAACCGAAAGTCATAGCAGACACGGGTAAGTTGGTTCTATGAGTTACTACGAACTGGGGTAGTGTTCTTTGTATCATAAATAAATGACATATAAGTTCTTATTTTGGCTCAGTACGTGAAATGTTTTCAAAGTGAATCTGTAGGCAATACTTTCAGCAACCTTAGCGTTTGTTGTCCAGTATGTATTGGGCTTCAAAATGTAACCATTCCTTTTTTTTTTTTTAATAAATGTTTCTTGTCATCATTGTTTAATTTTCTTATGGATTGCTAGTTTGCTACTCTTCTATTGAATTGCATATGCTTCATAAAGAGAGTTTGTTATGTGTATTTACACGTGCTTGTAAATCCATCATTATAATGTTTTAAAGGATTTCATTTTTAATATTAAGTAGACGGATATTCCGAAACTTGACATCCAGTTTTTGGCACCTTGGTAAAGACAGTTAATGGCCTCGAAAGAAGTAGCAGGTCTACATATTTGAGAGCCAGTGAGGAGTTTCTAGCTGATTCTCAGGATGTGAATATTCAGAACAGATATTTTTCGGACTCTGATGGCATAGGAAGCTCATTTAAGCCAGCAATGTGGAGAAAATGGAGCACCCAAAGGGCAGGGTTTTCAAATGCTGAATTCGAAGGTATTCTATTTCCAAGTTTCTGGACTCTTTCCTGGGCTATTTGAATCGTGACCCTTTCTTTTTATTTTATACATTATTTGCAGCTGCTGACATTGTTCCCGGTGAAAGTAGAGTGGAGAAAGTAACAGATTCTATGGACGATGTGATGTTAACAAAAGCAAAGGATGCAAATTATACAAGTTACATAATAAAAGATTTGGTTTCTGGTGGGACAAAGAATGAATCCAATGATATACGATCCCGCCTTCAGGACCTGGATGCAGAGCTTGGGTCTGTACTTCACTTATTGAGGTCAAGAACTGATGCACTTGTTTTGCCTAAGGTGGGTGGTCTAATTCATTCTTTTACATTTAAATGATGTGGATTTTTTTAATATAATTATTTAAGCTCCAATTCGCTACTCATATATTATGTTTTCTTTTGTTGGTAGCTTGTCTTGTAGGTCATTCTTAATGTTAATCATGTTCAAGTTATTGGTGGATGATATGTATGTTCCAATGAGTTTTGTCAACCTGTCCTCGTTTCTAACTGGAAGCGGCTAATAGAACATGTGAAAGAGCAAAGAAGTCCTTCAAATGTTGAATTAAATATCTATTTGGAAGTCTAAAATCTTACTAATGTTCGATTCATTGAATTTTATTTTCTACTGTTGATCTCAAATCGTCCTCAGCTTGATATTCAGTACAGTGGATAGATGCACCCCTATGCTTGAGACTGTTCAACTTATTTAGTTTGTACATCTAATATATCTATTTATTTTATTAATTCTCCCGTACCTGCAATTATTATATGCATTAGGTGCAAATTGCCATCATCTTATTTGTCTTACACTTCATTAATTAGTTTGGACCGTAGTATTACATCCCTTCTGCCTCTTAACTCTATTGAGGGTTGCATCTTTTGTTAGTGCTTAAGTTCTATGTTTGTTCTATGTTTTTCCTCGAAATGTCAACTTTTACCTCCTTTCAACCTTCTTTTAGTCTTTCAGACCCTTCAAGTTGCACCAAATCACTGTGTTGGTGACTTATTGATCTATGTTTTCATATGATCAGAACACCTTAGCAAATCTCTCTAATTTGACCTTGGATGTGTTCATTATAATCTTATCTCTTCTAGTCTCATGCATCCCATTTTTTCATACTAATCTTGGCTATGGATTTTATTATTTGGAATACAGTTTCCGGCTCTGGTAATGTCCATTTGTTTTGGTCATTGGATAGATGAGGATACTTTGGATTGGTTGCATATCACATTTGGATTGATTCAGTTGGACCAAAAAACTAAACCAAGCCCAAAGCAACAGGCCCATCTTCTCTTCTTGCTGGAATTCTCCATCATATTTCCATTTCATTTTTGTTCTGACATCATTTCCCTTCCCTTACAACCGCATGGAACCATAAGAAAATTTTGTAGCAAGGAGAGAACCACAGC
>NC_056560.1:13982965-14001609 GCF_013358625.1 Macadamia integrifolia
AAAAAAAAAGAAGAAGAAAAAACTATGAAAACCATAGTCAATAAAATCTTGGTATTCATGGTTAAACATATTGCACGAATCAAACCTTAAAACATAAACAACTGTATTCTTCTGTATTCTTGATATGAATTCCTTTAGATCAAAATCCTGCAATTGTTGTTTGAATCTTATATCCTATAACATCCTATAATTACACTCATTCAAGTGCCACTGTGTCCAGGGAAACAGTGACAGCTACAGAGGCACTCTTATAACTAACAAACATGGTGGAAATAAAATTATCACTTATAAGAGTTGGTGGAAAGAAATTTACTACTTATTAATATAAGCAGTCACTCTAATATTATGCGTCATAAATCTTATATAATGAGGATATGATTTCCTTTACAATTTTCACTCTCTGATGCATACTGGGGAAATGGTTTGACATTTTAATGTTGCACACTCAATATCCTACAAGGTTAGGGAGTCTTCTCCTAATGGGTTATATGGTCATGGGCGTAATATTTTTGGCTTTACTATTGTAATAGGCCTATTCTGCGGGGCCAAATATTAGGGATTTAAGTCTTATACGGGATTAAGTAGTTAATTTATGTTTTCTAATATTCTTGAACAGTTCCTGTTTTAAAGAGAAACTTGGGTTGTAAGGGATTCCTCCTACCATACGTAGGCCTACTTTAGTAATTTCCATGGAATTGTTAACAAAGGAGAAGGGCCTACACCCTTCAATGGTTTTCGACAAAAACTGTAGGTCTTTGCTGTGAGATGCAGTTTGCTCTTGTGAGTTGCAATAGCAACCCTGGTGGGATGCTAAGGTAGATTGGTGGGAAGCCAAGTAGACTGGTGAGATGCTGGTCAAGTTCTAGGTGGGAAGCCTAGTCCATATCTTTCTTTTTTTTTCTCCTATCTTCTTCTCCTTCTTGTCCCCAGGTCAGATTCTGTTTTCTCATTCAATGCCATACAGTGTTACACATCTGTTTTGACCTCTTAAGCATTGTTCTGTTCACTAACTGTTGAGTTTCTGCTCCTAAGCTTAGGCCAGATTCTAGTGCTGAAATAGATACCCAAGCACTCCATCAATTCCACATCTTGAAGGCAGTCCACTGCTTACTCTTGACTCTTGAGTCCAGCGGCAGCCCTATATCTTATGTTAATTTCTATTTTCTACTACTCCTTATTTCTGATCTCAGTTACTAATTTGTTCCTGTAGTTGCTACTTCTAACCCATGCTTCTATTTTTTCAACCTGAAGCTAAAAAAATGCTTATTGTATAGTTTAGTTGCTATATTTCTGTGGTTAATAAAACGAAGTTTCTGATTTCAGAAACTTACTAATTTTGTGTCGTTTCTCCAAACTGGACCATCGGATTAACTCCAAACTTTGGAACATCAATCTATATCTCCTCTAGGCTACTCGATTAGAATTTGGTCCAGATCTGAGTCACCTTAATCTCATCGCTGGATTTCTCTCCAGTTTGACCATTAACCTGAGCTGCAGTTCTAGATCATGTGTTGGTTTCTAATCCCTAGCCCCTAGGTGATTGGTTACGCATCAGAACATTTATAATCATTAAAAAAAAAAATGATTGTGTAACTAATTCAATTACTTTATAAATCTAGTGGTTAAATTTTACTTTACTGTTCAAGCCAGTCCCTTGGATTTGAATAGGAAAATAAGGATTCCATTTGGAAAGTTTAATTGCCATATTTGGTATCATTTTAGTTAATTACAGAATCATGACTATTAAAGTTTCCATTTTCTTTTTAGATGAATTTCACTTTCCTTATTTATCTTTGTTTGCCGGCAGATAAAATCTTGACAAATATTTTATTGATTCTTCCTTTTTTCTTTTAATTTTTGAACACATGCTGCTGGATTTTTGCAATGATTCTTTTAAGCCAATAGAGACTCAGATTTTATGAATTACTGTTAAATACTGTTATATATTTTCCATCAGGGTCATGAAAGATCGTTGGAGGAGTTACAAATGCTGTCTGATGATTGGGAATTCCAGGAAACTACAATCATGAAAACACAAGACAAATTGCGGTCAACCCGTGCAAAATTAGCAGTACTAGAAGGAAAGATGGCACTAGCTATAAGGCAAGCATACCCTGCGTTTTGGTGCCTCCAATCTTTATCCTTTCTTTCTCCACTTGTCATGATGGATTCCTATCTTCCTTATCAGTGAAGCACAAAAAATGGTAGAAAAGAAACAGAGGAGGATTGATGGTGCTCAAAAGGCCCTAAGCCTTCTCCATACTGCTTGCATACTCTGGTCTTCTCCAGCATCTGAGGTTCTATTAGCTGGATCATTTGATGGTTGGGCGAGTCAGGTTCGTTTGAGCTTCGAAATATTTAGTTACTTGGATATTTTGTTGCCATAGTTTCCACTGCAACTTCATAATGTGTAGATGCAAAGTATAATGCTAGGGTTATGCAAGGAAGTGGAACTGCACAAAGGATGCTTTACATTTGGGCTTGGTCTGGTAGCTAAATTTGGTGATTTATTCCTTTAAAACTAATAGGTGAATCTGAAAAGGCAAAAAATATGATACATTTCCATGTTCAACCATTGACCTCCAGAGCACCTCTTGGTTTTGGATTGTGGAAACATTTAACATGTTCAAGTTTCTGTTGAAGAACAAAATTATTTTTTTGATTTGAACTCCATTTTTGCATGTTACAAATTTTAACTTCACACCTTATTAGTCACTCAAGGATGTGCAGAGTAGTTCTTGAATTTCTGTTCAGGTTGAAGATGATGCTATAGGATGCTGATGCCCTTTTCTTTGGTCAGGAAACCTTAGAATGTTGCCAAAAATCATCTAAATCAGGCTTTCGCCCATTGTGGAAAAGTTATAGTGCTCAGATAATGCCCCTTAATTAATTGAGGAATAAAAACCTAAATCTATTGAATCTAGTTTCTTTCCTTGGCAGGTGAATCGCCACTTTTCCTGATTTAGCTTGTGGGTCAGAACTTACCTGACAAGGAATTTCGCTACCTTATGATGGGTTTTTCGAAGCTTAAGGTGTTAGTTTCAGAAACTCATTTAAAAACCACAATCGCAGTGAATAAACAGTAATCTAGAGCTTAAATTTGAATCAAATTTCAATGGGTTATTCTCTTCAGGTATAGGGAAAGAATATTAAAAGTTGAACTTGATCCAAAGGTCTGATCTTAAGTTTCAGAAGAATCCTATTGAAATTTAAGGACTTCTAAAACCTAAATCAATATAATGGCTTGTTCACTTTTGAATCGAGCTAGTTCGAATTTGAACTGGGCTGGACCAGGCCCATCCAGGGTTGGTCTTGCAATGTTTGGACACCTATATCTCAGGCTCCATAGGTCCAAATTGGATGATTCTAAAGCCATTTTTCTTCATGTTTTGTATACTTTGACTTGGTTGAAAACTAGGGACAGTACTGGGTAATAGGGACTACCTCCAGTGTGGGTCCCACTCAACCCAAAAAAAAAAAAAGGAATCTTCTCCCAATGAAGGGAAAATGTTCTCATTTCCATACCAACTTTAGGTATGACAAAAAAATCCCCCATTTGGACATACCGACAAATTTCTAGGATAATCTGGAAATCAGGAAATAAACCTAAGAATACACCAGCAATCCTAGTAACACTAGGAATCTGATTATCTGAGATCAGATTCAAAATTTTAAACTGTAGGGTGGTTTAGACTTGACCTGTGTTGATGGGTCTGGAGGCAGAATTGAAAGCTCAGGTGTATTGACCCAAGAACTGAAGAATTTCAATTTATTGGAAGACTGTAACTGGAATAAGCACTGTACTTACTTGAGTATTGTTAGAGAAGGAAGAATGAAGGAGAAGAAGATATGACTAAGCATCCCACCTAGCCTCAACTGGAATTCTACTAGCCACTATTGGCTTCCCACCAATATAACATTGCATCTCAGAGCAAATCTGAATTACATAGAATAAAGAAAAGGCTCAAGCCAAAATATCATAACTGGATAAATTGTATTGTATTAACCACTATATGTAAAATAATAGTAACAATAATAATAATGTTATACCTAGCCAACGTTTTAAAAAGCTAATATAATGTAGAAAGCATCCGCAGATATCATTGTGTGTAACCATGGATAAACTCTACCATGCATTTCATAATCTAAGGTCAACAAATCTGAGTAAAGTTTGGGTTTGGGATTTTTTTCAGGGTGAGGGTGAGGATGGGCTTTAGTAGGTTCAGGTAAGTCCACTCAATGCTCATCAATAGCTATATTAATATTCACAATGTTTTTGAATTCAACATGCTGTGTTATTTGAGTGGAAAAGTTGCAATGCCATAATTCATTAGAAAGATCAAATGTTAGAATCTTCACGAACGTCCAGAACCACAATAGCCTATATGAATGAAAACAACATCATTTATTCTATACAACAGTCGTACATCATTAATTAACACAATTGCAAACACACATAGGTTAGAGTTACACAAGTCTAGAAAAGAACAATGTAATATTGTGGCTTCTGAGAGATCTACATACCCAGAGGACAAGGGCGGGCTTATGTTTCTCAGTATGGTCTGTGGGCTTGAGTGACACATTATCACCAATTTTACCTTGCTTACCAGGCTATGTTTGACACATTGCAGAGAAAGATGGAGAAGTCAAGTGGAGGCATATTTTCAGTGAATGTGAAGTTGTATCCTGGTAGATACGAGGTAGGTCATGATCTTCACTTTGGCTTCAACCAATTTTTTCAATTTGTTTGATAATCTGTTTGTCGGCCTTTTTCCATAAGATAAAAACAATTGGAAATTTTTTTGGTTGTTGCAGATCAAGTTTATAGTTGATGGTGTGTGGAAGATTGATCCTCTACGACCTACTGTACATAACAATGGACACGAAAATAATCTCCTTATTGTCTCATAAATGCACACAATGAATGCCGGCAATGCCTCTCCTCTTGGCCTCGTCTTCTGAAAGTACATGCTCAGCATGCTTCACATTCTTTCTGTATAAATCAGGACTGGCGGGGAATAATTTTCTAATCACTAGAATTCAGAGTTATTGTAACCAATTTTTCCACCTCCCTCCCTACACCCTCGCAGCCCTTGCTCTTGCTTCCCACTCCCCTCATTTCTGTTTCTTTATTTTCCCTCATCTGTAAATTTTTTTTTTTTGCTTTTCCTAATGTGCATGGCAACCATAAATTACTTCAGAAAACCTACTTATCATCCTCTACATATTTTTTAGTATTTTTTTTTTTGAAGTACCCTCACATAATTCCTTGTGCTGCAACCCAGTACTTGCAACATAATAACTTCCCCGTTTTTGTTATAAAGTGTACGATGTATCAAATTGATTGTGAATTTGAATCCTGAGCCCACCTTGATATAATTCAAATTCAGTCCGCACCCACTTCATGAGCGGGTCCCATTCACTCTAGGTTAACTATTGAACTGGAGTGGGTATAACATATTGCAATTCTTGCTGGAAAAAAATGAAAAAAAAGGGTGTCCCCGATGGACAAGGCTCCAACAAGGGTGAGCGTTTAACACCTATCCCATTTCTTGTTATTATAAGGGTGATGAGAGGTATATGAAAACAAAAATGACAGGTGTTGGATCCTCACATATGCACCTAGGTGAACATATGTGAAACAGATCCAAATCTACTCCTTTTATGAAAATACTTCTCCTTTTGTGAAGTATTCAGCGAGTCGTTTGGAAGCTCGTTGTTGAGAGTCAAGAGACTTCATAGTTTCAGGCCACCACGTTTCTCGGGGATTTCTCAATGGGTTCTCTGCTGTGTTGGGATTTGGGGTGTTCTGAAGGGTGACACTCAAGACTCGAGAGTTGTGTTGGCCCTTGTAAAAGGGGAGCAAACTTTGAAGAGGTGTTTTTTCCCCAACTGCTATTAG
The DNA here is from genome assembly GCF_013358625.1 of Macadamia integrifolia. Taxonomy (NCBI): domain Eukaryota; kingdom Viridiplantae; phylum Streptophyta; class Magnoliopsida; order Proteales; family Proteaceae; genus Macadamia; species Macadamia integrifolia. The sequence continues at coordinate 13,988,868 of NC_056560.1, forward strand.
CATTACGAAATGATGAAAATTCACAGCAAGCTGCATGATACTGTTGTTGTTAGGAACGACCAATCGCCCAATATCATGAGACACTCTAAGTGGGGAGAGGATGAGATCTGTTACTGCTCTTCACATTAGGATCAGTTTACAAAATGAGGAGTCATATCGAGTCCTCGATCCAAATAAACCTTGGATTAGGATTATCATGATAAGGTGTACAGTTAAAGGAAACAACCAGGATCTCAGTCCAAATTGTAAAAATCAAGTTGATTTGATCCAAAACCCATTTATCTATCTTGATACAGAGTGCATTCAATCTCGAAGCTATCCTCACTCCAATTTTCCAAAATTTGTGAGTGAGATGATCTGACCCACTCGCAATATAAATCAATGATGCAATCAAAATCTCAACCATGTCTTTTAGTACTCCAACTTTTGTTCCACCTTTTTCATTGAAAAGTGGTCATTTCCCTTACCAGAAGCAGATACTTCAAAAGCTGGATTGCATTTTGGATTTTTAAAGAAATGGATCAACAAGACACACCTAAACACATGTTCCAATCAAGATCAAGGATATTAATTAAATTTAAAAGGAAAGGAATGTTAGGTATAAGTTATTCTTTAGTTACTATTTGGTAGGAACTGGTGGGTTTACTCTAAGAAGAAGAAGATTCAATAATGTAAAGCATAGAGGAAGAAAACCCTAAAACTTATTAAATTTGAAATTACCTGGAGATCACAGAAAGGGGTTCAGTCAACTGCATGCTTAATTGTTACCAAAATAAAAAAAAAAATATCTGCATGCTTAATATAAATTCGGATGTCTTAAAGTTCGACTCCTATTAGGCACATCTTAGACCACTCATACAGGGGTGTTTGGTGCTCTTCATTGCTCTCAGTAAAAGTTGAATGGCATACCCGTCGTCGACTGAACCCTAGAAAATTAAGTTGAATTGGGTAGTTTAAATATTCATTTGGATAGTGCCTTCTTAGCTAGGGAATTAGCTAATGTTGAACTCCTTAAAAATAAATAAAAAATTACATTCCATAAAGTACATATAACTTAGAGAGACAATCATCTCATGAAATTCCCATGCATGATTCAAAATATCAGCGGGTACCCAAGATTCCTGAATCCTGATAGAGAAAAGCATGAATGAGACAGTGAGAGAGTGAGGTTAGAGTGGATGGATATGAAATTAGTGTCTCAAATTCAATTTTCAATCAAACTCATGACTCTGCCATTTTCATATATACATATTTCTTGCATAGGTGGTTGAATTCAAAGTAACTTTTCAAATTAATTGACTTGTCCGATATATATAGTTGATGACTAGCAAGTCCGTAGAGAAGGAAAGAGCCAAAGGGGGGTTGATTAGTAATGTGTGAAATCCAACAAACAAGTTGGAATATATATATTCGATCTATTTTAACTCCACCTTCTCAAATGCATATTGGACACTACTACGCTGCTCGCAGCTAGGACAAGGACTACTACTTGACTGGCCTTGCTAATCGATGGGTTATCAGGCCGAAACTAATCCCTTAGGTCTATACTGACCCCACAACTCCATATGTGATCATGTCTCCATGATGATAAGCCATAAGTAAGTCTAGTACTTCTTAGCTAGCTTCTTTGTTCACACTTGATTTCACAAGTAGTCACATTGGTTCGTCTCTTTTTTGTGTTTGGTTTTTCTTTCTTGTTTTATTGTATTTTTAGGTGATATATTTTTCATTCACCTAAAAATACAATTTCATGTATCGTTTGACTCATGGTGATATTCATCCCATAGCCCACGATATCTCCGTCTATCCAATCAACCGCCATCCCTTAATTCTTCCCAACTACCGTTTTGTTGCTGGGTGTGTGGGGTGAAAAAGTTCGAGTGACTCTCATATGTGGTGAGGCATTAGGATTTGTGTTTCTCTAACTCATTTTTATGTTTTACCAAAAAAAAAAAATCATTTTTATGTGTTTGTAGAGATAAAATCTGAGAGCTTAGGTTTATGAGATATTGTCTCCCCAGAGATTTCTTTAATTGATGGGTTCAGATGGTGTACAATGGGTTTAGTGCAATGGTGGGGGCAAGGTTTGAGAAGATGGAATTGAGGTTGAGAGTCGGGCTAGACAAGGTTGATACTGATTTAATTTTGATTTGGATCCGCCTAGATTGGTTAAAAATACCACCTAGATTCAATTAAAACCATGGTGGATGTTAATCATTTGTAAATAAGGTCGAGAAATCTATGACTTTTAAAAAAAAAATATTATGACTATTAATAATTGTACTTTTTCTGCATGCACACTCATGATAGGGGAAAAATTTCTCCAACAACTTTACCATACCTATCCCACCAAAATCTAATCAATTTGATAGGATTTGGGAAAAGGTTACACTGTTCTCCCATTTCTATTCCATGGTTTAGATTTTCTACTTCTACTAAAACAAGTTTTGATTTTCTTGTATGGGAGAGGAATAGACACGCTTCTGATATGTTTTATATATAGGGTATAGGGTCGTAATTTGCCCACATGTAATTTATCTCTAGGTTTTACAAAAAGAAAAAAAAAAGTTTATCTTTTGACACATATCCGCATGTAATGTAATGGAACCTACATGCATTAATGAAGGATATTAGAGACCCATCTGTGGGTTGCCCAGATGGTTAGGGTTTATTGGGAATTGTGTGGATAGATGCACGGTCTCATGTTCGATTTTCCATATGTGCATCTGAGATTTAAGTGGAGACCGTACGATTCTCCATTTGTGCATATGAGATTTAAGTGGAAACCGTAACGGTGGATTGCTGCACTAGTCTCCATCTTCTCCATCTTCTCTAACACTCGAGAGTATTGTATTAGAGTGGATTGCTGCACTAGTCTCCATCTTCTCTAACACTCGAGAGTATTGTATTAGAGATATGCTCAAGGGTGTTGTATCTCTGTTGCTGTGCTAGTCTCCATCTTCTCTAACACTTGAGGGTGTCGTATCTCTTTGCTTTCAGCTTCAAGATACGGCCGGTGCTACTTAAGGTTTTAAAACCAGGAATCAAGGATGGAATCGGTCTTCAAAACCCTAGAACCGGCCATTTAATCTGAAAAATTGTGCGTTTCTAAGGAATATTCTAGCCTTCTAGATGTGGAATGTGAATCGACCATATTGTATCGGCCTTCAATTATTAGAGACAGAATAGATAGTCTCGAAAAAGAATGGTTGGCATTTTCGAACCTGTAAAATGCAGAACCGGACCACTTACTATACCTTTCCGCAACGCAAGCCCTGACGACATTAAATTTGGTTGGTCATTTGGGCTGGAATGAGGAATAGTGGGGTCAATGGGGAACGTACAGTAAATCTGTAAACTCTTCTAATATTCTATTTCAAAACCAAATAAATCTGTCCTGTCACTGATTCATTCGCCTTATAATCAATAATCCATCCATATATATATACGTGTAGATGCAAGAGCTACGGATATCGGGGAGACTATCACAGTAATCTATCGTTACGGTCTTCACTTAAATTACAGATACACAGATGAGGAATCGAACCTAAGATCGTACGCCTAAACACATAATCCCTAATTCGCCCTAACCATCTGAACAACCCATAAGTAAGATATCAAGAGCCAACGATATTGATGTGTATTAGTATACTTGTATCATATGATTTTTCCCTCTAAATACGATGGATACCAAATTGATGCCTAAAATCATGCTCCATTTGTTTTTAATAAAAAAATAAAAAAAAAACCATGCTTCCACACTCCATCGAGCACTTAGAAGTGATCAGAATGGACTTGGGTGGATTTAGGTTACCCTGTGGACCGTGGAAATAGGGCCACGGTAGACCACATACCCAGACCCATGTGATCCAACCCAATAGGCAATCAATAGGGTAGCTTGTAAAAAATAGAATTTGGCACTAGGTATAAGACTTTAACAATTTTCTTAATAAAATATTATTAAATCAAGAAGAAGAGTATCACTTACAAGTTAAACCGAATATACAGAATTATAAACGGAAGTCCTTCAATAATGTAGAGTTGAGTCGTATAAGAATACTCTCCTTAAGGTATTTGAATGTCCTGTACTTGTATGCAACCGAGTTGACCAACGTCCTCACCGCTAAGATAAAACGACTCCCTGAATGTAATAGATGTAAAATTCAATCCCAGTAGCGATGGAAACTTCCGTCTCAAAGGTTGTGACGGTAAGTTATCTGTCCCAACTGCTAGACATGTAGCGACAGAATTATATCCATCCCAAATAATTTGTTTAGGAGACATAAATTATGTCCATCGCTAAAAAAATGTCGCGAATGCCCACTTTTCTAGTAGTGGAACAATGAAAAAAGTATTGTCCACCTTATACAATAAAATATAATAATTATGAGGTTCATAATCTTCAATGGGTATCAATGATTTTTCCCAGATTGGATCTATTGGGTTCGAAACTGACCCAAGTCTTGACCGATCGATAACTCTAGATGAAAGTATTGATTGCAGTTTTCCTTCACCGACGGATGGTGGATGAAAACTATTTCCTCTAAATCCCAATATAACCATCGTAAAGTTAATAATGCATCAATGCAACACCCGGCGTCCGTTGGTCCAAAGATATTGTCTCACACAGGGCAGCTAGGTGTGGCTACGTGTAGATAGAGAAGCATGAGGGTTGGCAAGAAGAAAAGCTGAGAACGACATGTGCATTATTGGGGTGTTCTCTCTCTCTCACACACACACATGCATTACTGTATAAAAATGTACATGCTTGCAGATTTTATCATCTAGGGGCATAGTACAGAGCTGATACAGTCTCTCTATAAGAAGAAATTGAGAGAGAAACTATTCAGTCGTTTAAACAATAATGGCAGTGGAGCAGGACAAGACAATGAAAAAATCGAGAAGATTTTTCTCATCATGGATTCTCTGCTCTTTGAGATGCTTCCCCTTCATTACTTCTTCTTATTCTTCCACCAAGTCATCATCCTTAACCCCATCTCCCACAAAGAACCCAGAAGCTCAAGCACCCAGCGCAATGGAAGCAGCCCAATCAACCCAGCAACCTCAGAGAAAGCATGGTGGCTGGAAGACCATGCCCTACATTCTTGGTCTGTTTCTCTCTCTAAAAGTAGTACTTTCTCTTTTCTTCTTACTACTGTTATCTTGATTTGTGTGGTGTGCACTTGTATGTGCAGGGAATGAGACGTTTGAGAGGCTAGCGACGCTTGGGATGAATATGAACTTCATGTTGTATCTGGTCAAGGTGTTTCACTTGGATCAAGTCTCTGCCATTTACATCATCAACATCTGGTCTGGTATCACCAACTTCTCTCCCTTGCTTGGTGCCTTTATCTGTGATGCTTACCTTGGCAGGTTTCGCACTTTGGCCTTCGCCTCCTTCGCCTCTTTCCTGGTATATATCTATTCAGTCCCTACTCCATCATTTCTTTCTCCCAAAATTCACAATCCAAATTCCCCCTTTCACCTGAATCCAGATCAGGTTCACAAACAAGAACAGTCTCCTTTCACCTCTGATCCATTACTCAAATTTTATTTTATTTTATTTATTTATTTATTTATTTTTTGAGTCCACTAGTACCGTGCACATCCTTCATTTGTTAAATTTTTTCTTTTTAAAATTTGGCTGATTGTCACGTTTGTATTGTCCTAGGGGTGTGTCTCAACCCTAAGGTCTCTTAACTCAACCCAAGACTAGCCGAGCCCTAGGTCGGGTTAGAATATCTCAGCCAAGGCCCAATCCTGTCGGGTTCAGCCTAACTGGGATGGATTTAATCCAATCCAGTCCAACCCAGTATTATCGATTACTTAGTTGCTTGATTTTGATGCATTACAAAGGCCAAAGACCAAAGTTTTCGTATATGTGTAAATTGTGGAAAACAAAAGACATTTTTCTATAAGTACCCATTAATAATTATTAGTATATTTATATGATTATATACTTCATAAACATGGTTGGGTTGGGTTGGGCTGAGATCTCAACCCAGGCCCAACCCAACCCAACCCTGCACCGGGTTTGAAAATCTCAACCCTAATACACCCTATGAGTTAAAATCTCAGCTCAAGCCCTGTTTGGGCTCAGGGTGGGCTAGGGATTATTCGAGTTGACCGGACTTTTTTGACACCCCTATATCCTCCAATGCTTTCTGCAATTACTCACCGCATCGTATAATTCATAAATGCACTAATACACTGGACCCAAACTTTTGTTTTTACATATCGGTTTATTTAGGTCCTCAGTGTCTTCATATACTTGAGGAGTTATCTCGTTGCATGTATGATCAGCAGCTGCAATTATCCTTTTTCTATCTTAAATGCCGCTCTTCAACTTCCTTAATGGCATAAGTGTGTGGGACAAATGTTGGCTCGTACATGCAAATTAATTAAATAGAGAGAGTTAAAAAAAATAATATTCTAATAATGACATTCCTTGGTAATATGATCATGACTTTCGAAATCATGTGCAATAGCAATACCAAACCAGCAAAAGTGATGAATAGTTAGGTCTTGAATTGAGTCTTAGCTAAACCTTAGAAATCTTAATGATATAATGCCTTTCAAATCTTCCCAACTATTAATAAATGACCTAAACCTATAAAAGAGAGAAAATAAAAAATAATTTTAATAATTTGTTTTCTTTGGTAACGAAAAGGAATTAATAAATCAATCTTCCATGATAAGATATAATAGTAGTGGAAAATAAATTTTGGAATAAACAGTTTTTTTTTTTTTTTTTGGAATAAACAGTTTAGGGCTATGAAATGTAAACTCTTAATGGTTGGTGGTGATGATCTACTATGGATGAACAGGGATTGATGGGTCTAACCCTGACGGCAGTGGTTCCAGCATTGCAGCCACCAACATGCTCCAAGAACCCATGTTTGGGCCCCACAACAGGTCAGCTGGGCTTCCTATTCGTGGCCTTGGGCTTTCAAACAATAGGCGCGGCTGGAATCAGGCCGGCCAGCTTACCCTTTGGGGTGGACCAGTTTGATCCCACCACAGAAGAGGGAAAGAGAGGGATTAATAGCTTCTTCAACTGGTCCTACACTACACTTACTTTAGTCATCCTAATCTCAGTCACCCTAATCGTCTACATTCAATCCAACGTTAGTTGGGCCTTGGGCCTGGGCCTCCCTACGGCTTTCATGGGATGCTCCATCATATTGTTTTGGCTTGGCACACGGCTTTACGTCTACGTCCCACCGGAGGGGAGTGTCTTCTCCGGCATCGTTCAAGTTTTTGTTGCTGGCTTCCATAAACGTCATCTTAAGCTGCCACCTGGGCTACCTCTCTATGATCCTCCCATGAAAGGAATCACTACCATCTCAAAGCTTCCTCTCACACACCAGTTCAGGTGCTAGCTAGATCTTAGCCAGTATTTATTTTTACGGTTTAAATATTAATGGATGATGATCACTAATATTTAATGGGTCTCCAGATTCCTGAACAAAGCTGCGATAGTGGTAGATGGAGAAATAAAAGCAGATGGATCTCTTTTGAGTCCATGGAGGCTTTGCAGCATTCAACAGATCGAAGAGGTTAAATGCTTGATTGGAATCGTACCGATATGGGCTTCCAATATCATTTGCTTCCTTTCCATCACCCAACAAGGGACCTTCATGCTTAGTCAAGCCTTGAAAATGGATCGCCACCTTGGACCCAAATTCCAAATCCCTCCAAGCTCCATAGGCATCGTAGCAATGATCACATTGGGTATATGGGTTCCAATCTATGATCGGATAATTGTTCCATCACTTAGAAGAATCACCAAACACGAAGGTGGCATCACTCTTCTCCAAAGGATCGGAATTGGTATGCTGCTCTCGATCCTGTCCATGGTGGTTGCTGGCATTGTTGAGTGGAAGAGAAGGGCTTTGGCCATCAAACACGCCCAGACAATATCGATCTTTTGGCTCATTCCTCAGCTTATCCTTATGGGCCTCTGTGATTCCTTCAATTTAATAGGACAGATGGAGTTTTATTACAAGCAATTCCCCGAACACATGAAGAGCATCTCCAATTCACTCATCTCATGCACCATGGCGGGGGCGAATTACCTAAGCGCCTTGCTTGTGATGATTGTGCACCACAAAACTAGAAAGCACGGCCATGATTGGTTGGACAACGACATCAATGCTGGAAGGATTGATTACTTCTACTTCCTTATAGCAGCTATGGGTGTCTTCAATTTCATCTACTTTCTCATATGTGCACATGGATACCATTATAAGGGTAGTACTACTACTACTAGTATGCAAGTTGCAGGAGAAGATGGGCATGTTGCTGATATTGAATTAAACTCAGCCAAGCACTAGAGTTATTAGATTAGATTAGATTGATAGGGGTAGTGTAGTAAGCTCCTCCTCTAAGCTATAATGTATGTAAGAATCAGAGTGAGAGAAGAGAAGAGAAAAAAAGAAAAGAGAATCTTGGAATAGTAGGCATCTCTTGTCTCTTGTGCATGAATCTGATAGTAATAGCCTTGTATACCTTTTTGGCTGGTTTTAACTTAAATGAGTTGGAAATGGTCCCTCTCTTGTTTCCAAGGTTGTATTGTATTGGTGAAGTGAGTATCGAGTGGCTAAAAGCCCATTGAGATGCGTATCTTAATATTTTCAACTGTCTGATATTCATCGCACTTCACCACTCGCTGCAAATTAAGTATGTGGACAGAAATTAGAATAGATGAGACATACCTTTCAACCAAGTTTGTCTTTGTTATTTCCCTTGGTGTGCCATTCCTTTCTTCTCTCTTTCTACTACATTGCTGTTGAGATAGATAGAAAGTGAAGTTGGTTGTTAATTAGGATTGCATCTTTGTGGCCTTTAAATTTCATTAGTACGTATCTGACTATTTGCGTATCTAATAGTGATAGTTTTGTTTTTATAAATGAAAAGATCGATTGTGGTTGTAAATGATGTATTCATTGTGATATGAGAGGGCTTACGGTCACTTTTATTTATAAGAATCTAAGGAACAATTAAAGTTTACATGTGTGTTTATGCCATATTGGAGGAAAAAAAATATTTAAAAAAAAAAAAAAAAACCCTAAAGGTAGAGAAGAGAAAAAAAGCAGGCTATGCTATCACTGAAAGAGTTGCTTTTTTGGGTGTTACGGTGCCCGCTAGTGGGGTCAGAAGATGGGATCGGGCGTCCCAGGAGGCTGCCCTTTCGTGGTGGTAGGGTGGATGAGCCCAGATCAAGTTCTCTTACAAGAATCTGATTTTGGGTCCTCATACATCTCTTTTTTCGACACATGTAATTCATCAAATTTTACTACTGAGATTACCTACTGTTATCACTCTCTCTCTCTCTCTCTCTCCCCGCTCCTACTTAAATGTCTTTTATCTCTCTTCTCTAATTAAATTATTATTTCTTATTTTAATTAATTGATTCCAACTATATTTATACCAAAGCCCCAAGTCCAAAATACCTTTTTGACAACTCTATAGATTGAGAAATCTCGTTTTCTTTTAACTACGGTGATCCATTCATCATAGGCTTCATATGAATGGAAGAGGATATTAAAAAGGTATTTTGGACTTGTACTAAAACCCTATAGAGATTTGTGAACCTTAGGATGATGGGTGAAGAAAAATTCTTCCTACTATTTTGTAGGATTAAAATAAAGCTATTTTAATGGATTTTTTTTTTTTTGGATAAACCGTGAGGAGAGAAAGGGAGTATGGGAAAAGAGAATAGGAGAGAAATAGGAAGAGATTGAGAGAGAGACGGAGAGAAAACGAACTTAAGGAAAAAAAAAAGAATAGAAAAAAGGTAAGAGTTAAGGGAGTTGACTATTTTGTAAGAGTAAAATAAAGCTATTTTGTAGGATTAATAATAAACGAATGTTAAATTATAATTAAAAAAAATAAAAAATTTGATAAACCGTGAGGAAGAGAAGGGGTATGAGAAAAGAGAATAGGAGAGAAAATAGGAAGAGATAGGGAGTAGGTCAAAAAATTAAGAGAGATAATGAATGGGTTACACACGTCCACCTCTTAGTTGTGTGAGAATCAAAACTTAGGTTCTCGTACGAGGACCTGATTTGGGCTCAGGGTGGATAGAGGTGATGTAAGCGACACATCGATGCACATTGAGATAGGACATGCTACTCGTACGATCACCTGGTTGTATGAGTCAGAATCCATCATTTGTCCCATCTTCTACCATTATAAAGATAAAGAGGGATATGTTTGAAAACAAAAAGGACAAGTGTTAGATGGTAACTCGTACAACCAAGTGATCATACGAACAGTTGATTTGTTTTCTGCAAATTTGGAGGGATTCGATCCACTAATCTAATCTCGAGCATACTCACAAGTGAGCAGAGAATGGATCATGTTCTTTTACGAGGACCATTCTCGTACAAGATTGATCCATATACATGAAATCCACACAAAAAAATCAAGTTGTTGGATTTCATATGTGTTAATCAAACTATACAAGAATCTAAGAATGGTTCTCATACAAGAACCTGATCCATGCTGTAAGTGAGCAATGCAAAACTAGGGCAAAGGGTGGGAGTACATTAATAAATGAGTTTCAAATCTCTTGAGATTCTCCAAGCAAGGATTTAGTTATCGGTAAGGATCGGTGTGCATTAATCACTTTTGCCCCTTGCTTTTATATATATATATATATATATGGGTAACCAATCAAGATCGGTAAAATATTAGTATCGGTCTCAATAGATACTACTTGAAACCATGCTTCCAAGTGATAATGTCGTTACTATTATTTGGAAAAGACTGAGCACACTATTGGGGTGCTTCGCTTGTGTCACCCTGTCTCCCTCTTCTTGGGAAATGATCCCCATGTCCCTTGCATCCCAACTCCACATTGGTTGAGTCATCAGCTCCACGAAAGCCAGCGGTGTGCCCAACCATCTCCCTTTCAAACGAATCGAACATCTCCACCTCCGATGTCTCAAGCCCAAATCATGTTTTAATACAAGAATGTTTTCATACACTCCTCGTCTTGGCATTTGGAATCCACTAAGTCTCTCTGCATTTAATAGATTTCAAATACCAAGACCAGGGGTATACGAGAACAATCTCGTAAGTGAACGCTGTTATCTTTCATTTTTTATTTAACACAGCAACATTCGGTACTTCCGATCCGAACGCTGTCATTCCATCTTTATTAAGCCTAGAAATTACATGTCAAATTTGGGATCCTATTTTACATAATTAGGTTACTTGGCATTTCCAACTTCAGGCCCCATTTGCCTTCCCCCCCTCCTCCCTTCCTTGTACCTAGTGTTATGAAATGTGGGATTCTTTGAGCTCAAAGAAAGAAGAGTTGCATTCGCCGCCCATGGCAGCTGGGCATTCAATGGTACCTTGAAAGAAGTTGTGGTTAGGAGCTCTACACCTTGCATGCCTTCCCTGCTTTGCACCTGAAGAGGCGTGTCTTGTTTGTATAGTGGCTGGTTGGGGTTGGCCAGTCACCGGCCGGCCGGGGAAGATCGATCCAGGACCACATAAGGTGCGGTGATAGGTGGTCAAGCTTCTTTTGATCTTTCCAGTAAACGCTATTGTTGGCTTCTTTTGATCTGTCCTTGGTCCTTACTTCCAAAGTGTGATACACAGATACACGCGTACCAGAAATGAGACAAATTAAGGTCACGTTTGGCAATACCGTACCACTAAGTCGGTCCTCAAACTCATCATCAAAAATAGAAATGGCTTTCTATATTTTATGGCTTGGAAACGTGGGATCGGATAACTTTTGGAGGAATATTAATAATTAAGGGTCCGTTTGATAACGTTTCAAGAAACGCGTTTCTGCCTTTTTTGTTTCCAGAAATAGCAGAAACGGAGTAAAAAGCGTTTGATAAAACTGTTCCGTTTCACTTATTTTCAGAAATAGAAATAGAAATTTTTACTTATTTATGGTTCAAGAAACGACTTAGGCTTTCGCCGTTTCTAGAAACGACTTGTGGTAATTCTTTCATTGGTTACTATCAACTTCTAAAAACATGACTTATCAAACACCTTCAATTCCGTTTCTATTTCTAGAAACGAAAATTTATGTTTCTGCGGTTTCTTGAAACAGAAACGACAGAAACGTTATCAAACGGGCCTTAAGTACTTTAGCAACGTATCACATTCTAGAAAAATTGGCCGGTTATGTCTTGGATAAGTTTAGATTTAGATTCCGTAGAGCGTTGCTTGTTCTATCTTCCAATGATCTTGTTGAAGGTGAAGTTTGCAAGTTATCCTAGCAATTGACTTATCGTGTTTGTTGCTATTATTTTATTTTATTTTTTTCACTCTTCAATAAAATTAATTTTCTAACCAGAAGGGTACTTATCAACGTAGACTCTTGCAGCTTTAGCTTTATAGTTTCTACATTCTAATGATTGAGAGAACAATTGTATTTGAACAAGTTTATCAAAAGAACATAGTTCTAGACCAGAACTGGAACTAAAGAGTTCTAGCAAAGGACGTTAGAAAGCATAGAAGAGATCCAAATTACCCTCCCTATGCATCTAGCATTTTAAGGTGAATCAACTTGATTTATTGTTTAAAAGTACTAAAACACTATACATATTTGATGGGAAAAAAACTGTGTCCATTCGTGTGATAGTACGTTAAGACATAGGCATGAATGAAAAGACCATGCTACCCTCATTTCGATGCCCCCACACGACCTTCCATTTGGCTGCACAAGCAAACATAGTTCCTTCATTCATATTTGATTGGGAGGAGAGTG
>NC_056560.1:14002331-14009417 GCF_013358625.1 Macadamia integrifolia
TTTCTTTTAATCCTATAAAAAAAAAGTGGAACCCATTTTTTTGCCCTTTTCTTTTCCTTCTCGGACAACCAAACATAGGACGACTCCAAACGAGATTGGACCCACTCCTCAGAAAAATCATTTGATCGTATAGATGAGCATTCAATACTTATTCTGTTTGTTTTTAAATATACCTTTCTTCACCCATATAATAGTAAAAAATATTATAAATGTTAGATGTTCACTCGTACAATCAGGTCATCGTATGAGCAATAGATTCATTCTTGCCTGCAGTAAACTTTTTCACCTTGCCATTCTTTCTAGTAAGGGTGTTAATCGGTCTGATTTCGATGTGGTTTGGTTCAGTTCATATTTATTCAGTTGAAATCAAAACTGTACCATTTACTAATAGTTGCACCTTTTGAAACCGCAACTATTTAATAAGTCATTTTAGTTCCATGATTTTTAAACGTAGTTAGTTTTATGGTTTTAAACGGTTTTTATCGTGGTTTATTTCATATTGTTTTTAAACGGTTAGTAATCGATTTGTTAGTTTATTCGCATGTTTATTACAATTTGCTTTTGTTGATAAATGCTTCAATCTTATATCAAATTAAATAAGGCATTGGACAAGCAAAGATTTAACTACATAACTATATAATAAGAGTAAATTATTGAATAGATTGTTAGACAGCCTCTATGGTTCTTAATTCTTCCATAAATAAAATCATTATGTTTTGTTAAAATAATCAAATATTTAATCGTTATATGGGTTAATCAGATCGATTTTGATGGTTTAAACGGTTAAAATGGACTCAACTCATTTAATTATTTGATCTTAAACTTAAAACTAGAACCCAACCATTTAATAAATGATTTTGTGATTTCAGTATAAACGATCTAATTTGATTTCGATAAACAATTTCGATTAAATTCACATCTTTAAAATCACCCTTTCAAACTCATCTCCTGTTTCTATTCTCCGCAAGTACTCCTGCTCCCGTTCTCCCGTTCTCCCTTCTCTTCAAATTTCCCACGTCGCATGCATCTTTGGCTCCTTTCGTGTCACCCCTTGAATGATGGAAAAATAAAGAATAGAAAATGTTAAAGAGATAAGGGGAATATTTTTGTTGAATAATAAAAATGGAGAAGAAAAAGCGTATAAGGAGAATGAAAATAAAATGGGAAGAGAGAAGAAAAGGGGAGGGGTTGAAGAGTGTAGCTGGTTGTCGTCTCTGTGTTCAGTTGCCGAAGAAGGAGGAGAAGAAAGGGAGAGAAAATGAATAAAAGAAGGGCGAAGAATGGGAAGCGGGTCCCACTTCTTTATAGGGTAAGACAAAGGAAAGGAAAGCGGTGATGCATGAATGAAGGAGTTGCCGATACTTTATGCCACGTGTCCATTGATCTACCTTACAGGAGAGTACGTAACGACTAGTCCAGGTCCCAGGATAGGATCAGGGCTCGTTTTACTTCTAGTCAAGTCACTTCTCTGACATTAATGGGTCCCTTCATTAATATATGTAAATGTGGATGCCTGCGAGGTTTTTATGACCTTGGGTCATGGATCATAGCTAATAAGCCTCTGTAAAGAACTTGAGAGAGAGAGAGAGAGAGAGAGAGAGAGAGAGAGAGAGAGAGATTCTTACTCCTTCCGTCTTTAAGCTAAGCAATGAAGGTGGTGGAGAAGGCCAAGATGACCATGAATATATCAAGCTTTTCCTCCTTATGGATGAGTCTCTTTCCTTGAGATGCTTCATCCCTCATCATCTCTAGATCACCTTATTCCACCAAGTCATCATCTTTACCTCCACCCCACCACGAAGAACCATCCGGAAGCTCAAGAACCTGGCGCAATGGAAGTAGCCCAATCAACCCAGAAACTTCAGAGGAAGCATGCTGGCTGGAAGACCATGCCCTACATTCTAGGTCCGTTTCTCTCTCTCTCTCTCTCGCTCTCTCTCTCTAGTTAAGGAGGTTGGAATTGAAGCAGCAAAATGATAAATGTACGTGGTGTGCAGGGAACGAGGCGTTTGAGAGGCTAGCTTCGTATGGGTTGATAATGAACTTCATGTTGTATCTGCTCAATGTGTTTCACTTGGATCAAGCGTCCGCCATCAACATCATCAACATTTGGTCTGGTACCATTTACTTCTCTCCCTTGCTTGGTGCCTTCATCTGTGATGCTTACCTGGGCAGGTTTCGCACTTTGGCCTTCGCCTCCGTAGCTTCTTTCTTGGTATTCATTCTCTCCACTTCATCATCTCATCTCTTCCTAAATTCCCAACCCAAACGCTCCCTTCTCCATAATTTAGATTTTTTTGGTCCAGTGACTCGCACATCCTTTGTTTTAAAAAAAGGATCGCCCCTCCTCGCCAAGTAATGGCAAGAAGTGATACATATTTTGGATCTTTACATGTACATCCTGATGAACGTAAGTAAAGAGGACCCAAACTCTCATATGTCCTTGATCCGTGGATTTGGAATCCACTTTCTCTTTCTTCATCAAATTCATGGACTAAGGGCGTACAATATTGTTCTTGTATGTGAACCTGATCCTGGATTCTTGAAATGGAGCCTAGAGTCAAAAGTTAGTGAGAATGGATCCTCTGCACCTACATTGGCAAGGACCAACAGGACATACATGTAAGATCCAATATTTGTCCAAGTGAACATACATGCAAAGGATCCAATCTCCTTGTTGTTCCTTTGTATGTGGGTCCGTCTAGGAGAATCAAACAATGAAAATGTCGTTACCTTATGACTTGTGTGTCAATTTATATATTTCTTGAGGACATGTTATTTGGGAATACCTATTTTGTCAAAGGAATAATCGTGTATCTATGAAGTTATTGTACAAGAACCATCCTCATACCATCTGATCAAACAAATGGAATCCACCATAGGACTTTTTTGGTGTGGATCTCTTATATGTGGATCAGTATCATATAAGAATGGTTCTCGTACGATAACAATGATTTGCTCAAAACCTAAAATTAGGGGTGGCAATACCTAAAATGAACTGAGAAAACCGCCCAAGATTGAACCGATTGAATTCAGACCAAACCGAACAGATGCCTTATTAGGCCAGTTTTGGTTTGGCATATTGTAACCCTCTTAACAAATCGAACCGCACCGAAAACCGATTAAACCCAAAACCAATTTAAAAACTAGACCTAAACCGAATCAAACCGATAAAAAACCAAAAATAGCCCAAAAATCACAAAAAAAAATAAATAAATAAATCAAATTTTGTATAGTTTTGTATGAAAAATCAAACCCAAACCGGTAAAAGAAAAAAAATAGAAACCAACCCAATTACAAACCGATACAAGAAACGGAAGCAAAACCGAAACCAAATCGAAACCAAAATATCCTTATTGGTTCAGTTTCGATTTCATCATTCCCACACCGAAACTGATTCAACCCAGATCGAAACCGGGCCAACCGAACCGTTGACACCCCTACCTAAAATCTAGAGTCTATTCCCCAACTCATTAATTTAATTTGGGTTGTTTCCTCCATTATCAATTTAGTGATGCCAAAAAAAAAAAAAAAAAAATCCCACCGGTGAATGGGCCTTATTACATTAAATCTGCCAATTCTTTACAATACTTTACGATCTTTAAAATAAATTGATCAAGTCACTAAACTAGTAATTTTATTGGTTGTGATATGATTTTATCCATTCTCCTCTAATTTGACCATTGACTTGGTCCCTTAATCGTTGGTTCATGTTGAATGCATAGAACTATAGATTGTCAGGTCTGTGAAATCTAAACTCTTAACGGTTAGTGGTGATATCAAATATGGATGGGCAGGGACTAGCAGCTCTAACTCTGACTGCGGTGGTTCCGGCATTGCATCCACCCACATGCTCTAAGCAACAACAGAATTCGAGCAACCCATGTCTGGGCCCCACCACAGGTCAGATGGGCTTCCTGTTCTTGGGCTTGGGCATTCTGACGATTGGCACGGCCGGGATCAAGCCGGCGAGCCTACCCTTTGGGGTGGACCAGTTTGACCCCACAACAGAAGAAGGCAAGAAAGGGATTAACAGCTTCTTTAACTGGTACTATACTAACTTCGCCATAGTCATGATGATCTCCATCACCATTATCGTCTATATCCAATCAAGTGTCAGTTGGGCTTTGGGCCTGGGCCTTCCTACGGCTTTCATGGGAATCTCCATCGTGTTGTTTTGGCTTGGCACGCGGCTTTACGTCTACGTCCCGCCGGAGAGTAGTGTCTTCTCCGGTATCGTGCAAGTTTTTGTTGCTGCCTTCCACAAGCGTCATCTTAAGTTACCTCCTAAAGAAGAGCTTCCTGGGCTTCTCTATGATCCTCCCATGAAAGCAACCACCGTCTCAAAGCTTCCTCTCACACACCAGTTCAGTTGCCTGAACAAAGCAGCGATAGTTATAGATGGAGAAATAAAACCAGATGGATCTCGTTTGAACGCATGGAGGCTCTGTACCATCCAACAGATCGAAGAGCTTAAATGTTTGATTAGAATCGTGCCGATATGGGCTTCTAATGTAATCAGCTTCCTTTCCATAGCTCAACAAGGGACCTTCATGATCAGTCAAGCCTTGAAAATGGACCGCCACCTTGGACCCAAATTCCAGATCCCCGCCGGCTCCATGGCTGCTATAACAATGTTCACATTGGGTAGTTGGGTTCCAATCTATGATCGGATAGTTGTTCCATCACTTCGAAGAATCACCAAACACGAAGGTGGTATCACCCTTCTCCAGAGGATTGGAATTGGGATGTTGTTCTCGATCTTGTCCATGGTGGTTGCTGGCATTGTTGAGGAGAAGAGGAGGGCATTGGCCATCAACCACGCCCAGACAATGTCGGTTTTTTGGCTCGTTCCTCAGTTTATCCTTATGGGTTTCTTTGATGCTTTCAATATAATTGGACAGATCGAGTTTTATTACAAGCAATTCCCCGAACACATGAAAAGCATCGCCAATTCGCTCATCTCATGCAGCATTGCAGGAGGGAATTACCTAAGCAGCTTGCTTATAGTGATTGTGCGTCACAAAACTAGAAAGCACGGCCATGACTGGTTGGACAATGACATTAATGCTGGGAGGATTGATTACTTCTACTTCCTTATAGCAGCTCTGGGTGTCTTCAATTTTATCTGCTTTCTGAAATGTGCACATGGATATCATTACAAGGGTAGTACTACTACTAGTCATGTGGAAGTTGCAAGAGAAGATGGGCATGTTGATATTGAATTAAACTCAACCAAGAACTAGAGTTATTAGATTACATTGATCTGTGTAATGTAGTATGCTCATACTCTAACCTATATTGCATGTTGGAATTAGAGTGAGAAGAGAATAATATGTTACAATTGTAATAATTTTTCACTCATGTAAAGGATTCCAAATTCAAATATGGAATTAAATATAGATAACTATGTTTTATTAGAGAGCAATTTATGCAAGAGGTGACTCTAGATAAAGGGAAAAAATTTTGCTGCTGCCTGGGTTGCAGCCACTTGGTAGCAACCAAGGGAATGAAATCCCAAGGCAAGTTTGAAAATACCCACTTTGGGTGAATTTTTTCACCCCTACCCTTGAGATTCTATTCCCCCTTGCTGGTACCATTGGTTGTAGCAACCAAGTTTCGCTCTAGATAAAGAATTGATTAGGGAGAAATTGAAGGAGAATTGGTCATCATCTAACCCTCTATCTCCTACTGAAGACTCAAACATGGGGGCCAACGGATCAACTCCCAACTTTTTTCTTTAATTAAAGGAACATGACAAATTGAATAAAAGTGATGGTAAGAAATTTTTTTAAAATTTGGAGTTACTTCTCTGCAATTAGAGGAAAATGACAAATTGGCTGAAAATGATAGTAAGAAACTTTTTAGAAATTTGGAGTTTGAATATAATGGTGACTAGCATTGGTATCTCTAGAATCTCAAACACTCCGGAAAATAGAAGTGTTTTAAGGAAGAGTTACCGCATAAAAAATGCTCCATACTATCTTCGCTCAGGTGATTGAGCAACTTAACTCATCTATCATATTTTATTTCAGGATTCTAGTAAGTTGAATACTCTTTTGTAGCCAATGCCACCATATGGTGTACTATAGATATTAAATTGTTTGGATAAATTTTTTGTATTTGCTTTTACAATATATTGTACTTGAGCTAAAGATTCTTCTTCCTTTCTTTAGGTCTGTCCAAAGAAGGTAGTGAAGATTACCTTTTTCTGTTCTTTTTCTTTTTCTTAATACACATATACTACTTCTTATTAAAAAAAAAAATCCCATCTCACGTCAAATCTGGGATCTATTATAAAATTCCCATTTTACATAATTAGGTTATTCTTAGCATTTCCAACTTCATGCCCGCTTGTCTCCCCCTCTCCTTCTCCCTTGTGTGAAAGTCGTCTGTAGCCATTGTATCGGTACAATGAGTATTGGGTGGTTGGGAATCCCTTGAAGCATATGTTCAAATGCTCTCTCAGACATCCGATGCTCATTGCACGTCACTGCTCACTGCTCACTGCAAAGGATGTGGACTCCTCTCCCTCTCAATCTTCCTTATTCCTAGTGATATGAAATGTGGGATCCTCCGAGCTCAAAAAAAGAAGAGTTGCTTTCGCTGCCATTGCATGCTGGGCATTCAGTGGTACCATGAAGAAGTTGTGGTTTGGAGCTCTCTACACCTAATTGCCTTCCCTGCTTGACACTGGAGAACCGTGTCTTTTTTGTATAGTGGGAGGTTTGCCGGGATAGATCGATACAGGACCACTTAAGGTGTGGTAATTGACATAATTGACATAATTGACTTTGCTTAAGCTTATCGATATTTTTTTGTAGCATCCCATTGTTGGCTTTGCTTAAGCTTATCGATGAATCTTCTTACATAATTGACATTTTGACTGTAGCTATCTGTGTCTTGGAGGATAGAGGAGTACTAGCTTTTATAACTTTTAATAATATCAGCCCTTACTTCCAAAGTGTGACATGTGCCTACGTGAAATAAGACAAAGGTCCCATTTCGCATTATCATGTACCACTACAAATTTAGGGGTCTATTTACCAAAAAAAAAAAGGTTAAAAATTCTAACTATGAGTGTCA